>NW_027468609.1:26302363-26407363 GCF_046254945.1 Alosa pseudoharengus
AGTGCGATGTTGGATGGGACTGGTTTGTGTGTGTGTGAGGTCACCCCCCCCCCCCCTCATTCGTCCACCGCCCACTGCAGCCTCGTCCTCCCCCTGAGGCGAGAGGCAGACACTGTTGTGTTTTGACACCACCTCACTTACCACTTCCATCAATCTTCCTCTGGTGCGTGGCTAAGCACCTGTCCCCATGTTGGTGTTGTCTGTCAGTCCCCCTCTTTGTCTGTCTGTCTGGCTGTCTCATTCTCTCTCTATCACACTCTCTCTGTTTCCATAAAGATCCATGGTCTCTCTCTTTTGAGTTCTTTTTATTTCTACCTCTTCTTTCCTTTCATTTGTTCTTTGTCTTTGTCTATCTTTGTTCATCTCTCTCTCTCTCTCTCTCTCTCTCTCTCTCTCTCTCTCTCTTGCTCAACCACCCATTCTGCCCATCTACAAGCTTGACCTAAATTGCTACCATTTTTCTTCCTCTTCCTTTTTGCGGTGCCTGTCTCCTCAGCCGTGGGTTGGGTTTGGTTTGGATTGGCCTGGTCTGGCATCAGACAGACAGTCCCCGGTGAAAAACATGTCAACCTCTCTCTCTCTCTCTCTCTCTTTCTCTCTCTCTCTCTCTTTCTCTCTCTCTCCCTTTTTCCTGACAAGCAGTGTTGTTACCAAGAAAACAAAAACAAATGCATGAAATCACACAGAGGAAATTCTGGCCTGTCAGGTAGGCCTACATGACATACATCACCCCACCAGCTCATCACAAACAGAAACGCGAACAACTCATCTGACCTGCAAGCCTTCTGACAGACAGATGAGCTCATCAGTATACATGCCCCTCGGGTTGTTTGCTTTTTCTTCTTCATCTGGTGGGGATGTATTTTACACAGAGCTCTTTGTTGTCTCTGTACTTCTCTCAATATGCCTCCACGGAGGGTTTTCGTCCTCTGTTTTCTCCGTGACTCACCTCTACAGAGGGTTCGTGTCTGGCGTGTGTCACCGACGTGGCCCCTCGCCACCATGCCAGGCTCTCCTGACGCCCCGGGAAGCTCCAGGTGCCCGCGTGCCAAGGGCATCTTCTTGAGAGGCACCCGGCCATACTTGGGCATCTGGTTGCTTTAGTGGCGCCTGGTGCCGGGAACGGGTGCCATGTTAGCTCATGCTTATCCCCCCCTTGCTCCCTCTTGTGAATTTTGTCAGGTCCAATGGTGAAATACAAAAAGGGCCTTTCTAGTCCAAGAAAATTAGGAAAGGATTTAGTATTTGGGGCAACATATTCACTGCTACTTTTGGAACTACACAGAAATGCTGAAATAATTCTAAAGGTAATGTGTGTGGAGGTTTTAGATGTTCCACCTCCACCTCGCAATTCAAAATAACCTCAAACACATTTTGGAGGCACCGCTGGGATTGCGCCTCTTCCAAAACTAAAGTGGCCTTTCCTGGCTAGCGCTTTCGAGTGGAGATCTTAGGCTTCGTCCTTTCCTCAGAAATGTCGGAATGAATGCTCCTTTAATCCTCATCGATTCCTCTCACGTTCAGCCAGCGAGCGATAAGAAGGAACCAGGGGTCAGACTCGAGCTACCCAGGGACAGTGATGGCTGACTGGGAATCAGGAATTAGTGGTCACCACCCCCTGCTGATTTATATGTGAGATCCCTGCTAAGCGAAGGGAGTATGAGCACCTCCGATTGTGGTTGGTGAGATATGATGTAGGCCTTGATGTATACCGACATAGCCTTGTTAGCATACTTTCAAAACACTGTGGTAAAAGCCTGTGCTAAAAATAGTGACCACACTGTAAAAAATAATAAGTAATGGTTACTTGAAAAAAGGGTGGAAACTCGTTGCCTTAAATAAGTTAAGTAAACAAAACTTTTCTCTTCCAAGTTATGTTTACTTGATGTCCACAAGTAATGCTTACTTAGAAGAAGTTATCCTTACTTAAGACTTTAAAGTTCTGGTTACTTACTTCCAACTAGTAAAGTTTACTTCATGCCCTCGAGTAAAGCTTACTTAAAAACAAAGTTGTATTTACTACTGTTAAATGAGTTACCCTTACTTTGAGTTGTAAAGGGTACTTTATGTTGGATAGTAAAGTTTACTTGCAGAATGTACACAAATAGTTGGCACTATTAGATTAGATAACTTTATTGACATTTTGCAGAGTACAAGTACAAAGACAACAAAATGCAGTTTGCGTGTAACTAGAAGTGCAAAAAAAGCAGAAAAATGCAATGTGATATACAAAGACAGGTGGTGCATAGACAGGATAAGAAATATGCAGTGTAAACAGTAGTATACAGTTGGTTTACACAAGGTGGTTTAGAGTAATATAAATTAGGTATAAATATGTGCAGTGTATTAGCAGAATAAATATGGATATTCGGTATGAACCATATAGACATATGAGTACATTACATTTAGAGTACATTACATTTAGCAGACACTTCTTGACCAAAGTGACTTACATATGTCAGCTATATTACAAGGGATCACATTGTCCCCGGAGCAACTTGGGGTTAAGTGCCTTGCTCAAGGGCACAACGGTGGAAGCCGGGAATTGAACCGACAACTTTCAGGCTATTGCACGCTAGCCCAGCTCCTTAACCACTACACTACCACCGCCCCATATATGTACAGTATACAGCTATGTGCAGTGTGGTAACAGTACTGTAGTGCAGAAACAGTAACATTATAACAGTAGTAAAAATATGTGTATGTGCAGGATGAATAGTATGAAGAGCAGTAGAAAATGCCATGTATAAGTGTAATTACAGTATGTACATTTGTAAATAAATAGAATACTATGGGTGGGATAGAGTAGTGCAATTGTCCGCGGGGATGGGTGTCCCCCGTCAAGGTTTCCATGGTCATGGTGGACACCTCAACAGGCACAGGCAAGGAGGCATCGGGCGGGGGCTTAGTTGGTTGGTTGTCACCGGGATGCAGAGCTAGAGTTCAGTAGGGTGACAGCCGCAGGGAAGAAGCTTCCTCTGAACCTGCTGGTTCGGGTGCAGAGAGACCTGTAACGCCTCCCAGAGGGGAGTGGGGTGAACAGTCTGTGGTTGAGGTGAGAACAGTCTTTGATGATGCTGCGCGCCTTACGCAAGCATCACTTGCCCTGGATGGCCTTGATGGAGGGGAGTGAGGAACCGGTGATGCGTTGGCCAGTTTTCACCACCCTCTGCAATTTTTTTTGGTCGTATTCTGGTGTAACCTCCATGTTTCAATCTGTAGTGTTTGAGCAACTGACCTCTGACTTCACATCCAAACAAGCACAACTTACATGTCCAGTTCATTGCTCTGCATTTTCAGTTTTCCAACTGCAAAAAGAAAAAGAGGGCAAAATTATTATCAATATGCATCTATTGGCCATGTTTAACTAAAACAGCTGATTAAGTTTATCACATTAAATGTTCATTTAAATTATTTCTCCAGAGACCTAATTAATACTGTTAAGCTAAAAATATTATGATTTGGCAACTGAATTTTCTCTATTGCTTCAGGCCTAGTACATTTATCACAATAGAATTTAAAATGTCAATCATACGTTGGAATTATATGACGCCCTTTTGCACCTCAATAACGGCACATTCGTTTAAATTCCACACACTGCAACCTAAGTCCTCTTGCTAAATCACAACGAAAGATTTTAGATAAAAGACCATGGCTTTCTCAGTCAGTAAAGTTATGAGTCCAATTATCCTAATTGTTTTATCAATACAGTAGGAATATCGACGTAAACCATACACAGTTTAATCTTTACACGTTTTGAATCAACTTAGCATGCTAGCAAGCGTTTCTCATGAGAAACGTTAGAACTAAACTTCATTAAGAGCTCATGAAGACAACTGCTATTGGCAAATTTATACAGCCTAGTTCTAGACCCCAGGCGCCACCACTTCCTCATAACTTCGATAACAAAAAATATCAAAGGGCTTGAATACCTAGAATATTTGTTTTCTGCTCTGCATGGTCTGAGGCAATGTTAACTCGCATAGCTGCTAGCTATCAGTTAGCTGCAAACTGTTAGCAGCTAGCGCATATATCGGCCACTTAGCAAGTTGAACTTAACATTACCCCAGCTGTTAATGAAACCGAATGTACAGTTTTGCACAAATGCTGTTAGTTCAACCTATACTGTAAACATTTGACACATTAATACATACTGTAAACTTACCGGACAGAGCAAGTCACTGGTGAAGCTGCATTACACTCCCATCCCAAAAGTCAGCCACACCGTAACACTGCCGACCGTTGGCTGTGGAATCCAGAATGCTCCCTCTGCTGACTGTGCGCGTGTGCACTGCGTGAGTCCAGTTTACTCAGGTCTGAGTTGTGAAGCTTACTCGTGTATCTCAAGTTTTAGACCCCATTGATGCAAGTTCGGCACATTACTAATGTTACTCTAGTAAGAACACTAGGTCAGCCTATAGTAAGTAAAGTATACTTGTGTTACTGCAGTAAGATGTAATGTTATTTTTTACAGTGCATTAAACAAGCATACACTTGAAAAATGTGTAGTCTGGCTAATGGGAAATTTAAAAAAAAACATTCTTCAGGATTCTTCTCTGTCTTTGAAATTCGAAAGACCTAATTTCCGAAAACTTTCAATTGGCTCTTGGTTGTCTTCTCTCTGTCTCCATTCACTCTTCTTTGTTTGTGTCATTTTGTGTTCAGGCTTAGCTTCTCCTCTGGGACTGAGCTGGCTTGGCTCTGAGTTTTATTTGTTACTTTCTCTCTCTCTCTCTCTCTCTCTCTATCTCTCTCTCTCTCTCCCACCCCCTTCCTTCTCTCTTTCTCTTTTTCTCAGTATAGCTGTGTTTCCAAGCTGCAACTAAAGTGCAACTTAACCATTGAGGTTCTCTAGGGAATCTGAATAAATCAATGCTAATCACTGTAGTATGGAGGCAGTAGCATGAACTACCGTTTGTTTAAAGAAAGTCAATTGAGTTTTGCTCTCTGATCAATGGCTATACGATGAGCAGTGTAAATATTGTAATCTAAGTGTATGTATTTCAAGGATGCTTTTTTGCCAAGGTTAGGAAGGCTCTTTATATTCTGGTCACAACCCATCTGCGGGCCATTTCTTGCCTGAGGACATTTCAGTTCCATTTCCTTCGCAAAATCAATACTTTTTATGTGAACGCTCTTTTTTAAATCTTTCTCCATTCACCACTGCTATTTCATGACTCTGCCATTGTGGTTGTATGGATTGGTGTAGAGGACAACGTTTTTTCCTGGGTTGTTTTAGATGATGTCTCTTCACAGAAAGTCTTTCCGTGTTCTTGAGCACTCAAAATTTAAGGAAAGACATTTCCCCATTAATGCAGATTGCTTTCCCTCTACAAATTCCACTATTAGACAGTCAATCAGTGCATAGTTGTAGAAAAGATCATTCCTCTCAACATAGAATACCAGTGCCCTTTAGTAAGGTCAGATGTTGTGTCTCTCATGTACTCATTATCGCGCGTGCATGCAATACAGGTCAATACAATTCTCCTTAATTATAAGTTCTCACAGGGTTTGTATGCTTTTGGAGTAGAATAGCTTATGGAGCGTGGCGTGTTGAACATGACAGAGGGTTTGTTTACCTGGACCCAGCTGGGCCAGGCTTGAGGGCAAGGAGTTGGAGGTGGTGGTGGGGTGGGGGCAGGGGGTCGGTGTGTGTGTGTGTGAGTGTGTGTGTGTGTGTGTGTGTGTGTGTGAGGGGGGGGGGGGTTGCCTGAGGCACACTGGGAGTCTGTGCCGGGGGCCACCAAGGGGCACACTGACCGTATTCATCACCCTGCTGCCCACCCGCCGGAAGAAAGTTGTGCTCCCACCACCACCACCTCCCCCACAGCAGGTAACTGGGTCCTACTCCGGAATGTGGAGTGACGCCCTGGTCACAGCTGACACTGTTTTTTTGTTGTTGTTTTTTTATTTTTATTTCTTAAACTTAAAGAGAATACTGGAAGGGTTTTACACATTCACAAATCACATACAAGTACAAAATTAGTTAACAATCCACGATGAAGTGTTTTTATTTTAATCAAAGATGTCTACTAGTACTTTTCTGCCAGGTGGATGGGTGGGTGAGTTGATCAGTCCACCTACAGTACAGTATATGTGACTGACAGTGGCGATCTAGATTTTCTCTAGGATCCGATGACCCTAGCCTCACATACCAGGGGTCCATTAATTGCAGTGGGGAGGTTTGGGGAGAGACCTATGAAGAGGAGCCCTGTTGTATCAAAGAGCCTGTTAAACGTCATACTGTGAGCCAAATAGTGAGTTGTCAATGACCCTGCTAAGTTGTAAAAGTCCGAAAAGTCTTCAAAGAGGCATGGTCCAGCAGAGGAAAGATAGTAGTACTGTTATTCCAACTCTTTCTAAGACCTGTGGTGTTTCATTTAAAAGGTTATATAAAAATATGTTTAATGAAGATTAGTGTAATCATTCTGTGCGTAATAAACTTCGGAAAATTAGCTTTTTATCTCCTGCCATATTCCTGCTGTGATATAGTGGAAAGTGAAATTATTTCTGACATCATAATTAATTTCATATTGTCCGTGTAGATGCAGCTTGCAGATTAGTTTGTGATTTAAGCAGGAGGCTTAAAGTCTTTCCAGTAACTTTAGAAAGTCTCTGGCAGCCACAGTCTTTTTTTGGCTGTCGGTGGCGGAAATGTAGATGTGATTAAAAATTTGTCACTTGTTTTATCCCTGCGTGCACCACCGGCGTCTATAAGGCGCGCCGTAATTGACAGGCCTAATAAATGAACAGAACCCAGCGTTAGCTGCCTCATCAGCTTGTTAAATTCATAGCTAATTGAATTCGCGATGCACCGCTGCTCGAGTTTCATGCCGTCGCCTCCACTGTGTCCGTTGGTCTGTCGGTCAGTCTGACAGTCTGTCTGTTTGTCTGTCCATGTGCTTTCAGCTGGTAAGCGGGAGAGGTTTCTGTTTGGCCTGTGTGCGTAGAGACAGTTCAGCTTCATATTCCTCACTTGCTGGCATTATATATACACACACACACACACACACACACACAGTCTTTCTCTCACTCACACAGATAGTTAAGAAAACATACAGACACACATAGTCATTCAGGGAGGCAAACATGCACAAGCACATATGTATTCATGTACACACACTAATCTAACCCAAACATGCTTATACCCCCCCCCCCCCACCCACCCACTTCACACACACACACACACACACACACACACACAGCTTACTCACATACATTCATTCAGGACCTCTCTCTCTCACACACACACACACACACAGATTAGCCTGGGCAGCAGGGTGCTTCGTTTTGGTCACACGGAGACGGCTGAGAATGTGGCGGCTCGCTGCGCGTGTGAGGAACTGTTGTGACTGGTCGCCGTGGCGATGAAAGGGTGCCAAGGGTGTTGTTCCGTGACGGTAGACTGCAGTGCCCCCTGTCCGCTCCATCCAGCGGTGGCACAGTCTGTCGGACTTCCCTCCCAATTTAGCCCGAAACCACCACACGGTTTTGCGATTCCCCCGTGTCAAACAAACACACTTCTGCCCATTCCATACACCCGACATGATAAATTTCCCCCCTTCAGCTCAAAACAATCGAGCTGACGGGGTAAACAGCTTCCATGTACAATAATTGCCCTATTTGCAGCTACATCCCACACTGTGCTGACGCCAACTGCGAAAGGTACCTGGCTGAGTTTCAATCACAACTTCCGCTCCCCCTTTTATGAATATAAGTTCTGTTCCCTGTGCACTCAGAATGCTTAGCTAGGTAGGCTTCGCCAGGGCTCTGACCTATGGGAAGGAGCGGAGCTCTTACAGAATACATTTTCAGGATGAAAAGCAGCAATGCGTGCATCAGTAGTTAAAGGCCGTAACCTCAATATCAGGTAATATCAGAGGGAGAATAGAGGCCTGCACTTTTAGTTAATGATTCTGGCCAGAGGAAGTGGACCCCCCAGAAGAAACATCTTCAGCAGTCATGTCGGGTCAGGAGCAGATGAATATTAACCCTTAAAGGAGTACCGTCACACCGGTGTGACGGGAATGTTGGGAAATTAACATTCTAAAGAATATCTGGGTTCATTGAATTCAACATAGAATTTTAGAACCTTCAATTGTTGTGGAACTTAGAATGTTCAAAAAACTACACCTAAAGCATGGGTTAAAGCATGTCACCGATTCATGCGTCACCTCCACTAGTTTTTTTGCCGTGCCTATTTCCTTTGCTGTGCCTATTGCCTTTGCTGTGCCTATTGCCTTAACGTCACCGGTGACATTAAGCCGTCTGGTACGGACGCTGGTCTGTCACAATTCAAACCCAACACCCGTGGATTCCTTAATCCCTCAAGATGCTTCCTGGATGCATCAGATTAGTCACGGCTGCCTCCGTGACAGACTGACCGACTCTCTGACAGTCTATCTGCGGTGCGGTACGGTGTGGTGCAGTGCGGAGAGGCTCCGTCACCTGGGCAAATCTGAGCTGCACACCTGGCCGTGGGAGCTGGGGGAGCCGAGGTGGAGCGCTCGGGGAGCAGACAGCTGTGTGAGTTATGGCTCCATGCAGGCGCTCGTGGAGGGGACTTTGAGGCGGCGCGGCCAGGGTGGCGGAAGCAGAGGCGGAGGCTGTGATGCGCCGTGTGAGGACTACTGATAGAGAGGAGTGCAGTGTGTGTGTGTGTGTGTGTGTGTGTGTGTGTGTGTGTGTGTGTGTAAGTGTGTGTGTGTATGTGTGTGTGTGTGTGTGTGTGTGTGTGTGTGTGTGTGTGTGTGTTTATGTGTGGGTGTGTGTGTGTGTGTGTGTGTGTGTGTGTGTGTGTAAGTGTGTGTGTGTGTATGTGTGTGTGTGTGTGTGTGTGTGTGTGTGTTTATGTGTGTGTGTGTGTGTGTATGTGTGTGTATGTGTAAGTGTGTGTGTGTGTGTGTGTGTGTGTGTGTACATGTATGTGTGTGTAAGTGTGTGTGTGTGTGTGTGTGTACAGTATACATAGAGCAGAGACCATGGTGCTCCAGAGAATGGACATGACCAGCATATGAAATGCATGACGTGCCAATACCTTGACAGAAACCATCCCTTTGTTACATAAAACCCTGTGTTTTACATTAAAATATGCTGGAAAATAGTACAATTGGAGGGGTTCACATTGCACACTGTGTAAACCAAGTGTATCTACTTAGTGTGCTTTTGGTTCCTGACCTTCACCCAGTCATTACAGAGGAGGCCTGTAACTGCATTAGGATGACAAGGATGTCCTGCTGAAGTCTATTAAATGGGTAACAGGTCAAGGCCAGTTCCAACGAAAATACTTGGAGCATTTGATGTGTATTATTGTGTGGACTTTGTTGTGTTTTTCCTCTCAGTGGGATTTAATAGGGACGCCATGCCGGCAGGATGTCTCATTGAAACGTGGAGACAGCAGAGGGGTGGGCGTAGCTGGAGGGGGTAGCACAGTATCAGCTGCACTAGCGTTAGCAACAGCAGCGCTGGAGCTCTGTGAAGAGTCGACCTTGCTCTCATGATGTTCTCTTTTCTTTCTGGGCATTATTCTCCCTCTCCATGCCACTCCTGCGCACTTCCTCCCTTTCCTCCCTTTCTCTCTCTCTCTCTCTCTCGCTCACTCTCGTGCTCTTGCACTCGCTCACGCTCTCTCCTCCTCTTTTCCCTAGTCCCTCCAGCTCAAAGGCAGCCTTTCTCTCTCGCACGCCGTTAAGCCTGAAAAGCGAGTGTGCCGCCACTTTGATGTGATACCAGCTCCCCAACACCCCCCCCCCCCACACACACACACACACACACCCCACCACCACCATCAGCATCCCCCATCCCTCCAACGCAGACATGGGAATTCAAAGGCGAAGTGTGCAGGCAGGCATGCTGATATCCATAAGCAAAATGGATAGTTTTAAAAAATAAATATGCTGAAAAAGTGAGGAATTAAAGAAATAAAAAAGACAGCCAGAGCATCCATGCTTGGGAGCCCATGGAAGCGGCCTGAATAAGAATGAGAAAGGTGGGTGGAAGAGAGGTGGGGGGATTCAACAGCTCCAGATCAAGAGATCAAAGTCATCCTCAGATGTTTAATCATTTAGCTTGAAGCTCACACAAAAACACAGTCACAGAAGTCAAAGCCACCCTGCTGCCCTTGCATACAAAGACGTGCAGTCAGTGTATTGGCATATTGAAAACCCAATTGTAATTAGTAATGGAAGGGTATCACAGATGTACTTTAGGTCTGACTTCTTTATGAAGAGAACTGAATGTATGTTGTACATATGCATATGTGTATGCTGTTTGGCGACTGATTTTTATATTTACATATTGTGGGCCACACAGGTTGTATTAAAAGGTTGATAATTGCCCCATGCAGTCGGTGTATAAGCATATTGAGATCCCAGCCTATATACAGGATCTCCTCTTGAAATTAGTAGTCATAGGATGCCACGGAGTCTGACATACTTTAGGTTTAATTTCTGGACTGATTTCACCCTCCTCTGACTGAATCCTTTTGCCTGTCTGTTATATCTTTGACGGTTTCAGTGGGCTAGAGAAGGCGTTGACCTTGGGTTGGATTTGAGGGGTAGAGTATTGAGATTGCGTAAGATACGTCAGCCTTGGAATCCTAGTGAGCTCTGAAGACGTTTCAATTCATTTTGGGCACATTTAGGCAAAGTCAGATATGAAAGCTGTCATTTTTTTTTCTATCTTCGCCATATCAATATTTATGAGACTGCTGGGAAGAGATTTTTTTTTAAAGAAAAAGTCCTCCTCCTCCTCACGCATGTTCACAAAAGAGACCTGACTTGCTGGAATCTAGCACCTCGTAGATCAAACAACCCGTCATCTCCAAGTAATTAACAGCCGTGCGCTGAATAGAATATTGTGCTGCTAGTATTGATTAGCGCGCTGCACCTCAGCGGCCTGTATTGATGGACCACAAAGCCGTTTGGCGTGGGCAACAACATGCCCTCTTAGCCTTCTGGGAAATATGGCCTCCGCGCTGACAGAACCACATCCGTTCTCTGCCGTTACGTTGCGTCGCTCTGCAAGAACAGCCAAGAAAACAAGCTCGGGTGCATTTTAGAAAACATTGTCAATCAGATAACTTCATTGAATGATAGACTGATCAATTGCGTTTTCAAAAAACATTGTTGATCAGATAACTTTGTTGAGTGATAGACGGATCAATTGCATTTTTAGAAGGCATGAATGATAAGGACTGAACAATTTGAACTTCCGCAGTCTCTCTTTCCCTTAGTTAGCACAGTTGGTCGCTCATAGGAAACTTTCGTAAAAACGCAGTCCTGGACAAAGAATGTTTCCCCATGTGTGTGTAATACCCCCTCATTAGTCCACTTTATCTGATTAGTGCCTTGAAGTCCCTGGAAGAAAAAGGCACCACAAGTACATACGTAAATGTCATCTGAATACCACAGGGCTGATTATTCTCGGCGCACGGGGAAGCAGTTTGCTCCTGCTGGGTTGTTTTGGCCCAGCAGGGCCCTGCGGTTAATGATGACAGGAGTCGCAGCAGGGGCACAACAGCATGTTCAACCAGGACCTCAGTCTGAACCTATTTCAATCCTGTTCACATGGGTGGATTGATGAGATTGTATCAATGAGCATTATGTAATCTCAGCATTTTCTAAGCATTCTTATGTTAAGGTATAATACTAGACAGTTATGGGAATAGTTGTGTAATGCATCATTCTATCAATAATAGTACATCAAGTATACTAGTAGCCGCACAAGGTACTTGCAGAAGGCATATTCTCCTATGTGTTGTAAGATGAGGATATTACATATGGAGTTTCTGCTGAGATTATATTGTGGGAGTTTGAAAATGCTGTTCCTACTACTTCTTATCACATTAGTTGTGTGTAAGCTCCCAAATGCTTGGCCTTGCAGCTAGAGCTCCTGGTTTTCTAAACACAGTGTCTCCCATCTCTCTCTCTCTCTCTCTCTCTCTCTCTCTCTCTCTCTCTCTCTCTCTCTCTCTCTCTTTTTCTTTCTCCCTGTATTTATCTCTCTCTGCTCAGCCTGTTTCTGCTGTTTCTGCTGCCTGCATGTGGTGGTCTGGTGTGAAATGAAATCTGGTCAGCAGCAGTATTCATTCAATTTACCCCGAATTCTGCCATGCAGAAGAGATTTTCTCCTCTGTATCAAGTGCAGATGCCTCTGCACAAAATCGACTCATTCACACACTCATCCATCCAACACACACACACACACACACACACACACACACACACACACACACCTCACTGGTGCTTTATTTTCTGAAATGAAGTTGTCAACGGCCGTTTTCTCCCCATCAGTTCTGTTGTCAGGCGGAGTATCCCCCTCACAGCTCTGATAAATTTGTATGCCCTCCCCCCCCATTCATCATTTTTCTCTCATTTCCCTGGTTTTGTGTATCGGAGGCGGCTCTGTGAGAGGCAGGTAAAGTTTGAACTCCAAGCTCTCTTCACTCTGAGGGCAATCGGGCACTCTCCATCTCGCCTCATCCGCCTTGCCTTGTCTCAGCCTGAATCTCCCAGCATTCCACAGGAGTCAGTGCTGTGCTGCTCCACCCTAAAGGCAGCTCCAGTAACCCCTACTCCTTTCCATGTTCTCTCTCTCTCTCTCTCTCTCTCTCTCTCTCTGTTTCTCTCTTACTCTGTGTATCTCTGTGTGGGTCTGCTGCTAAATGCAAGCTGCCTAGTTTCACTGCAAATTGAAAAAAGTCACTCGACCCTTTCTTTGTGATTTACACACAAGAAGGGAAAAAAATACTGTCTCCCGGAGGACACACACACACACACACACACAGAGGGGCTGAGTAAGCCCACAGAAGCACTGGCTGGTTGAGGATATGCCTCTAGGCTTCTGCCACACACCCTTTGGTTGAAAAGTTTATCTAGCTCTCTCTCTCTGTCTCTCTCTCATGTGTGTGTGTGTGTGTGTGTGTGTGTGTGTGTGTGTGTGTGTGTGTGTGTGTGTGTGTGTGAATGTGTTTGTGTGTGTGTCTGTGTGTGTGGGCTCCTTTTTTCTGCCTCAATCCCCAAGTCTGTTTTTCTTCTCCCCCCAACATTCTCCCTCCCCTTTCTCACTGTTTCCCCTTGGTCTCTCTCTTTCTCAATTCCCCTCTCTCTATCTATCTGTTTCCCTTTCTGCATCCCTCTTTCTTCCTCTGTTTGTATCTTCCCCCCTCTGTCTCTCTCTATTGCCCTTTCTCTATCTATGCATTGCCCTTTCTACATCTCTGTGTCCCTCCCTCCCAACCAGAACACGTCCATGCTAAAAGTGCAACATCCAAATCCCCCGATATGTTTCCAAAAGATAAAACAAGCCAAGGAAAGTTCACAGAGTCAGGAAACTTTCAACTAACTTTTTGTCTTTTTTTTTTGGCTCTCCCTCTCTGCTGGCGTTGCATTGGGTGAGGCTGCATTAATTAACTAATCCATTTCTCCAGCCTTCACAGCCCTGTATGTTTTGTGACTGCGCTTGGCCTTCGGTGTCATCTTTTTATGCATTGTTAATTATTCATGGTTGGAGAGCACACAGAGTGGAACAGTATAACCTGACGTTCCCCACCCTCAACACTCCGAGCGTCCTGCTTTATTTCATTTTTTTCTCCAAACATCGCAACCTTTATTATTATCATCATACTTTATGTAGGAAGTACTGCATCATCTTCCTCTTCCTCTTCTCTCTTCTCGTTTCATTGTTGTTATTTTTAGAATATTCTACGTTTTTCCAAAGAACAAACACCTGGGTAAGTTGTCCCTGGAGGGGCCTCCGACTCTCTGCATATGGAGCCGATCTCCGAGCAGTGGGAACAGGAAGCCATTCTCACTACCTGAAGGCCTCTCTGGAGTTTCTTCCTCGTTCCACCTTCGCTCTTAATGACTTAATTATAGACCCCGCCGTGCATATTTTCTCCTCAAATCACCTGTGATTTCCCCAGTGTTAATCAGCCGCTAATTAGAAGATTTCGGTGGAGTCCCAGGAGCTGCGCAACTCTGCCCCCCTCCCTCTTTAAGTGGAGGTATCAAGACATCAGCTCGCTTGCTCACTTTGTTTACCGCATGCCGGCTCTCTCCAGGAGGTTTTTTTCCCCTCCACACTTAGCTCACAGCGATGCTTTGTAAAAAAAAAAAAAAAAAAAAAGCTAAAAAATCATGAATATATGCAGGAAACACATTTTTTAAATATGTCAAAATATAAGAAATGTGTCAATTCAGCCTACAGACATGCATACAGGAGTATGTAAGAAAGAGATAAAAGAAGAGGAAGGAGGAGAGGAAAAGAGAGAGATGAAGAGTAAGAGCAAAGAGCGGTAGGATTTTCAGCCCCCACCTGATGACAGGCAGTCAGCATCAGTCTGCCACCTGCCATTATGTCACAGCAGCACGACGGCCACTCTGTGCAGTCTCACGCACGCCACAGTCAGCCAGTAACTGAAATCAATCACTCGCAGTAATGAACCCACTCACTCATAGCAGCACCAGTACAGTCATGTTGTCACTGCGGACACTGGACACACAAGAGACATCTCTCATTGAACAAGCAATGTGATCTCATCCTATAGTAGTAGTCAAGTAGTTGTAGTAGTAGCAGTAGTAGTAGTAGCTCTTGAACAATGTGCAACCATTACGTTTACCAGTCAAAATGAAAAAGCTAAGTAATGCTCATTCATGACTAGCCATAGTTCTTGTGTGGTAGGTGACTAATTATCCCATTGACTGAGGGCTGATGACATGATTCTGTACTTCACGGCAGCTCATACACTTATGCCACAGACATTACTGTACCCACAGTTAGCCACTGTAAGACACTGGCTGGATTGAAGCAAGGATGTGGGGGTGTGAGTCGTGGGGATGTCTGCAGAGCTTATTGGCTGCTAATAAGCCACAGTAGACCATTTCTCATTCTGTCTAAAGATTAATTACACGCAATATAGCTTGGAAGACATGGGATACAAGTGATCCCACGTCGTCCCTTATTACCCAGTGTTGTTTGTGTGTCTTTGCTTGACTTTGACGAGAGCTGCTTCCTCATTGTTAGCATTGTGTTGTTCTAGCCATAGTCTCTAATTGATGCCTCCTTGAGTTTTTCTTTTTTTTCTATTGGCTGGGTCAAATTATTTATCCTCTACATGGCGGCGAAGAACAGGGTAGATTCAATCAGATTTTCAGTACATTCTGACGGAGTGAATGCCATTAATTAAAATTTCATGATCAATTATTAATCGTCCAATCCTGAGATTAATTGTTAATTACTGGAGTGGAACTGTGGAATTAGAAACCACCAGATGACTTCAGACAAATTCCAGGGAGTAAAGATAGCATATCACATCAGACTGGAGCTGAAGAGAAATATTCTAGCCTCTAGTAGTGCATGAATACTGAATGCATTGGGCCCAGTGTGTCATTTGGAAGTATTCTTCCATACTTTAAAGAAATGTTTCATTCTTTGAAAGCTTCCAGCCTCTAAAAGTTTTAGGCTTTTTTTCCCTCAGTCCCCCTAGCTGACTTCAGTCAGTATCTGTACCCAAAAGGGGAGAGTTCAGAGCTCCAGATGATAGCATTAGCGGGGTAATGTAGCACATCGGGCAGCGGCAGCACTCCCTCCACGTTCCGGGGCTGTCTCTGGCGTTGTGCAGCACTTTAATTGCCCATTTGATTTGCTTCTGTGAAATGCACACACTCGCGGAGCGTTGCAAGTAAACAACCTGGAGCGGGAGGCTTTTGACGGGCTCCCATGTAAGTTTCCCATTGAGTCCCTGTGAAATCCGAGGCGGGCCAAGCATCACTCTTTGGGCCTTCAAAGGCTTTGTGTTGAAGCAGCAACTGACGCTGCTTGGATGCTTTGTGGCATTTCAATTTTCCTCGTGCGCTATCTAGCGAAGCACTCGAGTGCCCTCCCTTCCTCTCCCCCCTTCCCCCTCCCTCCCTTGCCTCTCCTCTCCTCTCTTTGCCTCTAGGTAAAAGGGATGCATTTGATGTGCGACAAACTTGCAAGGCGTATGCGACGCAACACTTTTGTGAACTCAATTTAAGCCCCCAACCCAACACAACCCAACCCAAGCATGTACTCCACCACCACTGCGACCCCCATGCCCAACCGCTTTTCACCAGCTCTCTCTAAACCCCCCGACACAAGAGAGAGCTGGGAGCTCAGCTCTCTCCATTGGGACTAAACCTTCAAAGGCCCCGCCATGTCTGAAAATGAATTCCAGCGCCCTCGCTAAGCCCGTGTCCCACCGGCAACCGCGGGCGAGTGCATCTAAGAGCAGCTTTAATTCTCACTCGGTGCTACACTGCCTCCCTCTCTCCCACCCACACACGTCCTCCTTCCCGTTCGCTCGCTCAGCTAGCATCAGCCCAAACACTCTGTGGCATGGTGCTGCTTAGCAATGAGTGAAATCATCCGTTAACTGCTAGCTGACCAAATGTTGCTGAACCATCCACGATGGGTACCAAGTGTTTTAAAAAGGTCATGCAGTGAGGTGTTTGACTGGTGAAATGTTTGTACTTGTTTGTTTCCATTCAAATCAAAATGCCACTATGGTTAGCTAAGATGCTCAATTGATTGTGACCCGACGGCCCACTGTTCTTACTCAGATAGCAAGCTGAGGACCATTGCTGAAATAGAAATAGTGATTCCCGCAGTGAAACTACATTATTTAATGCATTGGTCAGGGACCAGCAAAGTCTTTACAGGCCACTAGTTTAATACCCCTGCACTATGCTGTCAACTACACATCGGGTACTGCATACACATCGGGTACTGCAATTTCAAGTGTTCAAATTGTGACCATCTGTATTTAAGATATACACAGGAAAGATGTTATATTCCTTGTGGAAGGGGATTTACCGATCGGCCGATCAACAACCAAACCAATTTCACATTACACAGCATGGCACAATCCAAACATGCCACATGTTGTACCTGGGATCCATAAAGGCACTCCCTTACCCCCTTAACACTCCATTTACACAGCATGCACTACCACAGAGATCAATCAACAACCAAGCCTATCTAAAATTACAGAGCAGGACTTGAGATACAATATACAATTGGCTTAAACGCGTCACATGTTGTACCTAGGTTTCAAAAAGGCCTTCTTTAACAGCCCTTAAAATAGCATCTGAATTTGCGCCACAGACTTTAGACCAGGGAGTTCCTGGTCTGTGACAGAATTGTTTTCTGAAACTGCAAAATATCAACAGTGAACGTTTGCGCCGGAGTATACAAAGTCAATTGAGGTGTGTCCTTGTTGTCCTAAACAGTACAGAAACAGTGGGATGGTTTGCAAGTTGCATCCAGTCTAAGTCTTTGTAAATGCCACAAAACATTAAATTTGATCTCTTGGAATGTACTCATGAACAATGCCATCCACATTCAATTTAGTGTTGAAGCTTATTTTGAAGGAAGAGTTATTTTTTGTTAGGTTTTTAAAAATGTTTGGAGATTTAGTATACTGATACAAATGTGCTCAGTCGATTCCACACATTGATATTTGCTTGCAGAAAAATCTATGTCCCAAAGCCCCGTATCGAATATGTAAAAACACCATATAACATGAAATGATGTTTCATATTTCCATACATTGTGTGTTTTTCACATCTGTTGTTATTTTTAGGCTGCATTTCCCACAATCCGATGGATTTGTGATGTGGATAATCAGTTTGTGTCAGTGTGTGAATATATACACAGTATAAGCACTACAGCAGATACTAGCTCACGGCAGATGCATTTATGAGCGCAGTAGCCCAGCCCTGTACTTCATACTTTGATCTTGTTCTTTGTCATCAATAAGGTCAGGCTTGAAAAGACCTCTGTTGCTAGGGGGCAGAAGCTAACCCTAATCTAACCTGGAACATGTGGCCTGGGCTTGAAAGTCAGAGCCCTCGAGGAAACCATGATACAATATGTGCTCTGATTGAAAGTAACGCTTTGATGGGAATGTACAATGGTCTGCCTCTTGCGAATTCTATGGCCATACATTGATATTATGGAATGCCCCAAGTAGGCCACATAGACTCACACACACACACACACACACACACACACACACACACACACACACACACACACACACACACACACAATCAAGGACTAAGGTAAATACACTGTAGAATGCTGACGGCTTCAATTATTCATCAAAATCGAGCCATCCTCCTGTTGTATTTCCATAGTCTGTTTGCCACATCTAATTTGGTGCGCCAGTGACAAAAAGACGAGTTAAAGGGAAAAAAGAACAGAGAGTGGGGAAGCATAATTGATGTCGCTGTGATTCCGCCTGCTGCGTTCCTGTCATCTCTGCATCCGCCATATGCTTCCAAGCCTCTGAGCCAGGGGGATATTGGGGGGGGGGGGGGGGATGCCAACAAAAACAAGTACCAACGCTCTCAGCCTTACTCACAGTCTTCCGACGACGACTTAAGATGAACCCAGATTTAAGCAACTCTAGTCCTAGGATGGCAACAAAAATAAGTCCCAACTCTTCCTCCAGATTAACACTCAACCTTACTCACAGTCTTCCGGCCACTTTAGATGAACGCAGCCCTAGTCCTAGGATGCCAACAAAAATAAATCCCAACTCTTCCTCCAGATTAACACTCTCAGCCTCACTTACAGTCCTCCAACCACTGCAGACGGTCCTAATCCTTGTCCTAATTCACCATAATAAGCGTTAATAAACCACAACTCAGTGAACACAGAGCACTGAACACACAAGATCTGCGGGGGAGAAACATGACCCACACACGCCCCTACTCTCAAGCTCACACTGAGATGGACTCACAAAAGGCTCAGACAGCAGAAGCAAACCTCACGTCCTGCAATAGTGTTATTCTGGACACTGCGGGCTGTCGGCCGTCCATCCAGTGTCATAACCACAGGAGGGGAAACACACCACACTGCTCCTCAATCAGCTTCAGCTGTCTCCCCAAAGGACATGACAAGGTGGTGGCCGAGACTGTAGATGCCTCTGAGGCGATAGATGTCTGTTCAGGATGGGAAGATGAGGACTGCAGAAGCTGGCCAGGCGGCGTACAGCACAAAACTGGTATTGATGTTTCCACTGGATCCCATGACCCACAGTCAATAACTGGGCACTTTCAGAGTTCAGCTGAAGACTGTAGCTATTTATGACGATAGAGTGGAAACAGAAAGAAGGTCATTTTTGTTTGAAATGAATTAATAATACCAGTCTGTATGTGTGTGTGTGTGTGTTGTGAAGGAGTGAAGAAGTAAACACGCGCATCATGTGTGTTGGCAGCAGCTGGTCTGGATATGCTCTCCATTAGGGTCAGTGTTCGTGAAGGAGTTTTTATGTTGCCCTATCTGTAGTGTGGGAATTATAGCTCTCTCTCTCTCTCTCTCTCTCTCTACCTCTCTCTCTCACTCCCTTTCTCTCAGTGTGAGCGGCATGCTCTCAAGATTTGGAGAGCAGAGAATATTGATCGTTCAAGTAAAGTGGCTATTTGGCTGGGCTGTGAGCTGATTTTTGAGTATTTTAAGGATGTCTTTATGCTGAAGGGTCTTGTCAACTTTTTCCTCTTACACCAGGACATGGCTGATTGCAGAGAAAACACATTTCAACCTCGGAATGCATGACCGCATGTAATTTGATCAGCAAATCATAGATTTCTGGGAACATTGCTCACCATAGTTTTAAACAGCTGCTGACACTGTTCTTGTGCTTTACTGTAAACCAGCACAAATGTGTGTCTCCCCGTTTTCACTTCAAAGAGGTGTTCCAGAGCATGTCTGCTGTCCCATAATGCCTTTTGCATGTTTCCATGGTATTTGTCCGCAAGAGGCCATAAGCTGACCCGCTGTCAGGGTAGAACAGGTTGTCATGTTTCCAGACGGTGTGCGAAAAGAAGGACTTGCAGAAGGGCTCTCAACAGTAAGGCCTTTGTGTCCAAACACGAACGACCACGTCCGCTCCATACACACACACCCACACCCACACACACACGCGCACACATACTCTCCATGCCAGCTTCTAAATGAGTACTGATCATGGGCTACCAATGACTGTGGTGATTCTCCAGGGCCAGGAAAACCGTCTGCAAAAGAAAGAGAGAGAGAGAAAGCGAGACGGACAGAGAGAGAGAGGGAAAGAGAGAAACTTTGTTAGGGAGTTTTCCATGAAGTTAGGTCGGTGAAACGGCGAATGAGCCACAGCTGTTCCACCCTTCGGAGGTTGTGCGTCCCTCCAGGGGATGGAAACTTAGTTCTCATTTTCGTATAGAGATACTTTGTAACAAACGGAGAGCAAAAAATTCAGAAGTGCAATAAAAGCTGAGGCAGTGATTGACATTTATTGTTCGTAATGATGCTATAAATATACAATAAATCCTGATTACCAGTGGATAAAGCTGCGCCGCTCGTGTTTACTGAGTGCTTATATATGTATTATGCATGAGATTGGGCCGACAGAAAGTGCGTTCTAAAAAAAAAGTTTATAACGTAATTATCCACACACTCCATTTGAAATGTTCAAGTGAAAGATCAGGGCCACGTTCCTTTCACCCAAAGTAATTTAGGTCGCACTTTTAAACATTCCTCCATTTTCGGTAAGGCTACAGATTTTTCTTTTCCATCTAAATTCCCCAACCACTTTATGTGTGTGCTTTTCTTCTTCTCATAACTGTCTGATTAGCTGGTTTATTGTTTGGAGGGTTAAATGTGTTAAAGATGAAGGTTGTTAAGGGAGAGCGGCTCATCTGGCGAGGGACGAGAGACTGCGGTGACGGTCCTAGACACGCAGTAGCTTGGTCCCACAGGAATGTTCTCGGTAACGTCTGGAACACCGGTGTGAAAATGAGCAACTCTCCGTTGCCATGACTTCACTCACATGAGCAGACAGCTCAAAGAATAACACCTGCACAGATGAGAGAAAATAGAGGGCGGGACATAGAGAGAGAGAAAGAGAGAGAGAGAGAGAGAGGGGGAGAGAAAAGAGAGAGGGACAGAGAGAGAGGGAGGAGGAGAGAAGAGAGAGACAACATAGTGAGGTGCATAACAACAGAGACCTGTTTTCTGGCCTGCATCACTGCCAGTGTGGATAGAGTGTCACATCAAAATAATAGACAGGAGTCAAGAGCAGCGATACTGGCAGCAGCCTTACTTGACAGCAGTAGTTTTCTTTTTGTACTTTTTGTCAAGTCAGAGACTTGAGTGGTCCAATCCATTTGGTTATATGCTTTGTGTGCTCTATTGTAATTATCATGCATATGCATAGACTTGATTTGCATTACACACTTTTGCTCTCATCATCAAAAAATCGCTGATATATTAAAAAACCCAGCTATTAACATTCAGTGGTCTCAGGAGAGTTGTGGTATGAGTCAGTTTTCAGAAGCATGAGGTGAAATTTATAGAGCAATTAAGGATGCTACAGCACAATGGCTTCAACCACAACACAGGGGTATCCTGTGGGTGGATACATGCACACAAGGATGGGGATATGCGACAACACTTTCATCCACTCAGCAGTATAACACGCTTACCTGAAACACTTAATTGGGGAGATTATTGTCTTCATGCGGGGATCAGCACACTCAATAGGGCCTTGTTGTCTCTATCAGATGACCCATTGTTGCTGTTGTTCCTAAAGCCAGGGCTGCTTATTTTGCTGAAAGACCAAAATGTGTGGTTAGCAGCAAAAGAAAAAAAATCATTGCTGGTTACATCATGGGAGGCGTCCGGTGCCAAGAGTCGCTGGTGGAGCACATGTTTCCAGTTTGCTAAACGTTTGATTGGGTCATCCCCGTCCCTCTGCCAGGAGCCTCCATTCAGGGCCTGTTTAAAATGCGAGGCCGCAAACGTTTTAATATCGTGTCTTTGAAGTTTAACAGCAGCTAATTAAAAAGAAAGCTTTTGGCTACTTCAATAATAGAATCTGAATCTGGAGTTATGATATGCATATGGTGCACCTGGACTCAGACCGGACGGCATGCACGGGGCTAAACGAGCTCGCAAAAAAGATGCCCTCTCGCTAGTCTCTATTAAAATGACTTCTTTCCTGAGCGATTAAATTTGCATGTGAGGCCCTTACCGAACGAGGGGGGAGGAGGGGAGGGGCACTTCACAGCCCCTCTCAGCTGTGAATGTCAAATTTTTTAGACACGGGTTGAGCCGCAGATAAGAACTTATCAGCAAGGTCTAATTAACAGCTCAATTAGTCCTGTCAAGACAGAGGGCAGGAGGGAGACAATGGCTCAGTGGAGGGGCCCAGATCGGCCAGACACTGAGCCAGTTAAGCGTGCGCTTGTAAACATTTCGTACGAATGTCAGTAACATTACTGTGCCCTCTCGTTTTCTCTCCCCTTATCGCTCTCTCTCTCTCTCTCTCTTTCTCTCGTTATTCCTTTCTTTCCCTCTTTCTTTCTGCCAAGCTCTCCCTCTCTTCCTCGCTCTCTCGTTCATACAAACGGTAACTCAGACAGACAAGCACAAACTTATTCCCTCCATCTCATCTCTCTCTCTCTTTGTCTCTTTTTCTCTCTCTCTTGGCTCTTTTGTTTTCTAAAATGAAGCCTTTAGTCAAAAGCCAGTTTATTGTGTACGGAATTGGGTTGCTTTGTCTGAAATATCAAACCTTGTTTGGATGACATACAAATCCTCCACTCGCCTTGGATGGAAAATCACACACAAAGAGCGAGGACATAAGCTCAGGTTAATTGCCAATTGTTTGTCCGCCTGCTCTCCTTAGCTGGCAATAATTGCAGATTTTCTTCCAAGGTTTTTTTTTCTTCTTCTTCTTTTCCTTTGATTAATTTGGCGTAGGCTCTGAAAGAAGCAGCTTGTTATTTTATTTAATTAAAATAATTTAAGCAACGGCTAAATAACTTTAGGGAATTAATTGCTCTCTCTCTCCCTCTCTCTCTGTCTCTCTCTCCCTCTCTCTCCCAGAACAAGCGCTGTTTCGCCACTGTCTCCCAATGCCTCTTTCCTTGCAATTACCTTAACTCTGCGCAGTTAGTGTTTTTTTTTTCTATTTTGGGCCATCCTACTTCAAAGGTCTCTCGGGTGATGAACCCTCATTGGTCTTCGACAGCCTTAGAATAGATCTGCTGTGTCTTGGAAGGGAATTGAAGGTGTTTGTCATGAATCCACTGATGCCTTCTCCCACTGTTCTAAAGGCTGTTAAACTCATGAATGGGGGCAGTGGAAGTGGAAAGTAATTGTATGTGCTAATATTGCTGTAGCTACTTAATGCCTTAAACTACTTTTGTTTTCGGCCCCCAGAGCCCTTTAAAGTGAAGGTCAATTTTAGTATTATCACACTGTCCATTATTACTAGTCTGTGTCTGACAGTTTTATTGGTCCAGACTATAACATAACATAACTATAACAGACAGAGTATAATGTCTCTAACCTCTCTCTCTCTCTCTCTCTCTCTCTCTCTCTCTCTCTCTCTCTCTCTGTCTGTGTGCACAGATGCAGCAGCTGTTCTACGAGAACTACGAGCACAACAAGAAGGGCTTCATCCAGGACCTGCACAACAGCAAGATCCACAACGCCATCACGCTGCACCCCAACAAGCGGCCCGCCTACCAGTACCGGCTGCACAGCTACATGCTCAGCCGGCAGATCTCGCAGCTGCGCTTCCGCACCATCCAGCTGCACCGCGAGGGCGTCACCATGAGCAAGCTGGGCAACACCGAGGTGCAGTGGGAGGACCAACAGCTGGGGGCGCCACCTTCCTACACGCGCTACCAGCCAGTGGAGCGCAGCGGCGTCATCGAGTGGGACTTCCTGACCGGCCGGCACCTGTACGCGACGGGCGAGAAGCAGATGCCCCGGCAGGGCCTCGGGAGCCTGCTGCGGGCCGCCCTGGAGGACACGGTCATGCAGGTGATGGAGATGATCAACGAGAACTCCAAGGCGCGCGGGCGGGTCATCGACTTCAAGGAGATCCAGTACGGCTACCGGCGCGTGGACCCGCTGCACGGCGCCGAGTACATCCTGGACCTGCTGCTTCTCTACAAGAAGCACAAGGGCCGCAAGGTGACGGTGCCCGTGCGGCGCCACGCCTACCTCCAGCAGTCGTTCAGCCGGCCGTTCTTCACCGAGGCCGAGGAGCTGGACGTGGGCGAGCTGGTGGACGCCATCAACACCGAGTCGCAGTCCTTCTCCTTCCTGTCCAACTCGCTCAAGATCTTCGCGCCCTTCCAGCTGCCGGACGCCGCGCGGGAGATGCGCGAGCGGAGCCAGAAGAAGGTCCACATCCTGGTGCCGCTGACCGGCCGCTACGACACGTTTGCGCGCTTCATGGACAACTTTGAGCGCACGTGCCTTCTGCCCAACCAGAACGTCAAGCTGACGGTCATCCTCGTGGACAACGACAGCAACCAGGACCGTGAGAAGCACCTGGACCTCATCAAGGAGTTCCACAACAAGTACCCCAAGGGGGACCTATCGGTCATCCCCATGACGGGCGACTTCTCCCGAGGCTTGGCCCTGGAGTTGGGCTCGTCTTTGTTGACCAACAACAGCCTACTGTTCTTCTGCGATGTGGACCTGGTCTTCAACGGCGATGCCCTGCAGCGATGCCGGGACAATGCCGTCCAGGGTAGCCAGGCTTACTTCCCTGTGGTCTTCAGCCAGTACGACCCCAAGATTGTCTACGCCGGGAACCCGCCGGACGACACCAACTTCGTCTTCACCAAGAAGAGCGGCTTCTGGCGGGACTACGGCTTCGGCATCACCTGCATCTTCAAAAGCGACCTACAGCACGCCGGGGGCTTCGACACGTCCATCCAGGGCTGGGGCCTGGAGGACGTGGACCTCTTCACCAAGGTCATCAACTCGGGCCTCAAGGCCTTCCGCAGCCAGGAGCCCGGCATCGTCCACGTGTACCACCCGGTCCACTGCGACACGAACCTGGAGCCCAAGCAGTACAAAATGTGCCTGGGCTCGAAGGCGAGCACGTACGCGTCCACCATGCAGCTGGCCGAACTCTGGCTGGAGAAGCACTTGGGTGTGGGCTACAACAGAACTTCTTCTTGATAGCCGGCAGCTCTCCATCACTGTCATAAAGAGTTTACCTCAGTTCTGCATGAATAGGAGAGGAGAGAGAGAGAGAGAGAGAGAGAAAGAGAGATGGACTAACGTGTATGTGTGTGTGAGCAAATGTGTGTGTGTGTGTGGGTTTGGGAGGACTGTGTGACTCGTTGCCAGTGCGTATATGTCCGCACTATGCCATGCTAAGACAAGTGAATTTCAAAGGTACGTTCAGTCATTTTTGTTCAGTGCAATTTTGCTGTCCCCCTCCCCTACAATTATGTTTCCCTCTTCTTATTCTTTATCTGTTTTTGTTTGGGCTGACGGACACTTCTCTACAGCGTCTTCCAAAGGACATTGGTTTGCGCAGGCCTGTCAACTCGCCTGTGCTTCAGACCTTGTGAATGAGACTGTGATGTAACTGGTTTGGGACGGGGAGGGGAGGGGAAGGGCACGGGAGCGACTTGGGAGGAGTGAGGGTGGAGGGGCGGGGGGTCATTCATTAGTGTCACCGTCTGGAAATTCTTTCACATCCTCAGGAGTGCATTCCCATCACGAGGCCACAGGCAGTGAATGTGCGCCATGGAGCCATGTTGGGCTGGCAGTCCCATTGAAGTGCTCTTCATCGTCAGACATGAACACCCACAGAGATAATCACGATAATAATGTTAATAATAATAATAATAATAATGTTTTTAAGACGACGACGACGAGCAGCAACGATGCTAAAATAATAATATGAATAATAATAATAATGTACTGAAAAGTACCACAAATGTGCTTTAAAGTCCCCTTGGAGGACACAGACTCTGAAAATATACTTTTTCTAATTTATACAAAGAAACGGTTTGGGTTTCGTCAGCAGTATTTTGTAAGGGTGAGAATTACTTTGATGATTGTATCTTTGTTTCTTGAGGTTTTTTTGTCAGTGTTTCTTTTTTTTGTTGTTGTTTATTTGTTTGTTTTTGTTTTTCTGGCAATATTTGATGTTAAGGTACTGGCTACCGCCCAACATTTGCTGTGTTCTTGGTATCATTTTAAAGGTCCACGCTTCATTTTCTTTTGTGCTTGGGTGAACAAAAAACATGTTTTCATTATTTTAGCTTTGTGGCTTTCAAGTGGTTCAGTTTGCTGGCAAGAACAACTAAGATATATTAAAATGGTTTATTTATAATGAAACCGTATTGAATGTAGTGTCTCAGTATCTGACTAACTCATATTTGAGATACCAAAGCACTTGACAATATAAGATATGCACAATGGCAAGCACTTCTGATTTCACAATGCAGTGATAGAATAGTCCTCGGGAAAAAAAACATTACTTATATGAATATAATAATGAATATAAATGAAGACTCAAAGAAATGCAAAGATGATTTCTCTGACACTCAAACTACAAGCTTTTGTCCTTTGGTCTTCTCAGAGATTCTGTTCATGCCTAAATGAGGAATCAACCTCTAATGAGCCATATTGACTGAAGACTTTCCACAAAATATGCTCATCACACGCTCCACCGCTAATGGTGCTGGTGGTCGGACGTTCTGTCCATACTCCAAATGCAGGAATAGTATTAGCAATTGACCTGTATTAATCAATATAGGGCCAGGAACTATGTTCTTATTTTCCCAGTATCTCTTTGTTGCAAACTTTCCAGTTTTGAAAGCATTCCAAAAAAATTACTTTGAAAAATTATTTCATCAAGTGAGTTTGTTTATTTTGACCTCGCGGTAAATAGCTTTAAGGACTTCTATGGCCATCATATATCTCTGCTGCAGCTGAGGAAGATCTATTACAAAGATATTTCACCCTAAGGAGAGACTTAAAAAAAAGTTGTTCAAGAACCTATAGACCCTATAGACTAAAAGTGACTTTGCCAGAACAACTGGAGTAATGGAATTTTGGATCAAATGTTCTTTTTTCTGGCATACTCCGGTATCAGGCAGAGAAGCTTCATAACAACCATGTCCATACATACTCGTGGGGGGGGTAGTTACAACCTTGCAAAAACCGCAGTAACAAAGGGCCAGCATATTCCTTCTACCTCAGGATTTTTCTGACCGATTAATTCACTGGAGAGCCCTCTTTCCCTTTTACTCGAAGGCTGTAGCCAGAGACCGAACAGAGCAAATGCCAGAGGAGCCTGAAGCAGCCCCCCACCCCACCCCACCCCACCCCCAAGCCCCTGATTCACGCCTTCCTGAGTCATCACTGTTCCACAACCAGCCGAGAGAGAGAAAGAGAGGATTAGAGGAAATCACCCTCTTTATTTTATGTGTGTGTGTGTGTGTGTGTGTGTGTGTGTGTTTGTTTGCTCGTGGGCCATTGTATTGCCTCCCACTCTCCACCTGCACTGTGTCTCTTCAGCTGCAATCTCTTTGGCCTGGTTAGCAGACAGAATCAAATGGACTCCATGTACTACATAAGCTGAGCTCAGACTTGAATTAATTCATTCAAGCCCCAATGCCCACATGTTCGACATAACAACCCTTGTTGACAGACTCTGGTTTGCAGATGCCCATTTGAATGCAGCCTCGCTGCAGAAACAGACCAGCGAGATATGACAGACTAGCGAGCCTCACGTAGACTCATGCAGACAGATTTACTATCTCTCCAATCCTCCCACCTGTGTCACCCGCCTGTCCCCGGAGTCTTTTCCCATTATTATGGTGTGATGCATCGCTCTGACATGTCACGGTGGTACTGATGTACAGTGCAGTAGATTATACCCCTACATAGACTCGTCTGAGCATTGATTCTCCTAATTGCTACCGTATAAACCACAGGGCCTGGCCTGAATATAGTCACCTCACACCTTTTCTGGTTGTGAAATGAGTCACATATACCACTCTAGTGTATGCTCAGGGATGTCGCAGCCAGTAAACAGCCCAGATGGCTAATAATAGGTTCTCTTTATGTAGAGATGTAGCTTCAATTTACATTCGTTTAGCAGGTATCCACAGGAGGCTGTTTTGCTTTAGCCCGAATGCTACAAATACTTATATCATCATTACACGGTGTTCATATGCAGTGTACTCTCAGGATTGTCGGAGAGACTCCTGGAGACAGTGCTCCTTCTAGTGGACAGCAACGGTAACGGCTGTGTTGTGGGACTCCTCCATTGAGTTCATGTGATGTAACACAAACAAGTCAACATAATTAAAATGGCACAAATCCTCACCTGAGGTTCATTAAAACAGACCAAACAGACACCCAACTGTTCCCGTGGTGGCTGCAGTAATTTTAGAGGTCAGTCACGGCCATAGTTCCCAATTATCTTTGCAGCGAAACTGTTCAGAGCCACACTGCTAGACTGTGATCAGTTGACACCACGGGGAGACCAGAGGTGTAGGCCTTGTTAAAGAGGGTAGCTTTGAAGGTGTGTGCAAAAGTGCCTTGGCATGCCCTTCCTCATGAATAAAACCTCATTTGGTGTGGAATAATGAGGGTATCGTTTCGTAGATAGCCAGTCACCAGTTTTGGTTTGATCAAATGGACGAAGAGAATGGTGTTTGTGACTTGAATTGATGTTCCCAAACAGAGTTAGGATATTTTAAACTCACTGCAAGGCATGCTGCTATACCATATGTACCTGCTGACTTTAGAATGCCAATATCCATGTTGGATCCGTTCCGGTGTCGGCTGCTCTCTGAGCAGGGTGCCGGCCCAGATCTGGGGTGAGCCTGGCCCAGTGTCTTTTGGTGCCGGCTGGGTTGTTGATGTTCGCCGGCTGTAGCCTGAAGAGCAGGATGCTGACATGCTGGGTTCAATGTCTCCGTTGAGGCATCACTGCCTGATGGAGTGAGCAGTGCTCCAGACAACAAAACTTTATATCTAATTAGGAATCCTTTCGGTCTACTTTTAAAGCACTTAGATGGCAAAGTGCACTAAGGACCACATCAGTCTCACTGAGGTTATTTACAGTGATTAAGCCAATGTCAACACACCCCACTGTACTCAAGGGCAACAAGGGGCCATTTGCATACCTGGGCACTGCAGAGGACTGAATGTGTGTGTGCGCGTGTGTGTGTGTGTGTTTGTGTAGGTAAGGGGTGTGTAGATGGTTCTTGCCATATGGCAATAGAATTCCTGTGAGTCGGATCCGCACACACACAACCGCTTCCATTAAACAGTTAAACATTGCACTGAATTACTTCCTTCCGAAGCTCAGCCCAATGGCAGAAGTTATCCGTAAAGGTGCCAAATGAGCCTGCTGACCTTTGAAAGGGAGGGGAATATTGATGGCGTGGCACCTGGCCGGAGCATCTATCTACCTCCCCGGAGTGAAGGATCACCCTGCCTTATGCTTTTGGAAAAGGTCAATGACCAGACCTGAGATTCATGGGCTGATCGCGCATTGACAGCTGCGAGGCCAGGATGCAGGTGGAATGCGGCGAGATTGTACTCCCTCGACTGGCAGAGTGTGACCCGGGTCCCCCAACATAATGGATGGCAATCTTTTGCTTATTTATTCTTGCCTCTCGGGCTAAAGTGAGAGGGATAGAGGTGTTTCTTTCTTCTCTCTCTCTCTCTCTCTCTCTCTCTTCGTGTCACTCTCTCTCATGAGAGTCGCAAGATGTTTCACATCGGCAGAGGAGGCTGCATTTTTAAGTCAGACAAGATGTCTCGCCTAAAAGGTGACAAAAGGGGAACTTTTTGTGCATCAAAGAGACGTCCCATACAAATTCAAATTGGGGGGGCACTTTTCAGAGGCTCCCAGCTCCTTTCTACCCCCTTTCTTTCTCTTCTCTCTCTCACGCTCTCTCTCCTCTCTCTTTTTTCTTTCTCTCCGACTCTCTCTCTAGCTCTCTTTCGTTCTTTTTGGCAGTTTGAATCGAGAGACAGGAAGAGCATCAAAGTTTAATGAATGGATCACATGACTTGCCACCTTCCTCTCACGCTGAGATACTGACACAGGCAAACTGCTTTGAATGCTAAACCGCAAGAACAAAAAGAATAGCGAATGGTGAACCAGCACTTTACTGGCATCAAAAAACTCCCAAGGTCAACAGAGGAGCACCAATTATACTGAAATTAAAGCTTTGTTCACATCGGCGAGTGCAGAAAGCTCTTAAATGGCCCACGGCTGTAACTTGATGATGAATTTACTAAGTCTGTGTACTAACACTCATGTTAATGAGTTTCATTTTCACGTGCCACAGTTTTGGCTACGTATCAAAGCTGCCGTGAGACCTATATGTTGTTCCTAACGCACACATTTGTAATCATTAAGACATTGTAAGTGGTCTTTTGGGAATATTTACCCTTGCTAATCGGGGGAAGATTTCCTCTGATACAAGATGGCTATTGGTTTTAAGATGAGAGCGTTGCCACGGTGAGCCCTTTTTGTAATGTGTGCAGTTGTGCGTTAAATCTGCTGGCTAAGTCCCCAATTCCAGAGGAGGATGAAGAGGCAATACAAAAGGCTTGACACATATTTCGACAGGTTGCAATCGATGTCACTTTTTAATGTTAATGGGAAGCCACTGAGAGGCCATTGGGAATTACGGATGTCTGCTACGCTTTATTGTTTCCAAAGGAAAGCTTCGTCTCACGTTTTCGATTTGTTATTACGGAGGCAAAGTTGGGATTTATTGTACTGGCTTAATGCCTGGGATAAGTAGAAAACAGCCTGTGAATGTGTTTGGGCCTCATGGCACGTGGTTTAAATCAAGACTAATACCAAGGCCAGAGGTAATGGCAATGGCATAGCTGATGTAGCTATTGGCAGAATTATAGTTTCATTTGAGCAGTGGGCTACATTGCTGTCTTCATGTTAATGACATCTATTTAAAATGCACTATTGTGCAATTAAGACAAAGCATACAAGCAACTGTGTTTGCCATTTGAATTCATTGCTAGAACATGAACTAATACAACAGCCCTCGCTGAGAACACAGCATATAAATGCAAGAATTATTTTGTAAGTGTATAGGCCAATGTTCCCTCTCCTTCTGCGTCCTCTCTGTCTCTCTTTTTGTATCTGTTTGTATGTGTGTGTGTGTGTGTGTGAGAGAGAGAGAGAGTGTGTGTGTAAGAGAAAGAGAGAGATAGAGCCAAGAAAAAAGAGTAAGGAGAGAGTCAAGAGTCATTGTGTTGATACCTGAATGCAAGAGGGTGTGTGTGTGTGTGTGTGTCTGTGTGTGTGTGTGTGTGTGTGTGTGTGTGTGTGCGTGCGTGTGCGTGCACCTGTGCGTGTGTGGAAGCCTGGAGGGTGAGGGTGTTTGTGTGTGTGTATGTGTGTGTGTGTGTGTGTGAGCATGTGTGTGTGAGTGTGTATGTGTTCCTGTCCCCTTGTTTGTGTAGCTCTCGTAGAGGACACTAAAATCTCTTCCTCTCCACAGTACCTCTGGCAGCAGCACATATGAATATGACACAACCGCCGTCTCCGTGGAAGTGTGGAAGTGTCACCGGGAAACCATGGTAACACAGCAACTACTGGTGTAATTAGGCTGGGTTGGTGGTGGCAGAGAGCGAGAGGGTCTGGAGGGCTAGCTGAGCTTCTGTCTCTCGGTGTCTCCGGCGAACAGTGACATATTGTGTGTGTGTGTGTGTGTGGGGGGGGGTGTTAGGTAGAGGGTTTATGCTGGGTGAGGTTTAACGATTGTGGGGGGGTTTATGCTGGACGTTGGCGAAGACTATAGGACGTATGAGTGCTTCGCAGCCTGGGTTGTTGATGAAAAAGGGAGAGAGAGAGAGAGAGAGAGAGAGAGAGGTGGTGAAGAAGAGGAGGAGGAGGTGTGGAGATGAGAGAGTGGCAGCTGGCCTTGGCTGAGAGGAGCAGCAGGAACGAGGGATGAATTAGTCAAAGAGAGAGATGAGCATTGCCACTATGCATAATGGGGAGCTGCTGTGTGTGTGTATGTGCGTGTGTGTGTGTGTGTGCGTGCGTGCGCATGTGTGTGTGTGAGGAACAGTAACGGGCTGCGGTGACTAGAAGGTCACACAGCGCCAGGCTGACTGTGTGCTGATGCTCACGACACTGCCAATGTGAAAACATATAGCCTACTGTCTCCACCTAACACATGATGCATATGCCATATGACCAAGGTGACACTGTGGTCTGCGTATTGTACAGCTGGTGTGACTCACAATCTCTCGCATGTCATTAGTGGTTTAGTAATATCCAAGAAACAACCCAAATGGTCCCATAATTAACTGTACACACAGAGTTCAAAAGGTTTTACAAATTATCCAACCCTTAACTAATGAGTTTTTGCCATACAGTGTCTCTTTAAATTATGTAAACATTCTGAACATGGATAATCATGGATACTCTGTGGCAATTACATAAATTGGAGCTATCAAGGCACTTAGGCATAAATTGAGATGGCTTCTCATACCGCTCCATAATTACCATTCAAGACGCGGAAAACAAACCACAGATGTGCTGAAATGTTTGAACATTTATTCACCCATAACAAATGGTAAAATGTACACTTTGGTGAGGTATTTTTCCTTATTCTGCCTAGCACCATCTACAGTCTCAGCGATCCTTTTTCCATTCTAAGTTAATGGCTCAGCTCTGAGAGCAAGTATCTTTGTGATAAAGGTGCCATGTCTTCACAAATTGCATTTTTGTTAAAAGGCCAAAGTTTTTGAGACTGACTGATTTGATGAGATACACGGGAGATGATTTGCAGCTAATTTTTTCAACTGATTATGTCCAATCTGTTTTACATTCATGATATAGTGTCAGTCTGCTGGATATGTAGCTCAAGGAAATAAGAGCCTTGTTAAGTAACAATTTGTGTCATCTGGAACAGGGAATGATATATTCATAACTTCTGTTACGATGGAATATGAGCGAGAACGAAGACAGAGCGGGAGAGAGAGGAAATGTTTTAATTACTGAGAAAGACTTCCATCCTGTCCAAAGAGTGAATTCACATTTTTATCTCTCCTACCAGGCATGCAAATTGACTATGAGTTTTAAGAAGACACTAACACTATTATATACCTCACATTTACTTTGTTTGCATATAAAACATACTGCAACATATAAAATACATGAGCGTAAACAAAGCAGGCTAATGCTATCTCAGCTACAGTGAAGTGTGTATAAAGTGTGTTGTCCTGTCTCCATCTGTCATATGCATCTGCTGATAACTGATCAAATATTAGAGTATTATTTGGATGGTACTAATGATACAAGTGTATTTACTGCACCCCTACTACTCTCCAAATACACTGGCCCTGAGACTGATGCGGTGAAATACATTTATACTGGCTCTACTGCAAACAATCTGTTTAGATACAGATGGCAGATAGATATCTGTTGTGAACGCTGCATTTACTGCCTGTCTTGGCAGTAATGAGTCTGTTATGTTCTCACATGTGTGAAAGAATGGAGAAAGATCTTACTGTTCCCCCTCGTGTCACCCCTGTTTTTTCTCTTTCACATACAGTAAGTATAAACGTCACTTGCTTGTGTTCTCTGATCTGTCCATGCTGCTCACTCACAGCTGTGGGGACAGAGATACCATGTATGGTATGGCATGCATGTACTGTACAGCATGTTAGCACATGTGTGTGTATTAGTCAGTCGCTGGCAGCCCACTAAAATCACTTCTCCTCCTGGCATTAAGCAGCAGGGGCCACATACACTTATTTATCAGAGGTGGGAGAGAGAGAGAGAGAGAGAGAGAGAGAGAGAGAGAGAGAGAGAGAGAGAGTGAGAGTGAGTGTGTCTCTGTGTGTGTGTGTGTGCGTGTGTGTGTGTGCGTGTGCGTGAGTTTGTGTGTTTATTTAGGTCAGACCGCTACTATTTCTTCTGTGTTCTCAATTTTCCTTAAATGTACCAATCAACTCATTCACTTACGAACGTATTAAATACAGAGAATAGAATTTCATGTACTTTGCCTTTCCATTTTCTGCTTGATCACTAAACCTAACAAATAATCTTTTTACAACATTTGCACAATTAGAGTATATTAAGTATATTAGTTGGAACATTAACAACGTCTGATAAACATATTTGATTTAAAGAAAATATTGAGAATAAACAGAGATGTTGCAGTGCCGTAATACTCTACACAGTGTGTGAAAATATATTCCCCTCCCTCCCTGTCTCTCAGGCAGTGTGTCGGACGCCCTGCTCAAGGTGATTTATCTGCTGGCTCGGCACAAGGCCCCTCTGGAGCGGAGGAAGTGAGAGCTCTGTGTGTTATTAAGCCGCCAGTGGCAAGCAGCCCAATTATCACAGTTTGGCACCAAAACAATGCAACAGCTCAGAGAACGAAAGGGAGACAGAGAAAAAAGGTGAAAGAGAAGGAGAGAGAGAAAGAGAGCAAACTCAAAATGGAGGCCTCGGCTTCTCTTGCACGGCTCCTGTTAAGAGCGCTTGCTGTTCTCGTTAGCTGCCATGGCGATACGGAATGCGTGGCACAGTCAGCACAGCACAGGGAGCGCTCGTTCCAGAACTCTGTGATATTTGAGCTGCTGGGTTCTGTGCCAAACACTCAGGTACATGAGGGACATGGAGAGCAAGTTAGCGGCTCTGTGAAGGTAGGAAAGGGTGGCTCTGTGCCTAACCATTACTGCCACACACTGTTTTGTGTTTTGATATGCTGGCAGGAAGCTGAGGTAAGGTTTAAACTTAATAAAGTTTTTTATTATAGTTTAGAGGTGGCAGAGGCTGATACCATTTATAGTTTAGCAAGGCCTCACTTTTTGAGTTACGCTTGAATTAAGATTTGGCATTGGTCAAAAGACTTATTCATTTCCACACATACAGCTTGAAATCTTGGGGTTCCAGTCCAACTTAACTGAAATAGCCATAAAATGTCCCAAAGAAGAGGATTCACACTCCTCAAATCCCTATTAAATGCCAGATTCTTGGCTAAACAAGACTTCTATCACCTATGTATGTCAAGTATGAAGCATGTAAAATCAAGTAATTTTCAATCTATCGAGTTGATTGACTGAAATCCAGTAGTAAAGACATTTCTTTTAACAGTATGACTACATGTGCATCTGTACACTCTGACTGTGTACAGATATGTGGCCAGCAATACTTCTCAGAAATAAGGGAAAGAGGCCTGAGCAAATTATGTCCTGAAAGAATAACTGCACCAAAACATACAAGGGTACAATATCATGCTAAGTCAATGAAATCTCAGGTGCCTTTACCCCCTGGACTTGGGTAACAGTGTGTGTGTGGGGGGGGGGGGGTTTGTCTGGTGGGCGATGTTTCTTTAAATGACATTTATTCTGTGGCAATGCACTCTTTCGCCGTCTGCACTGACCCCAAATGTAATTAGCAGCAAAGGCTATTTTGCTTCCGACCGCCATCCTCCTTGATTTAATTTACTAATTTCCCCCCGATGTACTGACATGCAGGTTGATGTTGGTACACTCGAGTGCCCGGTTTCTTTAAAAGGACTTCAGTAAGGGGAAAGATTTAGTGGCACACCACTTGGACGTGTGTGCTAGATTCTGGAGCTCATGGACCATGTGGCATACACCTTCACGGCACTGGTTTTAGAGATTAAATGGTAAATAAGTTATTGATCCATGATCATGGAACAAAGAGTGCTGTTCAGAGGTATCATGTTTAAAGGGCTTCGCTTTTTAACTCCCTCCACCACTGTTGCCATAGTTTCACATACAACTGCACACACTATACATATTTCATCTTTGAAGGATGGATGTCTGAAGTTGTAAATGTCAAGTTTTCCCAAACCTAATTTCCTATCTCTTATCCCAAAGACTGTTCCCTGTTGACCCAAAATCATTTGAAAAGTTTCCGGAGTTGGAAAATGCAGTGACAAAATGGTACAGAATGGATGAGAGAGGCCCACAGAGTACAGACCCCGTAGATAAAGAGTCTTGCATGCCTCAGAAAGCAGGACACCGAAAGAAGGTCACATTTTTCACCTAGTGGGAAGAGCGCTGTGGTCGCTGAAAAGGAATTTATTTAAATTTTGATCTGTGAATTAGGGGTGAGAGAGTTTGCACTTAGCCCCGAGATCAAAGGCAGTGGACAAGAAAAGAAACTTTAAGAAAAGGGGGCTCCGGCGAAATGCGACTGGACGAATATCAGCACCGCTAATGAGAGGAGTGAGTGGAAATCAGTACGGGGCCCGAGGGCCTTGAAGCCTGCTGGTGAAGCCAGCGAGCAGATATGGACTGAAAGGGAAGATCCTTCAGGAGAGATGGAGGAGAGGGGGGAAAGGAAAGAGATGGAGGAGAGGGGGAGAGATGGAGGAGAGGGGGGAAAGGAAAGAGATGGAGGAGAGGTGGAGAGATGGAGGAGAGGGGGGAAGGAAAAGGAGAGAAGGGAGGGAGAATGGACACGATGAATAATGAGAGTTGGAAATATCCGGACAGCATAATGAAACTCTATGATGATGAAATTTGCATTTGAAGGCACGGGAGAGAGGCACAGGCAGGAAAGAACATCTCAGCAATGCACCAGAGGAAACACACGATAGCGAACAGGTGAGGAAGAGAGTGAGTGGCAGCAAGAGAAGATAGAATGGAGAGAGAGAGAGAGGGAAAGGAATCCAGGGCATGACGAGAGTATGTGAAATTACAGGAAAATGTGAAGAGAAGCAGTTATATATCCCTCCTCGGAAGAGCAAGCATGGCATTATGAATCATGTACAGTAACATTTAGAGGTCATCTGTAAAGCACTTTATCTGTGTGAGTAAAGGTTCACAGTCAAGGTCAGTGGCTGAGGTGGCAAAATGTGGTGTTTCATATTATGCACAAAAAAAAATCATTTTCCCAGAACTCAGGAGAGGGAAAATGGTGTCAAAGGCAGTCTTCAGAGGACAGCCTTCTGGATGCGAATGCAATCAAGATGCAATCAGCTCTGGAAAATAAAGACAGAGCCATGGAAAGGCAAAGTAAATTGTGACAACAAAGACAAATGGCTTTTGTTCCTGCCATGTGAACAACAGGGGGGGGGGGGGGTGCATGCTGGTGTGCACCAGTAATTATAGACATGCAGTCCACAAGCACCACAGAACATTTCAGACACAAAAAAGAAGAAAAAATCTGTCATCTCTGAATGAGTGTATAGCCTCTTGTCAACGATAATGGTAGATAATAATTTTTTGTTTGCTTTGAATTTCATTTTTTGAGCAATCAGGTACAATCAATTAAGCTCTTTAAATGCTAAATGGAATTTGGCATTTCGAAGTCGTAATGGCTCAATTCAATTCCTCTCGACAAGCTCATGCTGTTATAATTGCTCAATCTATGGCCCTTCCGTTTGCTTGCATGGTGACATTCTTCAGCATAATCTACACAGGTGTCAGTAATAAAGAAAGATTGCAGGGTTTTACTGACAGCATTTTAATCTATGTATGTCAGGGTTTTAGTCGATGGCCTAAAGGATCTCAGCTCTCTCGTTTTCAGTAACAATTGCCTCTCTTTCCTTTTTTGTTTCTAACGTGTTTCTATGGTGCCATGGCGCACAGGCATCAGCTTTTATACTTTAACAGCCTTGGCTAAAACATTGAGATACTTTGTGGCCCATGTTTAAAGCACATTTTGCCTAACAAGCTGTCGTTCACAGCAAGTAATTACCATCACCTTTGTGCTCAACAGTGTTAATGACCTTTTACATTTTGTCAGGAATTGGTTGAAGACAGAGATGCCAACATTAAATTTAACACCACATGAAGAGGTCGACATTAAATCTAACTCCAAATGAAATAGAGCACCAAAGCACAAGAATCTCAAACTGGTCATCTTTTGTTGACCTGGGGGGTATTCCAAGTACGTTGTTTAGTGACAAACCTGGGTAAGTTTACTCAAGAGTAAGGGGTAAACCTCCTACAACAACAGCCCTATGGCATTGTTTTGTAAGGAGAATGAAGCCATGCAGCTCTTCTATTAGGAGGTTTACCCCTTACTCTGAGTTAACTTATCCAGGTTTGTCACTAAACCACGTACTTGAAATACCCCCCGGGACGGGACCCTGATCCAACAATGACAGATCCATTGACATGGGAGGCTGCATCAGAACTGACCCCTCGTAGCTGTAAGAAGTAAGTGCGTCTACATGCAGCGGCTGAGCGTGAAGCAGAGGGGAAAGGGACTGCGAATTACACACAACTTTAAAACAGTGAAATGAATTGGGCATCACCGGCCCATCCATCACGAGGGCTGGACGTGCTAATATTGAGTGTTCAGGGCCACCGACCTGCGCGTGTGCACAGACACACAGCGTTACGAAATGGCGCCATTGTGAAGATTGACTGTTCACCAGGGGAAATATGGCCGAACTCAATCAGTTAAATGTGATTACCTCCAGGAGTATAAATATTGTGGTGGAATTAAAACAGCAATACATGTGATTGATGGCGATTTTTTCATTTACTATTTGTGACATCTTATTTAGATGTCTGAGTGCGGCTGTGTTGAGTAGTCAGGACTAATGTGCATTGCATTAAGCCCCATAGGCTTACTACTCTCTCATACCTGTGGTTTAAACCTTCTCTATATATGGACCCCATCAAACACAGAGAAAAGGGCTTATGGTGGGCGAATATGTGCATAACATACATTTAAATAGTTTAACAAATGTTAAACTATTTAAATCTGTACTACAGCACTTATGAAATAGAAGTATCACACATTTTTATTCAAAGTTTAGTCAGGTCATAGAATGGTTGGTTTGTTATGGTAACTCTGTTATAGTTGCTTTGAAGTATGCAGTTCAAATACAGAGCTGTCTGAGCCATCTCCATCAGCATGTCTAAAATCTGACACAGAGTTTGAAAGCAAGCATAGAGAGCTCACTGAACTGTCTCCATCAGGAATGTGCTGAAATCTGACAGCAAGTTTGAAGATGATGCAACAGATATCCTTCTGGGTATTTGAAGTGGACGGGATTACAGATTTTGGATTTTCACGCACACGCACACGCACACGCAAACGCACACGCGCAGACATGCATAGACATAGACACACACACGCACACACATATACTAATCTCATTCTCCCATTCATCTTGAGCCCCTCGACACAGCATCACCACCACCGTGAGGAAGTGTAACCGAATCATTGCTACACAATTTATTTCCAGAGCCGCCCCATGAATGCCTGTGGAATACCAACAGCAAACGTGATTAGCTCCAGGGACAGCAGCCTGCTCCAGCAGGAAGGCTGATTGGAATAATGATATTCTCTTCCCTTGTCGGACTTTCCTCTCCCCCACCCCTGTGTAAATTTATTACCCCTCCTCCAGACCCTGGGAATGGCAGTCACTCCATCAGACTGTCCCTGTGTATGCGGGAGGGTTCATGGGGACATCATCATAAAGCAGCACTGCCCTACAATACCAAATGTACACCACACAATGTCCAGATCACTCAGGAAATGGGTTATTAAAAACAAGCAAACTGACAAAAAAACGACAAAAAAAAGTGATCCTCCAGGCGACTTGAACTGGCCTTTGAAGTGAAAGCCAGACAGTTGGGGGTTCAATTCCTTGTTGCCACCATTGTGCCCCTGAGTGAGGCACTTGATCCCGAAGTTGCTCCAGGGAGATTGTCCCTGTAATTGGTCTCTGTAGTTGCTCTGAATAAGAACATCAGCTAAACGCATGAATAGTAAATAATGACTTGCTTTTGCCATTGCTATAATCATGGTATGTTGCTGCATTTGCCAACATAAAATGTAAACATACCGGAGCTTGGCATTTGTGATAGGAGCTCAAATGTTAACAGCGACCACTCAGAGGAAAAGTTCTGTATCTGATTGAGCCTTAGTGTTGCCCACTTGCTGTTGGGCTATCTGAGGTTTTACCTCGCCTTGTAATGCAATGTTGAATCATGTCTTCATTTACTTTCTCTTTTTGAACATTTTTGCCTCCAGGACAATATTCCAAGGTCTGTTCATGATGCTTTTTGTTGTAGTATTTTATAAGTTTAACCACTGGAAAAAATGTTCAAGAATTGTCTCAAGAATACCACTTTTAAGTACATTTTAAAAACCAAATTTCGTGAAATAAAATATACACCTAAAATAATGGGGATATCATATCAGAACTGGCAACAATTCTGATGTTTTTCATGAATAACTTTTGACCAAGAACTTAGTAACAGAACTCTGTGGGATGTCTGCCAGCAGACCGGTGGAGCCTATGGAGACATAAGACAAGCATTTCATTAAACATTCATCGGAGCCCATTAAAGTTTCATCACAACACTGGATGATCTCCTTCTGCAGGCCAGTGAAAGGGATGGTGAAGGGAGGGTGGCTACCATCAGAGCACTCCCCGGTGATAAAGGCTAGTGTGTGTGTGTGTGTGTGTTTTGTGTGTCTCTTTTAAGAGAGCCTCAAGATCTTGCAGAAGTGGTCTCATGAAATAATAATGTTATTTTTCAATTGAAGATTAAGTCACCTTAATTATTTATTCTTTATAAAAATATTAATGTGCACTTGAAGCCAACCTCTTTTGGCCCAAAGCCAGGCAGTTGGAGCGGCCAACAGCAAACATACGGAATGCTGTTTATTTGAACTCTTTCCGGTTTTGGCGTGAGTAATGCATATGAAAGCCTAAGACTATCCAGAAATAGTCTGATTCTGTGATGGGTCAATCAGAGGGAGTCAGTACCAGATTCAGTCGTAAAACTGGACTGTGTGCTGCTGGTTAACTGAAGAAACGGTTACTTGACAGTATCGACATAAGAGTTACATGACACTGTCATGAACGTGTCATAAACAAGTCATAAACGTTTATGGCATAACGCTTCTGTTATTAAGTGACATTCGGTTTTTGTCATAACAAGTTAAAGGACAATTCCGGCGCAAAATGAACCTAGGGGTTAATAACACATGTGTACCGAGTTCGACCGTTCGCTGGGATGTATTTTCATGCTAGTCGAATGTGACCAGTTTTATTGCAAACTGCGAATTAGCATTTAACGCTAGCCTTCGGGGCACACGTACAGTAAAAAGAAATCGCTATTTCTATACCACTAACAAGGCTCAAAATAGCACCACACTTACACAGTAGCATGAGGGTCTCTGCATGTAAACCGAAGCATTGAGAACTTTGTAAGTGTACAGGCAGTTTATTAAAAAGTAACACATTACCATTCACGTCTGGTTCACATACAGGCAGGCGCCGGCTGGGATGTGAAGTGAATCTCGGGTCAAACGTTGTTGCAGAAGGACTGTGCAAAAGAGAAGCACTGAACGCAACAGGAGACATAAGAGATGACAGGTTATTTGAACGAATTTGAAGACATCGAGGATGAACTCTTATTGGACGTCCTTATCTTTTCGAGTCGGAATATACCAACGAAGAGCTGCGGGAGCTCCGTGAAAGGGCTATGAGAGAGAGAGCTAGAAGCTACCTGTAGTCAATGCCACACAGGCGGCGGCGATCCATACCAGAGGGACCAGATGGACATCCACTAAGTAAGTAGGCTACACTATAGGCCCTACAAGTTATGTTACATCGGAGCTATTATTTCTGATAGGCCTATATTGAGCAAATTACGTTTGATTTTAGTTCACATCGCCTGCTTGTATATGTGAACCAGACGTGAACGGTAATGTGTTTCTTTTTAATAAACTGCCTGTAACGTTACACTTACAAAGTTCTCAATGCTTCGGTTTACATGTAGATACCCTCATTATGCTACTGTGTAAGAGTGTTGCTATTTTGAGCCTTGTTATTGGTATAGAAATAGCGATTTCTTTCTACTGTACGTGTGCCCCGAAGGCTAGCGTTAAACGCTAATAAGCGGTTTGCAATAAAACTGGTCACATTCGACTAGCATGAAAACAAATCCCAGCGAACGGTCGAACTCGGTACACATGTATTATTAACCCCTAGGTTCATTTTGCGCCGGAATTGTCCTTTAAGGTTAAGGTTAGGGTTAGAGGTTAGGGTTTGGATTAGGGTTAGGGTTCATGTGTCATGACAGTGTCATGTGTTCATGACACTGTCGTGTCACTCTTATGTCGATACAAGAGTTACCAAATAAGTCATAAATAGGCATCTCATTGCATCTACAAATGATAGCTAAATAGACAGACAGACAGACAGACAGACAGACAGAGATTATTGATCTGAAGGGAAATTTAGGTGATTTCCCCATAATATGAAATGTAATGTTTCTGTTTAGAGATGAATACTGTACATGTGATGAAACCTGTAGCGATAGCAGTATTTAAGTGGGTCAAGAATGTAATTGCCTATGTGTTTGGGAGGAATTAATAGCATGCCTGAACAAGAACAGCTGACAATCACAAGACTGATTATGAGCAGAACTCACTGAGAGAAATTACACTTTAAAAATCATGGCTGTGGTGATGTCAGGTGAACCTCTGTAAGTGACCTATTAATGCAAAAGTTAAGAGATGTAAGATACACTGACGTTCTCAAATTGTGCTATCGGTTGCGCAATACTCTGCAGACAGCCTCTTCTTGCAGAATTCAGCCAAGTTGACATCTTTATAAGTGTGCTTCCGTGGTTCTGTAAAATTATGTGAAGACCGCTCATTTAATATTTCAATCATTAGAATCTTTTATATAATTTTTAACTCATAATTGAATTCAGTGCAGGCAGCTAAGCTCCACTTCACACCTAAGGCACCACATTTTTGGCACAAACTGGCTATCAATTTCTGCAAGCCCATAACACCTCTTACACCCACAAACAACCTGTGCAGTAAAACTGGAAGCAAGTCATATTAAAAATGTATACCAATGACTTGTCACCAGGCAGTAAAAAAATGCAAACTCTGAATACATTAGCATATTAATAACTAGACAGGGCAAAGCACTTGATTTTAATACTCTTGGCTAATGGATCCTTATTTCACTGAAGCCTTTGTTTTGGGGCAAGATTGTTTGCAGCATATTGTGTCAACTGCTGTTTTTGTTAATTTCAATCCATCTAGTGGCCCAACTGCATATTGCAATATGCTATTTATAGTCAGTGATTATTTCTACCTTTTTTTGCTACATATTTATTCAAACCAGATTTTACTATTTTTCTGGTGGATATTTCTTACAACAAATTAAATACACAAAGACATAAATGAACTCATGGCCCTCTCAGACTGTTCAAAGAGCTGAAAGTCGTCAGGCAAATTCATCTCTCCGACGTGAAATCAGAGCTACATTAAGACATTACAACATGGTCTGAACCATCGGCCTGCACTCTTATTACCGGCAGAGTGGAGCTTACATCATTTCTGATGGGGCCTTGCTCATCCCACTCTCTGAGCCTTTCATGTCTCTGTGCCTGCATGCGGTCACGTGATGTGGGCACTCAATATCACCCCCCCCCCTTCACCCAAAGAACAATGGAAACAGACAAGGGTGTAATTAAAAGCTAGGATGACTCAGAGATTGCAACTCCTGAGCGTTGAAATAATTACTCTCCCCATGAGTACCACAGACACACACTGACAAGACCACAGAAAAGCATGTGTCAGGCTCTGTTCTGCTGCAGATACGGTCCAGATCCGTTCAGTTCAGATTCCGGTGCGATGTCAACTATATCCACATTATTCAACCTTTTCATTCATTCAACCTTTATTTATTCTCGGAGGGTCATTGAGGGAAGCCCTCATTTTCAATGAAGCCGAGATAACAGAAACAATGAAGTAACAAAATGTAAAAAGAGAGAGAAAAAAAAAGTATAGGTATAGGTCTAGGCCTATAAATAAAATAAAACAAAGTAAAATAAATAAATAATAAGATATACATTATAGAGGAGGGAGGGGAAAAATACATAAAATCTTAATAATAATTAAAAAATAATAATAATAATAATAATAATAATAATAAAGACATTTACTTAAAGCAGGTACAAATTGACATAGGAAGGTTTGTGATTACAGATCTGAATTGATTATAGGAAAGTATAGAGTTCATTTTTATATTACACTGAAGATTATTCCAGGAAGTAGGGGCACTATAACAAAAGGCCGACTTTCCCAACTCAGAGTGGATACGAGGAACCTTGAGCATCAAACAGTCATTTGATCTGGTCTGATAGGGACCAGAATTCCACACAAGCATGTCTGAAATATAACCTGGTAATTTCCCAACAATACCTTTGTAAATAAACAGATGCCAATGATTTTGTCTCCTCTCTGTCAAAGATGACCAACCCACCTTACCATAAAGGACACAATGATGAGTGCTATAGCCATCACCAGTAATGAATCTCAGGGCAGAATGGTAGACTGAGTCCAGGGCTTTAAGTGAACAAGCAGTAGCATTTTTATATATCACATCACCATAGTCTAAAACTGACATGAAAACTGCTTCAACAACTTGTTTCCTACTTTCCATAGGGAGGCTGGCTTTGTTTCTGTAGAAGAAACCTATTTTTTTTCTCAGTGTTTTTGCTAGGATGGCTATATGGTAGGTAAATGTGAGTTTTTCATCCAGCCAGATACCAAGATATTTGTATTCAGAGACTCTGCACTACAACCACTCAGAACTATGAATAGATTAAATAAACAGAACATTCCCCGATGCCAGCCAAATGTTGTCAGGGAAAACATGCAGGTCTAGACTGCTCAAAGCCTGTGCTGTGGAACTGGGGGGGGGGGGGGGGGGGGGCTCTGCACTGCACTGCAGCATGCAGATAGATAGATGTCCTCAACTTGAGCCTCCGATTGGGGAATATATGCACTGTGGAAGACATCATGTCTCATCCCAATTCCAAAGAAGCCACATCCCAGTGAGCTAAATGACTTTAGACCAGTGGCTCTAACATCACACATGATGAAGAGCATTGAGCGACACAGCTACTTTACATACTCAGACCCCAGGTCTGCCACTCACTCAACCGGCTCCAGTTTGCATACCAGGAGAAGGTGGGTGTGGAGGATGCCATTATATACCTACTACTGCACAGAGTGCAATCTCATCTGGACAAGGGGAAAAGTGCTGTGAGAATCCTGTTCTTTGATTTCTCCAATGCCTTTGACACCATTCAGTCGGTCAGATTGAGATACAGAAAGCAGAGATAATGTCTTACACAGATCTCTGTCGTCCTAACAGCCACCCAGATATACAGGATATACAGGGCATACATAGCCAAATAGAGAGGGTGTCTGTACCAAGACTGTCAACTCTTATTCGACCCACGAGTGGAATTATTCGTAGCAATCTTATTGCGATAAAAACTTCTTCGGCTAAGCAAATTCCCCCACAAACGCAACTTACATTTGCTTTACTCAATATTCGATCACTGTCGAATAAAACTGCCTTGGTTAATGAAATTATTACAGACAATCATATAGATGTTATGTGCCTTACTGAAACCTGGCTTAAACCAGACGAATACCTTCCATTAAATGAGTCTACACCTCCCTCTCATCTTAATTATCATGTACCACGCCACACTGGCAGGGGAGGGGGAGTAGCTACAATTTATCAATCTAGTCTTCTCACATCTCCCAAGCTTAAACACAAGTTTAAATCTTTTGAAGTTATAGTCCTAAATTTTTTACCCCCAGATTGGAAAACTAATCAGTCCAGACTAATTCACCCACACACCGAGATAACCATACTATTGATCTAGTCTTGTCATACGGCATAAGCATAGAGCAGTTAACAGTTCTGCCACAACACCCGACCTTAACTGACCACCATCTAATTACTTTTACAATGACATTACAATATGCAGTACCCAATTTAGCTGAATACTACAGCCGCGGCCTATCTAAAAAAAACGAATGCAGACTTTCTAGAAAAAATCTCGTTTACGTTTGCCCCCTTCCGGACCCATGTGGTATCAGAAGGCCCTTTCCTTAATCCAACCGAGGTCGACTTGGTAACTGATAATGTAATGAACTCAACCCTTGATTCAGTATACTGCACCACTTTTTTTTTTTTAGCACCACTAAAAAAGAGAGTAAGGAAACAAGTAAGGCGTGCTCCATGGTACACCACACAGACAAAAACCCTCAAACAAGCAGCGCGCAAACTTGAACAAAAATGGCGTACTACTAAATTGAAAGTCTTCTGCCAAGCATGGAAAGATCCTTGCTGATCGAAGAAAACAAAAATAATACAAAATTTCTCTTTACCACAATTTCCCGCCTGACGAAGAGCCACACTGAAATAACCGAATCTATCCTTATATGCCTAAAAAGGAATGACTTCATGAATTTTTTCAATGACAAAATTGAAACAATTAGAGATAAGATTAATAACCAATCAGTCTCACCAGATATTCGTACTACATTGCTGAACGGTAGCGAAAACATAATTGAATCACAGATGAGACGAACAACTTGGAATTCATTTACACCGATCGACATATTAGACCTCACTTCCACAATTTCCTCATCAAAATCTACAACTAGTCTACTAGATCCTATCCCTACTCATCTTCTGAAATCTGCTCTCCCTTTCTTGGATAATGCTTTGCTCCAGATCATAAATAACTCACTGCTGTCAGGGCATGTACCACAGTCGTTTAAGTTATCTGTTATTAAGCCATCCCTCAAAAAACCTACCCTTGACCCTAACGGCCTGGCCAACTATAGGCCTATATCTAATCTTCCTTTTCTGTCGAAAATACTAGAAAAAATAGTGTCCAAACAAATTAGTGCCTTCTTACATATGAATAAAATCGAAGAATTATATCAGTCAGTTTTCAGAGCTCACCACAGTACTGAATCAGCCTTAGTTAAAGTTTTTAATGACCTCCTCATTGCTGCCGATAATGGACATATATCAATTTTAGTCCCCCTGTACCTCAGTGCTGCCTTCGACACCATAGACCATGACATACTACTTCACAGGCTTGAACATTTGATAGGCAATAAAGACTCAGCACTCGCTTGGTTTAGATCATACCTTTCTAACCGCAGACAATTTGTACCGTCTATCCAGACTATGGTAAAATATGGGGTGCCTCAAGGCTCAGTACTAGGGCCCCTGTTATTTTCTCTCTATATGCTTCCCCTAGGCTCTGAAATTAGGAAACATGGCATTAAATTTTATTCTTATGCAGACGATACACAACTATACCTTTCCGTAAAACCTGACGAATTAACTCCGTTAGTCAAACTTGACACATGTATAAGAGATATAAAGACATGGATGAAAAATTATTTCCTGCTTTTGAACTCTGATAAAACAGAAGTCATGGTTGTAGGTCCTAAAAAGATGAGGGATATCCTATCCTCATCACAGGCTACATTTACTGATCTTCGACTATCCTCATCCACAAGTGTTAAAAATGTAGGAGTTACAATTGACCAAGACCTATCACTAAGTAATCACATAAAACAGATTACCAAAACTTCATTCTATCACTTAAGGAACATTTCAAAGATAAGGAAGTCCTTATCCGTACCAGACGCTGAAAAATTAATCCATGCTTTTGTAACCTCAAGGATTGATTATTGCAATGCTCTGTATGCTGGCTGCAATAACACCTGTCTAAAGAGCTTACAGCCTATACAAAATGCAGCTGCTCGCACACTCACTAGAACTAAAAAATATGAACATATTCCCCCTATCCTGGCATCTCTACATTGGCTGCCTGTTAAAAGTCGCATTGACTTGAAAGTATTACTTCTAACGTACAAAGCCATTAATGGCCAGGCACCAGAATATATTAAAGATCTCCTAGTGTCATATAACCCGCCCAGACCGTTACGATCACAGAATACTGGCCTTCTTGTAATTCCAAGAATCTCAAAAATGACAGTAGGTGGCAGAGCTTTCAGCTATCGCGCACCCCTCCTCTGGAATAATCTACCCTCCTCAATTCGATTAGCAGACACCCTCCCTATTTTTAAGTCTAGACTTAAAACATATCTCTTTACTGCCTCCCATAGTTAGGTATGGTGGAACTTCACCCATCTCAGGGATTTTGGAATGGACCACCCTGCTGAGTCCTCGTGTGACTGGCACCCCAGTCGCACGTGAGATGGTGGTCACTGACCATACCTGCGCTGGTGTCGACTACCCCTCACCATGCCTTATGCTGCTATAGCATAGTGCTGTCATGGACTTCTCTTGTGCCATGCCGTACAACCCCCTCCCCTCTCCCCTACCCTCTTTCTCTCAACTCTCCCTCTCTTGCCCATTCTCACTATGATTTACTGTAACAATATATACCATATACACCACTGATCACTTCTTGACATTAACCACATTGATTTCAAGTAATACTAACCCATTCTACATCTCTCTTTCTTCTCCCTTACTGTACCTCACTTGTGAGGTAAATCATCACCAGTCATCAACCATCCGTGTGCCTGGCCCTCCTCTTACCCATCCCACCTGAAGTCCCATTCTTGACTGCTGTATAACTGTCTCCCTACCTGGATTCCTGGCCCGTAAAGCCCCATCACCTGCCTATGACAACTCTGGCCGGATTCTGGCCTGTCTGCTGACCCACCACTGGCCCCCTCACAACTTTCTTTCCTGGACAATTCCGACGCCGGACTTTTGCACTTTCTCTCACTAAATCATGATTATGCTTTATCATACCGGATACGCAATCATCCCACCTTTTGTAACTTTCACCTCAGGTGCATTACACACCATGTCCTATTCTCCACACCTGACTGTCATATGCATTTGTCATTGTTTATACACCTTACTGTCCGTATTGACCCTAGGCAGATGGGTCAGGCCCTTGAGTCGTGGATCTGCTCGAGGTTTCTTCCTATATGTATCTCCAATTCTAGGGAGTTTTTCCTCGCCCCTGTTACCCATGGGCCTTCCTTCTTTCTTACTTTTCTTTTCTCCCTCTTTTCTTTTTCTCTGATTGCCTACATTCTGTAAAGCGCCATGATACATGTGTAATGTTTTGGCGCTATATAAGCACAATAAATTGAATTGAAATAGATACAAGCTTGTGCAGATGGGGGTTGATGCTCACCTGGTATCCTGGATCACAGACTACCTGGCGGAGAGACTACAGTTCATCAGACTGAAAGACTGCTTCTCAGAGACTGTGATCAGCAGCACCGGAGCGCCTCAGGGGACTGTTCTTTCACCGTTCCTGTACACGTCTGACTTAAGCTACAACTCTGAGTCATGTCACATGCAGAAGTTTTTGGACGACACTGCAATTGTGGGGTGTATCAGGGATGGACAGGATGAGTACGCTTGTGGATGACTTTGTGCAGTGGTGCAGGCTCAACCATCTGCAGCTGAATGCAACAAAGACCAAGGAAATTGTGGTGGATTTCAGGAGATCTAAGCCATCTATGATGCCAGTTTCCATTGAAGGGGTCAATGTGGATGTGGTCAGCACATATAAGTACCTGGGGATACACATGGACAATAAACTGTAATGGTCAGCCAACACGGAAAGAGCAGAGTCGGCTTCAATGTTTGCAGTAAGCTCCTCCTGGATGTTTTACCAGTCTGTCATTGCCAGTGTCCACTTTTTTGCTGTGGTGTGCTGTGGAGGCAGCATTAAGAAGAGGGACGTTGGACAACTGAATAGGCTGGTAAAGAAAGCTGGCTCAGTTGTTGGCATTGAGCTGGAGTCACTCACAACTGCAGAGAAACGGACCATGCACAGGATACTGGCGAACATGGACAATGATCGCCACACACTACATAGCACACTCAATAAACAGAGGAGCATGTTCAGTGGCAGACTTCTGTCACCGACATGCTTAACAGACAGGTTGAGGAGGTCCTTTGTCCCCAGGGCCATACAACTTTTCAACGCCACACAAAAGGGGAGGGGAGAAAAGGCCTTTTCAGCATGAGCCTGTCTCTCTCAGCCCCTATCATCATATCACTTTGTCTGCTGTCTACCTGACTGTTTTACAGCCTATATTAGCCCTACTACACATTCTGGACTGTGGTCATAACATCTCCATCTTATTCCGTTATATATTGTTATTAAAGTATATTCTTTTTCTTGTTTGTTAAGCAATTCTATTGTTTACATTCTTGTCTTTTCATAGTCATAATTACTATTTAATAATGCAGTTATTGCACTGTTCAATCCCTGTTCACTTTTTCACTACCACCATTGCACACTCCATAGCACCGCATCATGGTCAATGCATCACATGGTCAATCCATAGCCGACCTTTGTAATCACTTCACATGAGTTTTTATGTAGGTGGGATATATGTGTGTATGGTATGTGTGTTTATTTTGTTATGGTTGCAAGCTACTGGATGCCTAAAAATTTACCTCAGGATGAATAAAATATCTATCTATAGTGCTGCAGGGATATAGATCTCACTTCAAGTTATACTATTGCAGACTGCATGATTACAACATAGGGTACTTTTTATGGCAACATAATGCATATTTTTTATTGTCCAAGGCAAATAATGTAAACAGAATACGGCAAATAACACAAGACAAAATGTGATCGGTTGATTTGAAACCTAGTGCTTTTATTTGTCTAGATGGCTGTAAATTCAGTCAGACGTGATAAAACAACCAACACAAACACGTCTGGTGTGGATACTGATACTGGACATGTGCGTCAAAATCACGGACAGCAGAGAGGGGAGGGGAGAAGGGCATTGGTGTCACACGGCAGTGGTGTCACACAGCTTAGCCTGGAGGCCAGCCCATCTGGCGGCCACCCATGACGTGGATGTGGACGTGGTAGACAGACTGGCCGCCATCAGGCCCCTCGTTCAGCACCAGCCGGTAGCCTTTGGTGAGTCCCACCTTGTCGGCGCACTTCTTGGCCACAATCATCATGTGACCCAGCAGCTGAAAAGATCACAAGCAGGACTGGTGAAAATATTCACTCAAATAATGATGAAATATCTGGCCTGTGTTATTATGTATCTGATGTCCAGACAAGTGACAGATCCCAAGTAAGAGGCCTGAGGGATCTTAGCATACTATGCCATGTGGATTCTTCTGAACCATCTGAGGGCCTACCATCAGTGTACCTGCTCTGCCTCTGGCTGGAATAAATATATTTAGACAACAGCACCATCTGCTGTTTGGTAGGTCTCCTGCTTTTCTCAGCAGCTCTGGGTGTTCCTTTTTCCACCGACAGAGAACCGGTTGCGTTCCCGTTCGCGAACCAACATATGAACCATTCGGCGCATTTCAACCAAACCAAAAATGGTTTGGAACGTGGCACCTTGGTTCGGAGCTTGAACCAGAAAATAGTTGTTTTTTCCTGTGAACCGGGGTGGTCGTGTCATTCGACCGTTCAGAGGGGAGAAAGCTAAAAGCAAGTTTTCCGTCCATATCAACTGTTGCCATGATCAAAACTGGTCAACTAGAACTACACTGCAGACATTAACTAGCATTTTATTACGCTAATTTCTGCAGTTTTTACGCTACAACTGTTCAAACTCCCGTTCATCTCATTAACTTTCGTTTTGCATGCACCCATTGATGACAACGCACCCTTGGTTCGATCAGGTTCGGTTCAAAACTGGTGCAAATGCTGGCTGGTTCACTAGCACCAAGGTTCAACGAATTCTGAACAGAACCGGTTCAAGAACGCGTTCTCTGTCGGTCGAAAAACGCCCCAATAGTACCATAACAGTGTTCACCAGCAATAAAAGATCATATGCAAGCTCGTGGTTTGTCACATATTTTATTAAGACAAAACACACCGGATCTTCCTTTGTTTACTTTTAGTAGCCTAACACATATGTGACATGCATTAAGTCATAGTTGGTCTGCCATACTCACTTCAGCATCAACATCCTCTGCTTTTGAGATTTGGGCTATGGCTTTCCTCGGGACCACCAGAAAATGAGTGGGAGCCTGAGGGGCAACATCGTGGAAGGCTATGCACTGCAATGAGGAGAGGAAACAACATGACCATGCAACGAAGCTTAAGTCTCATGTTCAAGTTAACTTTAGCCTTGGGGTTCCATCACGGCATATCTTTGCAACAGTTACAAGTAACAGTTACATCATCACCTGCTGCCATACAGTGATTTTGACATAAATTTAATGTTCAACTAGATACAATGTGCTACGATTAACCTTAACGGTGATTGATCACGTATTAAGGATACTCCATCCCGATTTATCAAGCTTCCAGTAATGACACGCGCTAGACTGTGCTCCGTCACAGTTTTGAGACATCACAACTATGAACATATAACCAGCAATCGTTTCGTTCGATTTGTCTGTAGGTATCTAACGCTATTAGGTGTTGTGTAGCTGTTGCTATTGAGTAACGCAATTTCAAAAGAACAATCTAGCAAGCTAATTTGGTAACGTTAGGCCTACCTATAAAAAGCACGCTAATAACTACAGTGCAGCACTTGAGCATTGGATAGAGGTGGCTAGCTAGAGAGCCACCGTAGCAAAAACTAGAAGAACGCATGCAACTAGCTCGCCACATGCGAAGAATGCACACCTGGTCATCCTCATAGAATATATTGGCAGGAATCTCTTTACGAATGATTTTCCCAAATATAGTGTCGCCGCCAGCTTGGGCTGTTTGGGCCCTAGCTATTTCATCAGCCATGGCACAAGACTTACTTCCCTATAACGGCGCTATCAAACAAGGAGGCACGTCGAAATTTATACTGGCCCAAAACCAAAACCAAATTCTATTGGCCAATGAAAAGAAAACCTGAACAGCAATTTGCTTGCCATTCTGTCAATCAAGTTCTCAGTGAAACGATCATTTCCCATTAATTTATTGCATAGACCAAATATTTATGTTATACTATGTTCAGGTTAAATACAAAATAAACAATGCAACCAATACTCAATAGTGAGTGCATATTTTAATTTTTATAGAGAGAAAGGGTCTTAACAGGGTGTTTCCTCTGACGTACCGGAAATACGTCACTGAGTCAAAATGGAGTCACGTTTGAAGGTTAGTAGCAGAACTGGTACATTTGGTGTTTTCCCATATCTTTTTTCACTTTAAACGTTGCGTTTTTGTACGTTAGGGTCACAGGATATGTTTTTTACATGTATTTGTTAATTATAGGGATGGGCAAAGCGAGGCTTTATGAAACACTGAAACGTTCGAAGCAATTGTGCCAAATTGTTCCGAAGCTTTGAAACAATTCCGACACCTCAGAGCTGTTTAGGGTGAAACAAATCTGTCAAATGCTTCGTATTGGAGATGTAGTCTTTAAAGTTCGTGGCTCGCTGTGTTCAGTCTTTGTCAAAAGCTAGCAGCATGCCCTTGGTCAATTACTGGATGGGAGACCACATGAAGTCACAATAATAAAGGGAATCTTATTGCTGCCACTATGTGTTCTCTAAATCACTTTCTTCTTATAAAAACTCTCGATTTTTGACCATTCTGAGAGTTTAGTTGAAACTGTGTGGTTAATGGTGAAGTAAGAAAACATAAACATAAACAGATACGATCTGAAACAATACCTTACAAATCAAACGGGGATCGAACCCCATTTGAGCAGCCTGGGCTACCGTGCAAAAAACACCCTCACTAACCACTACACCATCATGGTTGTTCCTTTAGAGTAAGCTACACTGTTAATTGAACGCGCTGGCACGCCTGCCGACACCGGTGAAATGCACCGAAGGTTCTCTTAACTTTGGTCACATGACATGGCTGTTTTGAACCACGTTTCGAAGCAGTGTTTCGAAACACTTGTGCTTCGAAGCCTCGACACTGATTCGAGACGTCGGTTTCGAAAGTCACACCCCTAGTTAATTATGAATTCAATGTCTCATTTACAGCAGATATTACGTTCAAGATGGTATTGATGCCAACTAGATAACTGTAACTTACCCCAAATATCTGAAATACAACCATTTTTGGTGTCAGAAATCAGTCACTTGAACGAAATTGTACTGTCTGTGTGTCTCCTTTGATCTAGGTTCTCCGACTTTTTAAAGCTCTTCATAGAACAAGAATGAAAGTCTTTAAAGATGATGATAGGGCATTGACAGGTGAGGGCAATTTCTGGAAGCTAACTTACTGAAAATCCATATGCTGCATGTTTTAAAAGCCACTAGACTAGACAAATGTAGTAGGCCTAGTCTGTGTGATTCCCCCCTATGCTTGTTTGATTGTTATGTAATTAACTTTTCACTGTTTATCTCATGAAAGCTGCAAAACAGAAGATAAATGAGGAGTTCAGGAAAAATATGCACGAAACATCTGGAGAAAATCTTCAAAAGGTATGATTTAAGGATACACTTCATCACCAGTTCTGCATAGTAGGATAGTCTGTAATGTATGTGTAGATAGGAATATGTTGATTTAGCCTACTGTGATTTTAACACAAGTTTCATAATTAATTCTTAATAATTATTTGAATAATATGATCCTTAATAATTAATATCCAACTAGTTCATTCTGACAGTGCTGTGGTTTGTTTATGTTTATAATTTTGTTATTATTCTGTTCAATTTTATTTAGTCTATTACATTGTATATATTTTTTATTTAGGCTATATGACTTTACTTTAAACGGCTAATTTTAATGTTAATGTAGAGTTTATCAATATCACTGTACGCCACATTGGACAAATGTGTCTCCTAAGAACCATAAACATAAACATAATAAATGGCTTCAACAAACAATTTTGTTATTTTTCCAAGATGATCAAAATGGCTTCAGATGTTGAGATAGTACTTCGACAAAGTGTTGTACAAATGGAGCATGTTGGAGAAAAAAAGCTGGGTAAGTCAACATAGATTTTTTCCAGTTAACAGTTGATACAAATATGCTACATTTTACAATATAAATGTACATTGTATGTTGTTCCACAGTACTGCGACCTAGAGAGGAGCTGCTCTTAGAAAATGTACCTTACTGTGATACACCAAGGAAGAAGTTATGATCAATGTTTGGACTGTGCCCTAATTTCTCAAAAACTACAGTTATGCAAGTGTGCCATTTAATGAATTACCACATCTCACTGACAAGCAAGTTCTTCCATTTCAAAAGTGGATAAACAGAAGAATTATTTATGATGGCAAAGTTTTAAGGTGGAGCATTTTGCATTGGTTATTGAAGGTTTTTAATATCTGCACAGTGAATCATCCACAGCTGCTGAACGCTAAGCGTATTGATTAAACACAAAGCTTAGACTTTGCTCAGAAACCTCTATGGGACCCTTGCTGTAAATATTTTTGTGTTTGTTGTTATGCTAAATAAATCTAAAGGTGTAAAATGATTTGCTTTCTTGCGTTCGCTCTTCCTTGCTTTCCTTCACAAAGTAGTGCTATCTCTCTGTGTGCAAAGTTTTGAATAAAGCATGTATACAAAGGCTAGCCAACATATCGTTCTACATCAAGTCGTCAGTTGTACTCCACTCTTGTAAATTAATAGCCTGACTGGGATAAGTACTTTGAATTCTGGTTTCTTACTGGTGCAATATGGGAATTGTTTTGTCCAAAAATTATATAAGAAACCATTAGGTCCGTAGGTATGTAATTCTGATAGTAGCCTATTTATACCATGACTATTTTACACAGCCCATGTCTTTGTTTCAAGTTTGTACATGTTTGTAAAGGGCAAACAGGGTATCGCGCCAACCAATCCAGGCCTGGTGGGTGCGTTAGTTCCAATATTGTATCAGTCCTTCAGTCTAGAAAGAACTTGCACACTAATGTTGCCAATGCAATTTTTAATCCAAGCAGTGAAAAGTGCAAAGTGCTCCCAAAGTGCAAAACGTTTTTGTACCATTCAGACCACCATCAGTGCAAAAGCATTAATTTCCTCAAAGCTAACCTTACATGAACCCATTAATCCTGTTGCAGTTGGACATAGAGAAATAGTGTGCCTCAAGCGAAATGCCACATGATGGCAGTATTGTGTAAAAATAACAACAAACAGAACAGCTGTAACAGTTATTTTAGATAGGTGGAACTCCGCCTAACTTTTCACACTGATTTCAGTGTTGGGCGCTGGAATTGCAATTGCTAAATCTTCTGTTATACACCAGATTATTTAACAAGTAAACTGTAGCTAAATTAAGGGTTATGTAACAATCTTTAAAATGGATGCAGGTTGCATCCGAAACTTATTCCAGGACCCATCCAAGTATTGTAAGGTTTTATCTGTATGGTGCATGCAGAAGAGTGTGCAGACAGTAGCCGATTGACCTATAGCAGCAGTCCAGTTAAACAACCGTGGATCTGTCTTGTGCAAGTCTTGTGGATTAAGGAAGTGGAATGCTGAGATAAGATAGACCCACCCTGCTGTTTGTTTACATGTAGGCAATCCAGTCAGGCACCATGCTGGTTCCTGCAGGTGGCCTGAGGACAGGTAGAAATGCCACATGAAAGAAAATATCTACAGAAACAGCTTGTATGCTACAGAACTCAAAAGGTTAGCCTGGATACCAGACTCTCTGACTGGTTGGAGAAAGAAAATATTTTTTAAAAACCTGATAAGATTACTAAAAACACAACATGTCTAGAGCAGTGATGAAGGCATGGACCTAGGTTGCAGTCTATGACAAGGAATAGACCTATAAGCCCAGAAAGAATGCTATTGTATTTGATTTTGGAGACATGTTTTGAATTTAGAATGCGCTCGAATACACTGTACCAGGCAACATTTTAATGAAAAAATCCCTGTTAACAATGAATGAATGTCTTACATGATCAGGCGTGTCTACAACAACCATCTCCCGGATGATGCAGGACAGGACCATTGTTCACAAAGGATCGTAGCATCTGTCGCTGAGTGGCGCTGTTTCCCCAAAGTATTTTCAAAGACATTCTCTGTCTTGGTGGGAGTGTTTTGGCGGTCCTCTGATGTTAGCTGACTTCATTTATTGAAAAGCCTGCACTCGAACGACTCCTTCAGTTCTTTGAAAGGTGTCTGCGGATCACCTGCAGTATTTTCGCCCTCAGGCGGTAGACTACACGGTTGGTGCTGTCTTCAACGTTTAGGGAGAGAAATCACTGCACGCCGTGCACGGTACCAGAGAGGCCGCCCAGCAGCAGCACAGGTGAAAAGACCATTTCCCGCATTTGACTGAGGGACTGCATCGGGATATTAGCGGCATTGCGTCGTCTTAATCGGTAAGGTTGTGTTGTAAACCTCTTTATAATTAACAGGTTCGATTTCAATAGCTTGGTAGGTACCTGTGAAATATGTATGATTTGTTCGCTTGATCGAGATTAAGTTACCACAGGGAGAGGAGAGGAGCTATACGATCTATTGTTACTGTCATTTCATTGGTGGCTCAATTTCCCAAACACTTTCAGGGACTCCCAGTTAATTGTGTAGCTGCTAGTCTGATCGATGCGGAGAATAAATCTGTTTCTTATAAAAAAAACAGGCAATGTACCATAGTGCATTCTCAGATGCTAAAGAAGTAGCCTATTTGTCTTCTTTACAATAGGCGTCAAGTGACTGATTCTCAATTGTTTTGGTAGGCGACTGTGCCGACAATTCGGTCGGTATTATAGCCTGCAGATAAATTGACTTTTTGTGAGAGCAGAATAAAAACAATAAGCTTGGTGCCGATTCTGCGAATGTAGGCTATTTATGCCTACTGATATTTCGTGCATTACGTTCAAACGGATTGCCTACAGCAGTAGAATTGTCAGGCTAGAATTGAGGGCTAAATTGTTACCCTGTTGAATGGCATCCCGACTCCCAGGCATAGCCTACTACCCCACCCTACCTACTGGAGATGTGTGTGAATTTAGCCTAGTCCTTATGATAATCATTAAAAATGATATTGTAACCTACGTCAACATGTTCCAAGGATATCAGGATTATTGTGACATGAGAAATGCTGTATTAGGAAATGTCATGTTCATGACAGAACCTGTTTGCTGTTATGGACATTAGGCTACATTGCACTATTTCAACTTGCTGATTGATCAGATGCTTGCAGATGCAGGGAGGAAATCATCCATGGTCATTACATAACAAAAGGCAGCCTGAGTGTTCCTCTCTTTGCTGGACTCATCTTTTTTCTTTCCCTATGCCTGCTTATTTTTTCTATCCAACCTCTACTGCTGATGAGGTAGGCTACTCAGGCATCCCATATCAAATTCTGCACCATAGACGAACATATATAGCCTAGTGTAATGCACAGCACTGGCCAATGGCATGATCTCTTCTACCGGTCATGACACAAGATGTATCGGTCTTGTGGATCGGTTGGTAATGCTGGAAGCTTGATGCTGCCAAGGATGGTTCGAGGATGTCAATTTATGCCTACTAACTGATTTGTGGCACTAAACGTGTTGGATCCCTAAAACTATAGATGATGTGTCACACGTGCACCTGCTAGTTTCCTTTTCTCTTAGAAGCTAATCATCAGCTCATCATCATCACTCAGAGCACTGTTTTCAATGATGCATGATCATTTTTGGACTGTATTGTATTGTTATACCAGAGAGTTGTGGTTTGTGAAGCTGGTTTAATTGTTTAGTTTCTTCTTTTGCATGTTATAGCCTATGTAATCACACTGTCACACCTGTCTTATCCAAGTTGAACAGGACTTTAGTGCAACTGTGGTGGACAATACATGGCCTATTGTTATTTCCCTATTGTAATTGTTGGGCCTGGTTCTCACACTCTGTGACACACCTGTTCTTGGTTGGAGGCTGGACCTTTAAAGATGAGCTGTGCAAATCCAGCTCTGTGCTGTTTGATGACTAACCAGTTCAGCTGCATGGGCTATTACCTTTGAGTAAACTCAGGCCCCATGGATCAGTCCCTTGTCAGGAGCGATATCTCCCTCCTACAGGTGAGCCTGTATTTTGTCTAGGAGTGAGAGAAATGAAACGAAGAAAAAAAACACAGACTGCTGTTGGATAAATTGCACCTTTGTTGCGTGAATCTCTCTGGACAGCTGAACTGATTTGGGGCTTAATTTTCTCGCCGTCTCACCCACACATTTACACCCACTGTCTTCAATGAGAGCTATAGCTCCAGGTGAAAGAGGAACGTGATGGAATAAGTTAATCGTCCTTGGCCAAGTTGGAATACCACAAAAAAGACAGGGAGTGGCCTCTTGGATATTGGTATGAATGACTGGCTTGGACTCGGCTGCTGGCAGAAGAAACTGGGGCGGTATAGCGCTGGTTTCATTACAGTAGTACGCCGCTTAATGCCATATGGGGCAGGATTCTCAATGGGCCCGCTGTCCTCTTGCTCTCTGATCAGGCTATAGTTAGCTATCGGAAGTCAGGCTCTTTTCCTGTCCCAAAGAGGCCCATATGTTTTCTCCTTTGAAGAGGAAGAGGAGGAAGAAGGAGGGGGTGGGGGCTATAGGCTACCCATCCACAGTGCTACCTTTATGACTGGTTGCCTTGCTGATGATGGCTGAACTCGACTGAGAAAATTGCAACTTCTTACAACACCGGGCCCAACCCAGGGTTTGGGAATGCACTTAATACCAATAAAGCAAACAGTTGCCCACTTATCTCTGTAAATGGGCTGTTGTGAGTCTGGAAAGTGGCCTTGCAGGCAGTTTGCTGATGTAACCACATCACAATGAATATCCTTTAATTGAGTGAAGTTCTGTGTGGATGGGAGACAGTGTTCAGCACTGTGGAGCACGCCCAAGGGGACGGCTTAACAATGGCGATGCATGAGGCCTAGCTGCTATTGGAGCTGTAATGTCATTATGTCATTTCTCTGAGTGATATAATCTCTTTGTTGACAATGCAGCTTGGCTATTGGATATGCTTTATTAAAAGTACACAAGGACATTACATTTTAACTTAACATTACATTAAGTGCAAGTCAACACAGTTTGTGGTGTGGTAGAAAGTATACCCTGAAGTGCCCGGGTGAGTTAATTTAGGCATGACTTGCTCCTGTATGTTAAAATAATGATTCTATGATCGTTTTTTGAAAAGGTGTGCACACATGAATTATCACTTTTAAGATGTGGAGTTAAACATCCTTTGAAGGGCCTGCCCCAACATCTTGAATTTGTTATTAGTCACACCCTGGATAACTTGAGAATTAACTCAGCTGTTGCATAAGTATTTCTACGCCCTGTTTGAGTCATTATGGCTATGAGAGGGTGAGAGGGTGAATCATTTCTGAATCAATAATTTTGTCATGGATAAATCAGTAGATGAATAAATGGGATAAACTAGGCCTATTCAGTGTGAAACATTCATTGCCAGTCTGCTTGTCACCACCAGCAGACCCATGTTGGCTTAAGAACAAAACACCTAGTACATTTTAAAGTGAAGCATAGTTTTACTTGAAACCATACCCAAAGATATTGTGTCATAACTTTTTCTTATCTCATCTGGTTTAAATCTTCACACGTTTGTAGAAACCTTTTAGCTGCAAGATTTCCCTGCTGATTCTGTGATGACAGAAGACTTAGTGTTGTGTTTTGTTTGGTAATTGATGTATGGAGTCACTTTTCTTGACATGCAGCATCTGACTTCAACTTTTTCCCCCTGCAACGAGAAAAGGCTGTGGCTCTCTCGTCCGTCGCAACCAGTTTTTCAGACCAGCGTAAAATTCTTACACAATCCAGACCTTGCCTGGAGTCCATCCCCTAAAACAGGCCTGTCCAGTTTGAGAGGGTTTATTGGCTAATTGGATTGCTGGCCTAAAATCTGTTAAGTTTGACCCTTTAGTCAAAAGACCACCAGGTTAGTGGTTAGTCCATCCTGGTTAGTAGTGGAGTCTTCCTGAGGTTGTGAGGAGATGGAAGCTGGACAGTGCATGCACTGGTTGCAGAGTGAAATTGAAAAATCCGAATAGTGTTCTAGAGTGGAGGTATCTTGCATCAGAGAGATACAAAATACACATACAGCACATGGCAGTTTGTTTACATTTTAGTCCATTTCACCAGTTTGTTTACCTTTTAGTCAATTTTTCCAAAAGTTCATGCAATTCAGTCATGGCATTTTGTAACTAACCACTTTTATAACTTTATTATAAAATGCCTCAATATATCTCCAAATGCTTTGCAAAACCCTGAAGTGCTGGGTGACATGCTTCTCTCTCTCTTTCTCTCTCTCTCTCTCTCTCTCTCTCTCTCTCTCCCTCTCGTTCTTTCTCTCTCTCTTTTTTTTCTATGTGTGTGTGTGCGTGTGTGTGATGTCTCTGTCGCTGAAACTTTCTGGAGAGTCATTCATTGAGAATTCCTCTAGCATTCCTACAGTTTCCCTAGTGACATTCCTTCCCCAGGAGACAAGCAGGAGATTAATTTTGTCCATGACGAGAGATAATGACACAGGCCTCCACTCCACTATATGGTCCTGGAGATATGTCGTTCACTGTAAAGCAGAGTGTTTGGTGGTAACGCCGCAGGGTGCTTGGTAACCACCTAATCTAATCTCGTACCCATATGTTTCTCTTTAGATGACCCTCCCAGGTTTTAGAGGCTGTCTCCTTTTCTCCGCAAAGAGAAAAACGGTCAGGGATTCCTCTCATAATTCCATCTTGGTGTTCGTGGAGGTGGGCCGGGATTCTTTTGTAAATTGCATCTCTAATTGGATTTGTGCTGCTCATGTGCTGAAGACGTTCAAATAGACAGACATACCTTTATCTGTATCCAGCGACCTCGAAGAAACACAGTGGTGGTCACGGAAAAAAACAGGCAAAAAAGGGTGCAGATCTTCTAAACTAAGAAAGGAATCTTTTCAATTGAAAACTGGCAAGTTCACCTGCCATTATTTCACAATGACAAACTAGGGGATTCAACTGGAGATTCATCATGCTCACTCAACTCACTTTTGAACCTAAAACTCTGACTCTGTGAATGAGGGAAGCCAGGCCAATATAAAGTTACGATTCCAAGGAATGGTTTTGTTCTGTTTTTCGTTCGGTATTTTGCATGGATAATCCATACAGACGGGGAGGTCAGTCGTTTTTTGTTCGCTGATCATATTTCCCCGACTCGTGGTGTGGCGAGCATCGAGCGCTGCGAGGTGGGCCATGGAGAGAGAGAGAGAGAGAGAGAGAGAGAAACGTGAGGAATCCGGGCCAGAACTCCACAGAGCCACACAGCTGGTGGACCACACTCCTCATCATGGCCTCGGCAAACACCCAGAGCATTACGTATTCATAGCCCTGTCAATCAAACACTCCTAAAATCCCAGACCCTACACTAAGAACTTTCCATGCCACTTCAGTCCGTTTGTAATTATATTTATGAAAGGAGTTTTCATTTATAGCTAAACTGCTAGTTAAACTGGATGAGTTATTTCGGAGGGTTTTGCACCAAGTGTAGTAATAATGATGTTGCCTGGATAGCTTAGGCAGAATAGAAGAAGCCCCTTACGTCACAGCTCAGTTATGAGGTCAGGAAAGGGCTTGAACAAACATTATAAAGCCCTCAGTGTGTTGGGGGAGTACTCCCTACAGACCTTTGCATTTATAATATTTCCAGTGTAAGACCTTGTATGCTCTCTCTCTCTCTCTCTCTCTCTCTCTCCCCCTTCCTTTCCCTCACCCCCCCCCCCATTCTCACCCTTGCTTTTCTGCAACTAATGACCATGCACTAATAACTCGGCACACAGCAGTCAGTGCACAGCAAAGCAGGAGTCCTTAATTGGCTCTTGCAGTCTAAGTAGGTATTCATCAAAGACTAGCGCTATTTACTTGTTTGTTGATTTGTTTGTTTGCACAGTCATTTGGTAAAAGTATTTGTCTTCCAAACTTCTTCCACGACTTCTTCCAAAGATCTTTCCCATTTTCTGTCTGTTCTTATTCATCTGAAATGAAACAGCATGGCTGTAAAATAGCCTCTGAAATATGCTCTTGTCATAACATCAACATCAAAATGGCTACATTTCTCCATATTTGGTTAAGTTCTCTAGTGGTTCATGAAATTGTAATGCAGTGCCATACATCAATAGGCACGTGGATACTTTGAGAAAATGCAATTTTGCTCACACGTGCACACTTATGGTGATGTGGCATTGTGCACAGCACAGTAATAGAGGACGTCTGAGGCCGGGGAAATGGAATCACACACCTCATTGATCTTGTGCCAGTGCCCATTAAATTCTGTGCTGGGTGTCCTCATTATCAATGGGCAGGCTATGGTATAAAGCTGCTCGTTCGTGACACCGGCCGCCTCTTCCGGTCGGCATCCCCCCCTGGCCCCGGCCCTGGCCCAACAGCAAGTGGCACACCAATTACCTCTGCTATTATGTGTTGCCAAGGCAACACATTCTTGGTGTAATGAAGGTATCAACTGGGAAGACAGATGGGCTGATTCTGCAGAAGGCCAGAATGGCCGCCTTTAATGAAAAGGCCAAGAAGAGTAATTCAGGGAGGTCGGCCTCTGGCAGCTTGTTTTCTCAAATCTCAAAGTCCCCAACCTCCTTAGCTTACCGACAGCAACTCTGATGGCCTCTCTAGTTTGGTGTTGTTCCACGGACACCTCCCACTGAAGTGCAGGTTCTCTATTATGGGAGCAAATAAAATGGCCTTGAGAGGCCATGTATACAGTCATAGCCTAGACTTAAAAAAAATTATGAGTCTGATGCACCTTTAGAAAACAAGATAACGTGACTGGAAGCTGTCGATCTGCATCTGCCAACTACAGAGAGAGAACATAAAACTCGTTCATAAACAAATACAATGGGTCAGTCTTATAATAAGGTAATACAACAATAATAACTATGAAACTGTATTTTCTATGGCTTGCAGTACAAAACGCTTGACCATTTACAACATTAGCTGTGTTGCTTACATGAATTTTGCAATCGGACCTTTTCCATAATGCAAAATCATGTGTTTATTGATGCATTTCTTTTATATGGTGACTTTTCTTGTCAAGGACATAGTAAGTAGGTCACCTGGTTGAACAAGCTGGGTGGAATGTTTGACAGACTTTGTTGTTCTTGTTTGATCAACTCACACACACCCTTCATATGTGTTCAAACACACTTGACCTTACTGTTGTTGTGTGTGTGTGTAGACCTGAAAACTGTGGCAGAGACCATGGCCTGATCCACCATGGTGCTACATTATAAAACATTAAAAGAGTTGTTTGTGTCTTGCCTGCATTGGATCTCCACAGCCCAAAGCATTCCTTATGTGCTGGAGACATCAGATAAACCCCTCCTTGAAAGCCCCCAAGTGTGTGTGTGTGTGTGTGTGTGTGTGTGTGTGTGTGTGTCTATTGGTATGTGTTGTGCTCCAGCCCAGCTGATGCCACTCCCTTAGCTCAGGTCAGTGAGTGCTGACCTGGGCATTCCTGCCGTTTCCCCCCTGTGTCACAGACAGACCCTCATGTCAGGCCAGGCCAGCAGGGTACAGTCACACTGCAGATGGGCCTCACAGCGCAGTGTGTGTGTGTGAGAGAGAGAGAGAGAGAAGAGAGAGAGAGAGAGACAGAGAGAGAGACATAGAGAGAGACAGAGAGACAGTGGCAGTGTGTGTGACTGTATGAACTATTTATAGTTTTCTGTTTGAGCCATACCCACAGGTCCCAGAGATCATCCTGAATATGTGCAAAAAATTTGATAGATCATGTTATCATAGATTAGATGTATCATGTTATCAAAGATCCACATAGATAGTATCTCAGTAGGGTGTGTACACTGTCAGTTTCATTTTCTGATAATCTCACAAAGCTTGTTCTCTCAGTAACTGTCATTGCAGAACATGTATTTTCCAGGAATGTAGATTGACTATGGAATGTGGATTCATGTATGGAGACCAGTCTAAAAAAAAATTGCAAGAAAGAAGCTCTAGGTAACTGCTCCAACTCTAAGAAACTGCTAAAATTCTCCAATGAAAGTACAGTGTCCTCCACATTTATTGACAACCCTGAGTAAAAAAAATCATGTTTTTGATGTTTCTGGTTTCTAAATAAAACCCCTAGAAAATAACAAAATAGCTTAATAAATATATATATTCAACTTTGTGAAGGCAATCAGAGTGCATATGAACTTTCAAGCAATATGATCCAAATGATCCAAAATCAATGCAATTAAGGTTTACTGAACACAAAATCAAGTTTCTGCCATGCTATTTTAGTTTCCTGATCTGAGCTTCATAGAAAATAAGTGAGATGAGCTTAAAAGGAGAACGCACAAGGGTGATCCAGTGATAAAGAGGAATGCTTTCAAATCTCCTACTTTGTATCCACCAACTTGTTTTTCCTCTTTGTTTTTATTGTGAAACTGAGGTAAACTTTGTTTACTCATCTTTCATACTCATAACAGTTCAACTTTACTTTAACTCATAAATGTGGAGGGTGATATTATTACCTCATACTTTTGTGTATGGTGATGCCAAGGTGAAGTCGTCATCAATCATGTTGTGATTGAAGCTACCAAATACGTTTGCAGCAAACATTTTGTTTTCCTTTAGTATTGGAGATATTTAAACATGTCAATAATTGTGGAAGTTCACCAGCCAGCATATCAGATAATTGAAATGTTAGCAAATGGGAACATTAAGAAAGTCCTTTAGATTAGGAGCTTTTGAAATAAGATAAGATTAAATGAAACCGCACAGTCAAAGGGGGCCCCCCCTAAACTTTTCCCTTTGTGAGTCAGCAACATATTAAACCATTTATAAGCCTATAAAGGACATTGTAGGACATTGTTCGTCTGAATTGTCTGCAGGGCCATTGTTAAAGTTCCTTGTAGCAGCTCTAGATGAAAGGGAAGTGACTAGAAAGTATCTTGCCATGATACAGAGAGGGTAGGTTCTTTCTGGAAACTATGACTTGCAAGTCTGAAATTGCACACCAAAGGCTATAAGGAAGGATGAAGAAGTCCTCACTGTAAGGGTCAGTACTACTGACTTTAACCCTGAAATGTCCCTGATGGTGACAACTGAAGAGCAGCAATGTTTCCTAACTGCCAACCAGGATAGCATACCATGCCCCAGTTAAGGTTATAGATGTATGCTGTGTTTGGAGAATGTTTTAAATGACACTCTCTCTGTTGGTTTCTAAGGTATGTTTGGGTGTTTAATCTGTGGATCTGGTCACAATGGGCGATGCAGTTGATGCTGTTTGGAGCTTTACGACTGCCTCATCCATCTTGTGATTCGGCTCACATAAAAGACAGGCTTGTTTTCAGGGGTGGTCGAGAAAAAAAAGCATGATGTCACTCTGGTTGCCCTGAGCAGTGTGCGAGAAGGAAAGGAATTTTAGGAAATGTGTCAGTGCTGTTCTCAACAGGGTCCTGCACAGAGGAAATAAAGTAGTGTCTGCTGTTGGGCCTACTGTAAGTGAGATCAGGTATATCCACAGACAAAGTGTCTTCTTTTATCTTCTTAGAAGTTATTTTACGATTCCAAGGAATATCAGAACCAGCAGTTTTCATGGCATTTTATGATTGACTCACAATATTAGCTTGCATATTGCATGCCCATTTTAATTATTTTGTGTAGTTTAGGCTAACACATGTACCTACACCAACACACACACACTCACAAACACACACACACACACACACTCCTCTCTCACTCTTTCTCTCTCTCCCACTCTCTCTCTCTCTGTCTCTCTCTCTCTCTCTCTCCTCACTCTCACGCATGGATCAGATGCTGTGACTCACTAACAGCCATCTTAAATCACATTACATTGTTTGGGGGGCGGGTGGGGGCGTCAGATGTAAAACATCTTCTGTCTCACTGGCCTCTAAGGTAGTGCTGCTGAGGTCTCCATGACATGCCAAGATGCTGTCACTTATTTCACAGGCAATTGCATCCTCATCCTTTTTAAAGGGGAAGGACGGTCATGACTCATGAGTCACCAGTCCTGACACAGACTGATGGCAGTGGCCTCTGTAAGTATCCCTCAGAGTGAGAGACAAAGATATGAAATTTTTCCTGAAAACACCACCCCACCAAAATCCCGGTCAGTTATCCATATCAGTGGCAACCCCATCATTTCTTTATTTGGTCATTTGATATGACACATGTTGACTCCATACATAGTTAATCACATTTGTTTGTCAAGGGGCTTGGGATTTGCATGCGTGTTATAAATGACGCCGGTGACTTACGTAATGGCTTAAAGGGATATGCGCGCAGCCACGTTGCACATGTGGCGTGCAGTACACAGTGTTCTGGCGCAAATGGCGCCAGAACAAAGCCAAACGTGCATTACTTGACAGCAGATGTGCATTAGTCCGTTTGAATGTTTTGTAGTGAAAACCTGATACATTTTTCCCCCCCTACTTGTAATCTGTAGGGGCTTACCCAAAAGTATGGGGTAAACCCCTACAAATTGTCACTGGGGGGTTGACGTGAAGGCCTAGAGGTCAACAGCTTTCTGTGCATGTGTGTGTGTGTCCCTAATGAGGACTCAATTAAATCTGGTTTTGTTTTGACGAACAACTGTTAAATCCGTTTGCGTTTTTGACGAGCTCGTTGCGTGGCCCGGGTCTCTTCTTGTAAGTGATCAGTGGATTAGCATGTGGATACAGCGGGATTGATTGGCTGGTCAAGCAGAACAAAGAGGCATTACGGACCAGCTACTCAAGGTTAACCACAAACACCACAAAAGTGAAGAGTGCTGGATTAAGAAAGCAAGGGGGCGAGAGGGGGAAAGACTCTCAGGACCAGGGTCATGGATAGTGTCAGACCGAGAGAGAGAGAGAGAGAGAGAGAGAGAGAGAGAGAGAGAGAGAGAGAGAGAGACTGAAAAAGGAAGGGAAATGGATTCTTTAAAAAAAAAAAAAGTGTGGAGAGGATGAACAGGGGGTACGTTGGTCTTGGCAAGACCCAGGCAAAGGGAAGTGCAAAAGGGGGCCATTCAGACCCTGTGTGCAGATGGCCAGGCTAACTGTTTTCAGTAGGGTATAGTGGAGGGCAGAGCTGTATAATCAGTACTGTACCACCCCGTCACTCCCCTCCACGCGGCAGGGATCGGACCTATTCAGACGGCCGACAGCTTCTGGCAACACCACAGATGTACCAGTCCGTCAATGGGTGTATAGAATGAAGGGATTATGGACACAAGGCAGTTCTGAAACAGTCTTTTATGTTGATGTGGAGTTCGGAGTCTGTTCCCATCTTCCGTTCTTGGTTGTGCGAACCTCATGGGAGATGAGAGAACTTGATGGTGGTTGCATGATGCTATATATGTTTTTATTTTTACACGTCTCTGCTTCAGCAAATGCAGGATTTCTTTTTCTCCAAGAAATCTGGTGCAGTCAGTAAACTTTTTAATTAAAGCAATGCAATTGTTACTCCTCCTAACACATCCGAGGCCAGAATCAACTTCACAGCTTCGGCAGTTATGTAAGAGTCACTTACAGTTCCTTTTTGCCATCTTGTAAAAGATTACTGAAGATTAAGAGCACCATATGGTCCACGTAAGCCCTGAACAGCAAATTTGTTCATCTGACCTGCAAAAAGTGCTGCCTTGGCAACTCGGATCTCACAGAATACAAAGAGGACCTTTCTTGGAGCATCTATTGTGAAGTTGTTTTTCAATGCATTTGTTTATGCAAATATCCCACATGAGTGGTTTAAAAATGAATTAGTCTTCGGGCTCAATAATTGTTTGTTGGCAATCAGTCCTGTGTGTCCAAACTCAATGCGCTGTTTGTTGCACCATTGTACTGTTTAATGTATTCTCTTTGTCTGTGAACTTGGTAAAGAGTTAACACATTGGTTACCACAAGGGGAAAATAAAGAATGTGTTAACTATTTACAAGTTCAGAAGAGATCACGTTAAAGTAATGGACTGCACAACGTGCGTATTGAGTTTTAGAAACAGGCTGATTGCAAAACAATTTTGATGATGTGAGTTAATTCCAATGTTTATAACAATACAAGTGGTATTAAATGGTTCATACAGTGTTGATAAGTGTACATATTGTGAATGTGGATAATATAGTTTGCTTTTTAAATGTTAAAAGTTGCAATTGGTGAATAAACTCTTTTGAGAGGTGGATAAACTTTAATAAGAGGTGGATAAACTCTATTTTGAGGTGGGTAAACTGCATTTACTTGTGTTTAGCCTCCACTACATCACTAGTTACCACAAGATCTTTTGTTAAATGGCTTGGGTGAATCAAGCAAGCGCTCTTGCTTTAAAAACATTTCCACTCCCTGGACACTTGACATTCCAGAAGCAGAAATGTTGTTTACTGACCAGGCACAAGCCGTGTAGGAATTGAAATCACATTTTCATAACAACAGTCGCTTCATCAAAATTGGGTTTACTGTAGGAATGTTGTTGTTCCACCAAGTCAGTCACATTTTAAGGACAATTAAACATCAGGGCATTTATCGGACTTGGCCTGAGGCAGACCACACCACACAATATCAGTGAAGTTGTATTATGCTTCTTGTTGTTACATGTTAGCATGCTTATGTTTAGCCTTAGCTTTTTACATACTCCTGTTGTGAACCCCACCTGCCGTTAACTCCAGCCGACGTTTGCCAAAACATAGATTTTCTGATCAATTAGCTCATAATTAACTAAAGATCTTGCCTGCCATTAGATGAGGAGATCATGCTCAAAGCATTTTGGGAGTATTTATGGCTTGTCAAAGAGTTATTTTATCTCGAACTGAGTTAGCCCACAAATGGTCCATTTTGGTACAGAAATGACAAGCAAGGTAACATGATATTTGTAATAAAGATGTTAGGCTTATCAGTGAGGTCAGATTTCTCTCATTTTGACTGCTTCGTAGTGTGTTGCTCATTAGCACCTTGTGGTATTTCCATTTGGTCTGTCCAGCCATAGCAGACTGGCTGCATTGTGAGGATTTCCCTGACTTTGCAAGTGCTCCCTCTGTGGTTAGATTCTCTCAGTCTCAAAACACAGCTGCTACAATGCGGTGGGTTACCATTGGTATGGTAACAATGACTTTTTCAGTGTGTGTATGTGGAGTGGGTCATGGTGTGAGTGGGGGGGTTGGCTGGTGATGTCCCAGAAGAAGTCCTTGATAACTGATTGGCTGGGCTGTTGCTGCCTTGGTAACAGCGCTTCTGGAGGAGGTATTGAAGCCCTATGTTGAACAAGTCGAGTAGTGTCCCACTGAAGCACTTTAATAAATAGTTTTGGCAAAGCTATTCTTTTTCAGTGGAACAAATGATTTGTCCTTTCAGCTCTTACACTTTTTGCTGAAATTGCATTAAAGCCTTTCAAGTTGTAGTGTGCTCGGTCAGGACTTTGGTAAGATACTTCTTCCATATTCCACTTCAGTAGTGATCCATTTAAGTGCAAGGCATATTACAAGGGGGCAACTGTGAGTAGTTTGGACATTAACCATAACATCAAAGCTCAATGCTCTTATGTGATCCTGTGGATTAGAACTTGTTTTTATTTGATTTTATGAGGAGTGGGTTGGGCTGATGTTTCCTCAAAATTCAGCCTAATCAAGAGAATTTCAAGAGTTACTCCCCGCCTTGAAAACTTACGTAAGACGCACTCCGATTTGAGTGGTTTGCTTACGTAAAGCCTCCATGTGACCTCACTAAGGTCTTGGGGAGGGGAGGGGGGTCTGTGAGCTGTGCTGTGTGGAAGGAGGTGGTGGGAGGGGGGTGGGGGGGTTAGAGAGAGCAGGCGGGTGGGTGGGTGGGTGGGTGGATGGGTACCTTGGGAGCCTGCACAAGCTCGGTGACAGGGGGAGTGACTGAGTGAAATACCGCTTGCCCGCTGATCCGTAACTGAGTGGGGGACAAAGGCCTCCTGGAGCGAGGAACGCACACACACGGTCCCCTTGCTCCTCGGACCCTTTCACACTGCCACAAAATCTGGAGCTTTGACAACCTGCTATCTCCACACTGCGTTACCAGACCAGCCAAGATGTGTGCTCGGCTCGATTTGGTGGTAATATTTGTTTTCTTCATCCTTCCTTTTTCTTCTCTTCTCTGAGGGTATGAGCGTTTGTGTAGGCTGTGTGCTGGTGTTTGTAAATGCGCATTTGCTTTTAGGCTCCTAATTGAACTTGAAGTGAGAGCAAACCAAGTGGTAGCTAGCTATGCCTGCTTGAGTTCTCTTCATGTGGATAGCATTGGGTGACTCATTTCTGTGGCTGGTACACAGTGTTGTCTTAAGGGTTCAGGGAAGTGCACAGAAACAATGCCTGGAGCGTTACCTCGATATGATGCTCTATCCCTTGCTTTTTTTCCCTTCTCATTTTCCCCAAAGGCTAGTACTACAATGTGAGTTAGCCTTAAGAGGTTAGGGGCTTTGTGAGTCTCTGCTGCCTGTCTCTCTCTCTCTCTCTCTCTCTCTCTCTCTCTCTCTCTCTCTCTCTCTCTCTCTCTCTCTCTCTCTTTCTCTCTCAGGCAGAACTCGTTTTCAGACTCTCTGGTCTGGAAAATCTTCCTTTCACCAGCCTGCTACTCTTTATGGTTCACCACTAATGCAGCCTCCCCTGTGTGAGTGGACCCAGTGCATCCGTGCTTGCATGCCACTCTTCCCTTGGTCTCCATAGAGGGGAAAAGGAAATGCTGTTTTGTGCCGCCGTGGTCATAGGGTAGTAGGCTATTGGTCAGCCATTCAAGACAGAGGGATGAACTCTCTTTTGCCCCTTTAGATCCCTAAGGGGTAATGAATGCATTCTTGTGGGTCCTTTGTGTGCTGATGAAGTGAAGATCAATGTGCCTCCAAGATGAATGCTAAAAATAATGGGCTTTCTCTATACATTCTTTAGCAATAGTTCAGACATCTGGACACGGGTTATTTTCGGTCACGAAGAATACTAAATGTCAATGGCGTATCCCTCAGACAGAAAGAAAAGAATTGGCATAGGCCTATATCAGGCCTAATAGAGTCATAGACCAGTTTTGCTTAGGTTCTGAGGTTCTGTGCTGCTTTTGTTGGCGTCTGCTTTTAGCACAACCAACTGTTGCTGGAGAGGGTAAGGGGTCTCACCCAACCGACCCAGAACCTCCTGTTAAGGCCGTCCAACAAGGCCAGCGTCTTAAACTAAGGCAGCCTTGTGCTAAGCAGCCCTCAAAATAGATGAAAAAAGTGGCACAGAAAGACTGCACAGAGCACCACGGATGGAGAAATCAAAAGCGCCGGAAATGCGCTCTGCGCTCTCCACTCTAATTTTAGCGGAGGAGAGCAGAGCACAGGGAGCATCTCTGTTCAAAATGCAATCTCATCTCCATCCATGTTTGGGCCATGTGTGTGTGTGTGTGTGTGTGTGTGTGTGTGTGAACCTGGCAGGCAGCTCCCTATTGCTGTCTGTTCTCAGCCAAGATTTCTCCGTGGAGAGCAGCCTGCCTTCATTGTCCTCCCTCAGACTGACGCTTCTGGTGCCCCACAGAGATGAATGAATGATTTGTGTAGATGGTCACAAATGAGTCCCCGCCATTCACTGGTTTCTTAATGTTTGCTTTATTTGGTAGGATCTAGGCAGGAGAGGCTGTGGGTCAGATTGCTGCCTTTTTGATCATTGCAGATTTGGGCCGTTCGGTAGTTCATTTAAAGGAGAATTCCGGTGTGATATTGACCTAAAGTGTGTTGAAACATGATACCGAGTGTGAACGTATGTCTCATAGCCCATCTCGGCTTGTCCCCTGCACTCCAAAATCTGGCGCTAGTTAGCCGAAGCTAACAATGGTGGTGCTCCGGCATCGGCCTAGCCATACAAATAAATCACTGTTTTACACCATTTACGAGGCTCAATGTATCTCCACACTTCATTGGTAGACTTCCGAGGGCCCTGACATTTAAAACGAGACATTGACAACTTTGAAAAAGCACTGGTAGTTTACTTACAAGACGATTTATACAGACAGGTCCTTCACGAAGTTTAGCGTTTGCAGCCATCTTGAATTTAGTCACGATAAGTCGAGCGACAAGTAAGAATGAACAGGTATGATAAGGGATCAGATTCCAAAAATAATTCTGTGGAAATGCATGGATTCCAGTTTCTTCCAGTAGCAGCAACTGGAATCCATGCATTTCCACTGAATTATTTTTGGAATCTGATCCCTTATCATACCTGTTCATTCTTACTCGTTGCTCGACTTATCGTGACTAAATTCAAGATGGCTGCAAACGCTAAACTTCGTGAAGGACCTGTCTGTATAAATCGTCTTGTAAGTAAACTACCAGTGCTTTTTCAAAGTTGTCAATGTCTCGTTTTAAATGTCAGGGCCCTCGGAAGTCTACCAATGAAGTGTGGAGATACATTGAGCCTCGTAAATGGTGTAAAACAGTGATTTATTTGTATGGCTAGGCCGATGCCGGAGCACCACCATTGTTAGCTTCGGCTAACTAGCGCCAGATTTTGGAGTGCAGGGGACAAGCCGAGATGGGCTATGAGACATACGTTCACACTCGGTATCATGTTTCAACACACTTTAGGTCAATATCACACTGGAATTCTCCTTTAATTCCCACAAGTTGTGTTCTTTTTAGATTCTCTCCTGTTGCAATGTTTTGGTCTTTATTAAATCTGGCTGACCCCATAGATGCTGAAGCAATTCCTGTTGACTTTTCTCATTTACTTTCTGCAGTATCACATGATCAGAGATGAAAGATTATTTATGCCTTGTCTCTTCAATTCACAGAAAAGCCTCCATATACGGTCTCCACACGAGCATCATATAGCTTCTCGCATACAATCCCATGCCCTTTTCTCAAACCATGGGTCCAGCAGCTGGATATAGCACCCACTTTTAATGCAGCAGGTGCTCCTTGCACCTGGACCTTTTTAAGGACTTCTTGGGATTTATGAATGGACGCCTATTAGGGAAACACGGTTCACTCCCAGCGTTGGCGTGAAGTGGAAAGGCCTCGCATGAAGTGGCTTTCTTATGGCAGAAAAGTGCTTTTCAGAGTTTTTAACAGCCCTTGGCTTGGTCTTTCTCCACTAATGGTTCCCACAGATTTCCACAGGGCTTACTAAGGGTTGGGGCTGTTTTGTCTCTGGATGGGGCAGGGTAGGTCCTGCGTGAGGCTGCTCTTTTTCCCCCAGGTGTGGGTGTGTTCCCGCTATAGCGAGATGCTCAGCTGGGAGGGGTCAGTGTTGTCTCTTCTTTAAGTCCCCAGCATTCATTTTTAGCGGGTCGTAAAGAAACACTATATGTCGGCTCAAATTACTTTTTGCCTGAAGAAGACCCAGCAGGGTCGAAACGTTGCATTAAATATTGGGAGTCAAAAGCAGTGTTGCGGACATTATCTTTTTTCATTTGAGTATAGTTTCCTTTGTCCTGCACCTGCCAGAAGGTGGGATGTGCACACATTAACTGTTTGCTGGCTCAAATTACTTCCCGTCTTGCTGTATGTTTCTTTTTATAGGATGTAAAAAGTACTGATTAGGAGAAAGACGAGAACAGACTATTGTGCGTTAGGTACAAGCACATTTTCATGTGGTTTTCAACTCCTGAGTTGTGAAATTGGCATAAACACCCGATTTTTCTGCTTGTCTGGAAGCATCCTTCTATTATTGTTATCCTCAACCAGAGAGTTCACAGAGGCTAAAGCACGAGTCACTAAACCATTTTGGTGATGGACAAGTAAAAAAAATACTTTAGATGAGAAAAGGACTGAAGATGCATATTTACTCACTGATATATTAAGAGGTGATTCAGATCTGATTTAGATCAGTTATTCTTTCCAGTTGTTTTTCTTTGATCCCATCCAGTAAGAGTGTTTCAGTTGGGCCTCAGTAAGGCCTTCTACTACCACTTCAGCTACAGAAACAAGTCAATGTTGTTTTTACTTCAATAAAAATGTGTACGCTATGGGCTGTATTGCAGGCCAGTATAAAGTATGTTAAATGTTTAAATGCCCTTACTCACACTTGTACCACATGTAGGCTTAACACGTTATATTCTGGAAATCTTCAGACATAACTTTGATACTATGTAATGTGCAAAAGAACTATAAAAGAGACAATAAAATTGGTTCTTGATTGTACCAGCATGTAGGCCTATGCATTTTTTTGGCGGGATCCCCCAAAGGCAGCCAGGTTGGTCTCCTCAGAGCGGAGCTATAAATTATCTTTAATTGCAGTGGGGGGAGAGACATCAACGCCTGCCTAATTAATAACCTCTCACAATGGGAGTTATAGCCACCCCCTCGCTAATTAGCGCCAGTTGTGTTAAACGCTAATAAACAGCAGTTGCCCGCAGGAGTCAAGTGCTCCCAGAGTACACCCCCTTTAGTCCATGGAGCATCGTCTAACTGTATGATCTCATCCATCTTCTATCGCCCTTTACTTTCCATTACCGTTTTTTGTCATGAGAGACACATGGCAATCAAGGGCCATTAAGAGATTCTCTTTGTAGCATTTAAACGTGGGGATAATTGTTATTTGGAAGGATGTTATTGCAAGGATTATATGTATCCTAAGAGTTTAAAAGCACTTTGGTTCCAGGTGTAAGTATATAGGCTGTACTGGAATGTTGTTGGCAACACTGTAATTCTTGAAGTGGTTTTATATTAAGGGATTAGGGGAAATGACTAGTGGGAGTGTGTGTGAGTGAGAAGAATGATGTCCTGGCTGTGTCATCATCTGGGTTTCTTGATGAGGTATTCACATTTACAAGAAGAGCTGCTTAAGCCTGACCTGTGATGTGGTTTTAATAATGAGCCCCTTTCAGAACATGTGTGTATGTGTGTCTGTATGTGTCTGTTTGGGTCTGTTTGGCTATGTATTTATTGTGTATGTATGGGTGTGCACCTATGAGTGAAGTAAAGTGAAGTCTTCTAAAGCAAAACCTGCTAAAGCATGTACTCACGATCGTCTCCTCCATTCCAGGTCTGACCGACTGACTGCCCTTTGGACTAAACGACTGTCCAGCGCTGCCCCCCCCCCCCCCCACTTGGATCTCTGCCCTTGCTTCATCCCGTCCGCCCCCTCCTCCTCCTCCTCCTCCTCCCCCCACCTTTGTCCGGGAGAACCGTCCAGCACATCGGCGGGTTCCAGCGGCCGCGCCACGCCAGCCTGCCTGCGCCCGCCCCCCGCCCCCCTTGGCTGGACCCACGGAGGGGCCTTCCCACGGGAACGCAGAGAGAGAGAGAGAGAGCGTCCGGTGCCACTGCCAGTCAATTCCTCAACATCCCCCCCGGGGACAAGTTTTGCACAGGAACACTTTAAGGACTGTTAGTCATGAGTGAATTCTGGTTGTGCTTCAACTGCTGTATCGCAGAACAGCCCCAGCCGGTAAGCAACCAGTGTTATCACTTGCCAGTGTTCTCTCTGCACTCATATGAGTTCCATGCAGGGGTAACATCAAATCGGTGGGATGTTTTCTGGCAGAAAGTCTTAAAGTCATTGGCCTTGTTACCTTGCATCATTGCATGTGGCTACTCTTGCATTGCTGTCACTATAAGGTTTAATCGTTTATTAATGAGACAGTATGCAACAATTATTGCACTTTATGAAACATGTACTTAGTTACTGGTACCTACTTCTGGTATCATCATGGTATGGTCATGTGATATACTATCACAACTAGCTACCTAAGCTATGCACTATGTTTTTCTGTTGTACTGATCGGACCACCCCGTAAAAATGCTAAAAAGCTTTCATAACAGCATCGCTTACAATATTCTCAAAAGACAGGAGTTGGCATGCAAGCTAGCTGTCTATCAGTGCCAGTTGTGTTGTTGTTGAGTGTTTGAGCAATACAACGTACAGCTGCTTTGATATAGAATGATGTTACATATACATGGTCACCAAAGGCACTGTTGGTGGTGAACAAGCTGCTGTGTGTTTAAAGGGTTCTTTACGTCAGAAAAACCTTTGTGAGGATGTTGAATCCCAGGAGATTTTCAGTTGAATTCTTCCATGAAAATCACAGAGGAGCCATGAGTCTACAAGACTGGAGTTGTCAGTTCTGAGAAATCCTGATGCTTTAGCCTGCAGACGCCTTCTAACGTCATCCCCACACTCTCCCCACGATTAGACAAGGGGGCCACACAAAGGCTATGTTTTATTAGGGACTGGGCTGTTTTAATCAAGGATTTTTTTAGGCGGTCTCTGTTTGTGCATGGGTAATTTTTTGTCTATTATCTCTGTGTGTAGTTGGGTGTATTTGTGGCCGAGCTCTTGTAGTGTTTTTGTTATTCTTGGCACCTTGTTTGGCTCAGAGCGGCGCGAGTGCTACCCTTTGGTACAAGCTTTTTGAATCATGGCCGCTCCCCGGAGACGGTTGCTGTCACAACACATTGGGCCCCAATTTGTCTCCGCTGTCTCTGTCGCCTCCACACAGATAACAAAAAAAAAAAAAAAAAAATCCAACAGGGCCCTAGCGCCATGTCTGCAGACAAGCCCTGTCTGAAAATAGCCTGAAATGGGTCCACTGATTAAATTCCGTCTCGTGAGAAAGATGGCTGCAGGATATTTTGTCTTCAGGAGGTCAAGAGGTGCCCCCCCCCCACCCCACCCCACCTCAAGTTCAAATGATCAGGTCGAAGTGATCTGCCAGGGTGTCTCCTGCGGTCTGCCACCCCCAACCCCACCCCACCTCCTCCTGTGACAGGCCCGTGTTGTACGTTGCACCACTGGGTTGAAAGAGGTGAGCTTTGCCTTCCTCAGCCTTATATGGCTGAAGCATGTGAAGAATCTGGAGTGTTTGTCAGCTCCCGTCATGGTGGACCTGAGTGATCTTGCGAAAGTTGGCCGGACCACGCCAAAAACCCTCAGGGAGCCCGGGGTCTCAGAGTTGGGATTCATTGGCTTACTCCGTTTTCCCATAGGCTAATCATTTGATAAGACAAAGCATTGTTGAATTTAGACAGCCTTTACTGTACATGACTCGGCCATGTACAGGCTGGATTGTGACCTGACCATTTTTTGCACATTTTGCATATGGCTGGACATGTCTTGAAGCCAATTCACACAAACAATGGAGTCTCACTGAGTGAGAATTAACTAGATTAACCAATTATGTGTTGTAATGTGTCTCTGTTGATTTGGTTCTCACCGGTCTCCATGTGGAGATTGTTATTATGTCTGGATTATTGACTGTCCATCTTGCTAAAAATCAGTGTCCATGACATGCATACTTTTATATAATCTAATTTTAGAGATGAGAGAGTGTACGGTGGGATTTGTCATTAAGCATTCTACACTCCGATAGAAGTAATATTGAAGAATATACTAGTGAATGTTCAAAAAGCTTGATGGTCCTTTGGGCCCCCACTGTTGACTTCAAGGCAGCGCTGCCACCGTCGACTTCAAGGCACCTAACCCTAACTAAAACTCTTAACCCTAACCCTAACCTAGCCCTAGTGCCTTCCAGGCAGCGCTGCCTTGAAGTCGACAGTGGGGGCTCAACAGACCATGTATCGTTCAAAAACTCAATGTATACTACTCTGAGAAAATCAGTAGGCTAGTATTTGCACTATGGCTGCAGATTCCCCTTGCTAGGAACTCTGTGTAATTTAAGAAGATGGGCGGTCAGGAAACTGGGTCGGAGATTCCCCTTGGGAGAAAACGTGAGGGCAGGCATGTCCTAGTTTAGACCAAATTGCCAGGGCTGTCACCACACTTTTGATTGGTGATGAATGAAACGCTAATGTGAATTACCATTGTAAGGTGCTCAAGTAACCTTCTGGAAAAAGGTGTCACATGACTTATTTGCCTTTCCCTCTCCCTCCCCATCTTCCTTTGTATTGTTTTCAAGGCTTTGCCATTCATATACTAGTCTCTGCAAGTTAGGTTTAGGTTCCTTAGTTCGTACAGTAAGGAGACAAGCTCACTATCTAGAAGTTGACAAGAAAATATGAAATATGCCAATAACATTTTATCACTGGAGGTTCTGTCAGTGTCTATGTCCCCGAAGGGGATTAGGGAAGTCTGGCATGCATGAAGAACAACTAATCGGCCCTAAAAGTCCAGGAGCTTGAATTAACTCATCTTCCAATATTTGCCCGAGCATGTTCTGAAATACTCTATTGTGAAAGACTGACTGAAAATGGGGTAGGTAAAAGCTCAGTGCTTACTGGGATAAGGCAGACAGATGCCACTGCTGACATAATTCAGAGAGAAGGCCTCTCATCTGAGCTAATTTTGACCCGAGGTCAAAGGACCCGAGGTTTCTAACATCAGGAAAAACAAAGAAAATTCACTGCTGTCTGACAGACCACACCAGAGAGGACCTGAGATGTGTTATTCTGTGTTTGTCAGTTAGAGGTTGTTCCTTCACTGAGTATTGTGATTTAAATATAGTGATACGTCTGGATATTTGTATGTTATGTCTACTTTGTGTTGTTTGTTTTCCTAGCAATGCAAGGACACAGGAGATTGTGGTTGAATTGGGATTACACAGGTGCAAGCAAGGAAACCATCTCACTGTTGTCATAAGTGATGTCATTCTTCTTCCAGCTGGAGAATTGTGTTACTTATTTTTTGCGCTATAATGAATCAGGCATGTTTTTTTAACCATGCTGTACACAATCTCTGAAAACTTAACTACACTAAATTATTAGTAAAATTCCTGCCATATTTGTGCTTTGACTGTGCTCTGAGCCAGATTGCATTTATTCATTTGTCTTTATAGTCAGGATTCTCTGGTCCTTTTTGCATGTGGTAATGCCTATTTCATTGTAGTCTGGACATTCTCTGAGGTGGCTTGCAGCAAAAAGCCCTGGATGTAATCTTAGACTTTTGTCAGCATGTCCTCTATGAGAGAGAGAGAGAGAGAGAGAGAGAGAGAGAGACTGCTCGTCTCTCCCCCCACCAAGAGAGCCAGAATGTAACAACCTCCCGCTGTCTGTGCAGTGCTGTCGCATTCGCAGGCCCATTTATGAAAGCACAGGGCGAGCCCGCGCAGGCCAGGGAGGAGCGAGAGCATGGGGGAGCACGGCGAAATGAAATTGCAATAATGAGCCACCGGAGCCTCGTTACTTTGATGCTCCCTGACAGATCAGGCAGGCCACATGACGCTACGCTAAAACCTTCACAAGGCACGCCCGGCACACACGGCCGTGGTGCGCACTAGAGTGCGTGTCCTCTCTGCCCGAGGGGGCCACTGCAGAGCAGAGGACGACACGTCCAACCAGACCGCAGTCACCCAAACTTGCTTATCGAGCAGTTCTCCTCTGAGGGGACGTTCTTGGAAGAGGAGCCTAGCCAGTTGAGTTGCTACAGTATTCGTGTTAAACCTAGCCGTAAGGCTCGGCTTAAGCAAAACTATCCGACTGAGGAAAAGCACTCTTGGGCTAATCACTTATTGCAATCTATTAATTAAACACTGAAACGCTCTATGCAAACTTGGACCTGTGCAAAATCTATTGACGGACATAACTCTTATACACTACAATATTGCTATTTTTTAATTTATGATGAAAAGTCCATCATAAAAGTATATTTATGGAGTACACTGGGGATCTGTAGTCAATGAGTATTTGGGCATATACTATCAGTGCTGCTGATTTTCTGGGTCCATTTGCCCCTCGACCTGACCTCTCCACACCACCTGCTATGAAATCGTTACAGCAGTTCGTGTCAGTCAGTCCCCACGGTTCAAACACAGTCCCCAGAGGGCCTGTGGATGAATTGGTTTCTCCCATAGACAGGAGGCAATCTCAAAGGCTATTTATTCTCAGAGTTAACACTTGCAGTCCTTTGCATTACGTGTGTGTGTGTGTGTGTGTGTGTGTGTGTGTGTGTGTGTGTGTGTGTGTGTGTGTGTGTGTGTGTGTGTGTGTGTGTGTGCGCGCGCGCGCGCCACACTCCTAGCCCTTTCCATTACATGTGCAAGTGAACATGTCCCCTCTGACTCCTTCAGATCAACTGGGACACACAGGCACTGGAATGGCAACACCAAGGTCATTGTTTCATCTCCCAAGAAAGCACAACTGCTGAAATCTAGACATTCCTTTCGATGTATTTGCACAGATGTCTGTCAGCTGCATAGCTTAATACAGGCTAAATCTTAATGCATGGTATTAAATGTAAAATTGGCCTTTGTATTTTTCCAGACATCTAGCTGTACAAGTGTAACCACTTGCACAGAGAACCCATCCATATACCATTTGAACTGTTTTGTCAGAGGGCCCTGCAAATGTCAACTGCCTTATTAAATAATTCATTTCTAAGCCTGTCGACCAGATGCAAAGGTTAATGGGCTATATTTGATATTAGGACCACAAGATGAATTTGCACTGTGCATTGAAGGACTGAGGAGCACTGGACAATTTAATGCCATGGTCTTGCTTGTTTTGTTTTTTACTCTAAGATCAAGATTCATGAACATTTTAAGGTGATCTGAAAAGATGCACAAAATGTTTGTTGACAAAAAATGTACGTGTTGCTAGTGCTGTATGTCAGGTGGCTCAACCTTAATGCTTTTAAAAAAAACTCTTCGGCTGTGTATCTTCAGTCTGTTCTCACATTTATTGTGGGAAGAACTGGTTCATGTTTTTTTTTTATGAGAACCCTCACAGTTAGCCTGGGTTTTCCCATGCTGCCTTGCACGCACGATTTTATTCACGCTGCTAGGCAGCCTGGATTCTATGGACTTCGTTTTCACCTCAACGAAGGAACCAATCACAGAACGGAGGAAGGGCAGCAAGACGATGACGACACACCGAAGCCGTTATGAGCTACGTACAGACGCATTTGATAGACATTCGTAGCACCCAATAAACGGCTCTGTGCATTCGTAAACCACGTTTCAAATACGAGAAAATGAATGTCTAGTTCCCAGACCCCATCTCAATGAGATGAGATCTGACGTTAGCCAGGCTACCTCACTGTAGGAACTTCCAATATTTTTCCATGATGCTTGTGTGAAATGAGTTTTATCATAATGAAGAACACTGGTATCTTAGAAAAAGGAAACCGTTGCGTCGACTCAAAGTGTTCCTTGTATGCGTGTGTTTGTGTGTGCCATGTCCTCATCTCTCATGATGATACCACATCAGCAGTAAAAACGTGCATTTTTCTTTTTCCCTACAAATAATCACAAACACTCTCTCTCTCAAATGCTCGCACGCACGCACGCGCGCACACACACACACACACACACTCACTACAGACTATAGTACAACAACACTACGCTGACATGCTCATCCAAAGCCCTAAAGCCCTCTCAGATGCCGTTGGTGTCCCACTAATATTCTGGGGGCTGTTTGGGTTGGCAGGACACCCAGTCTTCCTCCCTAGCTTCTAACCAAACCACCGTGTGGACGGGATGGCCGGAGGCCGTAGTTTCCATGCCTTGTTCTGCCGCTCCAGCTTCAGCTCCTTTGTGGCTCTCACACCGGGATTCCCTACTGGCCAGAAAGCTTTGCCCCGGCCTTGACCTCTCTCTGACCCCACACACACACACACACACACCATCTCCACCACCACTACACACATACACACACACACACACACAGACAGATGTGCACTGGTCCAGAGTGAGGCTTTGGCGTACGCTACACACACCAGGACCTCACAGTTGCAGTGCAACCAGGGGGGGCTCAGCAGGCGTCCAGTACATGAAGTCCTCACGTCCCTGACTAAAACAGGGATTTGGCAGACTTTTGTAAATCCTCTTTTATAGGGGAAAGAGGGCAGGGGGTGTATGGGGGAGGTGGTACCATTGTGGTCTGTGAGAATGTCTCTCTTTTTTTTTGCAGGGGATTTGGAATAGTCATTGTGTGAATTAAAAAGGGCCACTACTGTGCATTAATGGGATGCAGAGGGATGCAGAGAGAATGTTTCTTTTTTTTCCATACATTCCAGACTCTGGGACCTTTTTTTTCTTTTTGGCCGAGTACTTTCTTTTTCCAATGTGAGCTGTGTCTCAAGCTGAAGCACCTCTTATCTCATCACAGTTGTCATAGCAACAGGCTGTATTGGCTCTGACAGAATTACCTCAGCTCATGCAGAACCCTCCTTCCCTCCCCTTACCATCACTGAAGGCATTTTAAGCAGGCACCACAACCCTTGACTGATTCTTGGCTCAGTGTTGCATTCTAATCTTTTCTAGTGGTTGTGTTTGGGCTATTTTGTAAATAAATACACAGCACAGAAGTATCACATTGCTAACTAAGAAGTGCCTCCTCTTGTGCTCATTCAGTTTCATGTCATGCTCATGCGTTAAATCCCTCTGGCAGCCCCTAATTGTAGGGGGCACAGCTCATTTGTCCCATCGCTAAAGTCAAGTTTATTTATTTTTTGGCCAACGAGTGGAAAGGATTTGCTTACATTAGAGAGGCAGCAGGGGGTGCTTATTGTTGAGTGCACACACATCTCTTAATGGGGGCAGAACTTTCATCCAGTCTCATTACGTTCCCACCCAAAAAAACAACAATACCACTGTTGTGTACTGATTTTGTGTGCCCTGTGAATATTTGTTTTTTCTGTGTTTACTTTTGCATCTATTACTTCAATGACTACTCTATGCCTCAATCAATAATGCATTAGTGACATTTACATCACAGTAGGCTATAATACATCATACAAGGTTATGATTAGCCTTTGCCGTTTTAGTCGGTAAATATATTTTATTTAAGTGTTACGTAATGAGGCTTTGATAGAGGTAGAGGCAAGGTAGCAAGCAGCATGGTACGTTGAATCACAACATTGAATATTTAATGGCAAAATCTCTCAAGGCATGGTTTCATGTGCTGCTTGCATCAGAGGTATTTTTTTTCAGGATTTGGCAACAACCTTTGCCCCCCTCCCCAGTCTATGCTAAGCCTTTCTTTTGCTGTTTCGTTCCCATGCAGAAGCGGCGGAGGCGTATCGACCGGAGTATGATCGGCGAACCCACAAACTTCGTCCACACAGCCCACGTGGGGTCGGGAGACCTCTTCAGCGGGATGAATTCGGTGAGGCTACGAGGAGGCAGCACTGTCAGAAACAATGTGTGTTGTCTGTCTTTGGTGATCTGTGTGTGTATGTGTGTTTGTGAGAGTGTGTGAGTGAGAGAGACTGGGGGTTACAGGCCCCACTAAGTGCAATTTTCTGCCCTATGTGATTAAAATGACTGCCCCATCTCCAGTGTTTGTGTTGGTTTGGTGTGTTGTGCCATCATGAGACTATGCTGGTCTCACCGTAAATCACCAAGATTTCATAAATGAGGGACCTAGATCGGGCTAGATTGGCTGCACAAATAGTTCTAAATCTCTATGGTAACAACTTGAAAGCTGATGTAAGCAATACTTACAAGAATAAGAATAGAATACTCCCGCTTAATACTCCCGCTTAACAGTATTTACATTCCATTCTGTGGGAATAAAAAGAAAAGCGTCTGAGACCCCCAGTGGTTGTGAAATCCACAACTGAAAATTTCAACATTGCAGTAACCAATCAGGAAACTTCTAGAGTCGTGGACATTACTGTCTCCCAATGTATTGCATGTTAATCTTATACATTGAAAGGAAGAATGGATTTGTTTTGATCAAGTCTGCTATATGCTGAATATATGTATGTTTTATTATTTAAGTATTCACAAATAGGTGGTTTTGATCCTTTTTTTTCTTATCCATCAGGTTAACTCAATTCAAAACCAAATGCAGTCAAAGGGCGGCTATGGAGGAGAGGCCATGCCAGTCAACATGCAGATGCAGCTGGTCGACACTAAAGCGGGATAAAATGTAGGCCCCCTGAGGTAAGACCTTGGGCCCATTTACCAGGAAAAGATGCATTACATAAAATCATATAGCACTTTAATGAGATGCCCTCTTGTATAAAGACTCATATTGCTGTAGCATATGACAGGGAATTTGCCATAAAGGCAATTAAAGAAGCTCTGTCGATCTATCATGAACGTGAGACAAGGGCATCCTGGATGAGGCCATATGGGCTGAACAGATGTATTAGAGAAGATGCTTTATGACTCTCTGAATCATATAAAGTGCCTGGGAGTAAATCTGTCACAACCCTAGAGGGGGTTAGTATGCTCACTCAGACCTCAAAATGTATTTATAGCTTGTCTATGTTGCACTAGATTCGACTAGTCTAGCAGAGACATCTAAAAAAAGAGCATATCAGAACTGGTGGAGAGAGAAACAAATAGAAGCTGCATGGAAAGGATTTGGCTGTTATAGGCCACACTACGATTCTGTTTCTTTTGGACTCTTCCTCTTGACCCTGACTGATAATACTTGAACAAACACATGAATTACATTGAGTACTTGCTTTCTGACAGACGTTGAGTAATTTAATTGTAAATCCAGCTTTATATGAATGCCTACACAAGTACACCATACACCTGTCATACCAGGTTTGTTTATTGTTTGTTAATGGTGTTTGATGTAATCCTTGTTTGTTTGTTTGTTTGTGTGTGTCTCCAGGTTCAGTGTGTGTTTCCTCATCCTGAAGCCTTGCCTTGCCTTCTCCTGCTCTCCTCCTCCTCCTCCTCCTCCACGCCTCATCACCTTGCCTTCAGTGACTGCTTACAACCCACTCCTCCTCACGCAGCAGACACCCCTGGACAGTGGCGCACTAAAAGCACTTACCGGATCGAACGAGGCCACCCAAGTGTGTGGGTGATGTGTCCTCCCCACCAGAGGGGCCTTTCTGGCGCACAGGAACCAACAGGAGCGGCATTCCCTTGCTTTCTCTCACTCTATCTCTCGCGCGTGCGTGCATTCGCTCGCGCTCTCTTTCGGTGTGTGTGTGTGTCTCCTTTGGATGCTTGCATGTCATCTTGTCCCTGCCAGTGCTAAACGGTGTTAACGCTTCTTCTCTCTCTGTCTGTGATGTTGCCGTGAGCGGTTATTACTCTCTCGACATGTAATGTTTCGGAGGTCTGGAACCGACCAGTGCAAATGTTTAATAATTTGTTGTCTGTTTTTTTCTCCTTTATCTATTTTTGCCATGAACAGAATATTTCTTTTTGTACTTTGAGGTGGGCCGCCAGTATCACACTATGGGTTTGTGGAAAAAAAAATAAAAGTGGCTTGCTGTGGTTTTCCAGTGCCAAAGTGGCTGTCGCTTCAAAATTATGCTTTTATAAAAAAACAATACACAGATAAAAAAAATAGACAATAATACCTTTGACTTTTTGGAAGTACATTTTGACTCGGGCAAAAGTGAATGCTGAAAATGTGATTGTTTCTTCTTTGTTTACATTTGTTTTACTGTCCATTCTTTTTTATTTTCAAAACAAAATCTCCTCATGGTGATGATAAATGATTGGAAATAATAACTGACGTTGAAGTGCCTGGCTGGCACTTAACCAAATCTCTGCTGTAAACATTGTTTTCTGTAAACTTGACTCGAAGACTCCAGAGCTGTAGAGTGTACGCTGTACATTGACATGTAAAAATATATAAATATATATATTTAAGTATTAGTCCTCGGTAACAGTGTGGTTGTCACATCTGCATGGCAAATGGTTTAATTGACCATCAGACCCTAGGGTAAATATACCTCTAGCCTGTTATATAGCCAAAATCAGTCACTGTGTTCTTGATCATTGTACCACATTTTATAAGGAACCAGAAACAAACCTCATGTAGCAAATGTCGTTGGTGGTCTTGAACAACAGAGACCACTGGCAATACCTTGGCAAATTAATGCTGTTATTTCAGAGAAAAAGCTGAGGTGATTGCCACAAACCAACAGGGTGAATTTCCTACCAACTAGAATAGGTGACATTTTGCTCAGGTTTCAATACTATGTTGTTGAACAATTTTCAACAGAGAACTCAATTATTTCATATTGCACTGTTTTGTAACATTAAAAAAACATATCGACAACACAGAGTACTATACTAGATGGACATACTTCAACAAGAGTCGATCTTGAAAAATTTAATTATAGAATATTTTTAAGAGGACCTTTTAACAAGATGTAAAGAAATTGTACAATTGCTCTTCATGGTACTCTAAAGGTGATCTTTGTAATTAAAGACACATTTTTTAAAAATGTATTTAAAGAAATCAGTATATTTAACCAAATAGCAGTCTGGTAGCATAATCTAAACCGGAGTGATTAGGCTTCAGTAATTCAACTAGAGTCAAATGGTCAATAATGTTAAAGTGGATTGGGAGATGACAACTAAAAATCCATGTCAGTGATGTTCACCCCTGCTAATATCTGTCTTTTTGAAAGTGCTTTATGTTTGTAAATACTGTATTTCTCGTGTGCCACACCCTGAGGTATTGTAATTTATTTTTCCCTTGTTATTGTTACTTCATCTTTTTGTACGGTTTATTTCACATTTATTTTTTTTCTGACTAGTATGTATGTATGTGTGTATGCATGTACGTATGTATGTATGCATGTACGTATGTATGTACGCATGCACGTATGTATGTATGTATGTATGTACGTATGTATGTATGCATGTACGTATGTATGTACGCATGCACGTATGTATGTATGTATGTATGTACGTATGTATGTATGCATGTACGTATGTATGTACGCATGCACGTATGTATGTATGTATGTATGTATGTATGTATGTATGGTTGTTATGTATGGTTGTATGTATGTTTGTCTTACTTTTGTTGGAGAGACTGATTTGGCAATATTTATTTACTGATGCTAAATACTTACTGGACTAAAACGAAGCTTCTAGTGGATGGTTAAAATGGTGTCCACCAATGTTTGTTTGTACAAGGAAGAGACAGAAAAGCACAATCGAGTATAATGTGATCGAAACTGGTTCAAGTGGCAATATGGCAGAAGAAAAAAAAAACTGGCCAAAGTTTAACAAAAACCAACAATAAGAATGCTATCCATCTATGTTCAATCACTGCACGTCATGAATGAATTTCAACTTCAGGGAATTCACTCAGCTCTGAAAAAGCTGTTAATCTTTAGATTTCCATCTTTTTTTTGTTTGTTCACTTCCATCCTGTGTTAATGTGCACCCAGTGTCTGCTTATAGATTACAGAATGTCCTGTTAAAATAAATATTTTTTTCCATGTTTAACCTGGTCTTTGTCAAATGTCTGAAAGTACATGCAGACATGCACACACTTGTGGCACTTCAAAACCTTTTGCCACTGTACATTAAAGTATAATCAAATAGTCAACCGGCTATTTCCTGTTTTATATAGATCAACAAACATTTGGAAATGACAAGAAACCAAAAGAGGCCCTATTGTGAGGTATATGCATGACAAACAAAAACTCTATGTGACTTTTTTCGTATCCCAACTTGTGCCCTTACAGTGAGAGCTCCATCAAAAGTACTCACTCCGTTTAATCTCGTTTCAACCAGGAGTGTTTATTTATACGTGTTTAATGCAGCTGACCTAGTGCATGAAGAAAGGAGCCTGTCACTTCATGCCACAGAGTAAAGCCAGTGTTCGTTAAGGGCTGTGCCACAGCAACGAAGCCGTCATGTGCATTCACTTAAATCTGAAGGACCTTGTGTATCTGTTCAGCGTTTTTTCCTTTCCTCTCTCTGTCTTTCTGTCTTTGTTTCTATCGCTCTCCTCTCTCTGTAGCATGTGGTCTGAAGATGGGTGCTCATAATCCCCCATAGTCCACCTCGGAGAGCAGCTTATGGGCTAAGGTTAGATATATACACATGACACACTGACCTAACGGTGGTCTCAGGCTGCCTACACACACACACACACGCCACGCCACACACAAACACAAACAGACACGCCACACACACACACAAACACACACACGCCACACCACACCTACGCTAACAGCATTACCCTCGAGGCAAGCAGCAAGGTCAGTTGTCGCAGTGTGGGAAATAAATCTCCAGCACCAAGTGCAAGCAAAGCTCCCACACAGAGCCACTGACATTCAGCTGAGATTTCAATTCTAGACAATGCCTGGATGACTCATCTCAGTTCCAATGGGAGGAGTGGCTGCCATACAGAACACACACAGACAGGCAGACTCTCATCATGCACTGACATTCCAAGATGAGAGAGCAATGCTTTACGTTAGGGTTCACTGAAGTAATACTGGATTGATTAGTAGTGGCCACATGATAGCATCTCAATTAATGTGAGCAATGTGAGAAGCGTATAATTTGATCATGTTAAATTATGCACAGGTTTTAGATCTCCTAAGAACACACAGTTAAATAGTTCATGGAAACCTTGTCAGCTTTGACCATTACAATAGGTTTATTAATGTTCTATTTATGCTAAATGTTAAGATGTTGACGTAAAGTGTTACTTATTAATAGATTTACATCCCTGAAATTAGAAAAAACATTACAATTTTGTATCAGTGTATTAGTAGAATTTGTTTGCAATCTGTTTTTCATGCGATTCTAAATGGAAGTGGCCTTCGGGTTGGACATATAATTTACATTCTATGCACTATCCTACACAGTTCCCTGCTGTTGCTTGGCAACCCAATGGCCTATGATGCAGGTGTTGCCGCCAGTGACGGTTTCCACGATGAGTGATGACCGCCTCCTGTCTATTCTCCCCTTGAGCAGAGAGCAAAGAGCAGCTTATGTAATCCCATCAATAAATAAATCCAGTACATGCATCGCTTGTAAACCTTATGGAGCATGCAACATAAAACGTATGCTCTTATATCTGCAAACAAAATGCCACAGAGAGCGATAGAGTGAGGAACAGAGAGAGAGAGAGAGAGAAGGGGATAAGGAATAAGAAATAGAGGAGTGAGAAGAGAGCAAAATATTAAACTGAAACCCCAGGATTTGTGTATAACTGTCTGTGTTGTATGTGTAGGCTACATGTCTTCATTCTTGAGTATTTCCGACAGAAGGCAGCTGTGTCACACAGTAGTAGAGACACTCTGACAGAGGGGCTCCAGTGTGACCTGATTTACTGTACTAGAGTCTGAGTCAGGAAGCATCATTCATGCCAATCAAAGAAGCTGGCCCTGTCCATGGAAACTTGTCATCCACACCGTGTCAGCAGTGTGGTTCTGTGAAATCCAGCAGTTACATAAAACACACTGGAAATTCAAAGTCAGTCTCTGGCTTATTGCTGCAATACATCCCATTGTGCATTCAAACCACTTCCACCTCCAACTTGATCCCCCTGTGTGATTATACTGGATGTGGTTTGTGTCCATTTGGCCTTATTGGTGAATAAAAACCACATTCATTTTACTCACATTGTTACTTACTACGACACGTGGAAACAAACATTGATTCTCAGTTAAGCCAAAGTGTGAAACCTCACTCTCCAACTGACTGTTTATGCAGAAATACAGGGGCTCTTTTAAGGCATTTGTTGACATTGGCACACATGATTACACATAATTATTCATGACATGCCTGAACATGGGTGTGCAGCTTGCAAGACTTTTCTGAGCTGCCTAGAAAGAGAGAGAAGAGGAAAAGTAGGTTACCACACACCAGGATCATTAAAATGACGAGATGGCTATGTTGTGTTTCACTTTGAGTCACCATAGAGAAGTTTGACGGTGTGATTTTATTTCAGCTTATTGCTTCCTTGTGGCACATGGTTGCTCAACTATTTCATTGTTATGCCTGTAAATGCATGAGAGGCTAGGGGTTCAGTGCCATGGCATGCAAAACCTTTGTTATGGCTCATGCAAAACTAATGACTTGACCCTTGACTGGTCAAGGTACAAGGTCTGGCTGCAGTCTTGAATTGTGGAGCAGGTTTTGCATGCATTTATTACTGAATGCATAAACAATTACTTTTTTTTCAAATGTCGTATTTCTGCTTCAAGGGTAGGTTTTGAGTAGTAACTGTTGTAAGCTTCTAATTAAATAGCTATATACTGTAAGGAAGTGACATTTTGGTCACTACATGCCTGCATGTGAAGAGACCTCAAATACATTCAGACATGGAGGGACTGACTGATCAAGGCATTACACACCCTGTTCCCCTGAGCACATGCACGTGCTTCACATTAGGGAGCCGGGACAGTGGGATCACATGGGCACAGCACAGCAAGCACAGCACAGTGGGAGTAGCCACTGAGCCCCTGCTTTTTTCTACTGCTGGCCTTTACTGTCATGTTAGCGAAGAAACTAAAACCTTTTACCCACTCTCTCTCTCTCTCTCTCTCTCTCTCTCTCTCTCTCTCTCTCTCTATCTCTCTCACTCTCTCTCTCTCTCTCTGTGTTTCTTTATTTATGTTGAATGCCATCTCATTCATCGGCATTTGAGATGTTGTTTCTGCTAAATAATCTCCCTCGTCCATTTGCAGAGGTGTAGTAAGATCTGCACCTCTGGTTAAATCTGCATCTTGTGCTTGACATCAGTGCTTGTGGACAGATGTCTCTGCATTGATAAAATGAGCAATCACAATGTTTTAGAAGGAGCTTGGGGGCAAAGGGTTCCTTTTCCAAAATACAACCAAGTAGTCTAAAGAAGTTGGCCTTTAGTGTCTGATGGAAGATGGATGTGAGATCAACGCCCTCTAGTGGAGAATATATGGAAGTATTTGATCACAATTTGCTCCTAATTTAATGTTTCCCAGTTAATTAATGGAGGCAATTTGGAAGTAATAACCATAACCAGCTCCTTGATGTGTTTTACAGAATGCATTAATTGTTTATAAAAAGCCTGCTTGTCAGGTTGAAAAAGGGAAAGAATAAATTCCAGTGGCGGATTCAGCACCAAAGACTGCAGGATATCAATATGTTGCATATTACCAGACTGTATGCATATTACACAGCATTGTGGGAAAAACAGAAGCAGATCAAGCAGACCAAGAAAGAGACATCAAATGTGTCACTGGGCAAAGGCCAAAGGTTAAAAAGGGCTGGGGCTTCAGAGGTCAAAGAATGGAGTTATGTTTTTAGGTCTATCTCACACTTGCTTTGCTTAGACCCCATCAACAGGGTATAAATATGCTCATGAGGGCTGCTTTCTTGGTGATGATTTTTGCTGCTTCGGTTCTTGGGCTGGGCATTCAGGTCACTGGTGTCGCATGCTGTACCGTGAAAAAGGCCCTTAACAGATTTTGGGAAGGCTACAACATGCAGCGTTGTATCTGCGTCATGTTGTTAAATTGTCCTGGTTGTTGATTGGCACTGTAAAACTGGATCACCTTTGATGATAAGCAACTAGAACATTGCCTTTAGCCTTGCTTATTTTTTTATTACTGAAAAATTGCCCAAAGATTATTGTGATAGAATACAAAGCAGGAGTATCTTAACCATTGCTACTATCTTGAATTTCCCCTTGGGGATCAATAAAGTATCTATCTATCTATCTATCTACTTCAAATATCTCATGCCTTCATTTCAAACCAAAATGGACTCAGAGCCTGGGCTGACTGCAATGAGGCAAAAAAGTAACCCACACCTTCAGTTGTTTTGTGTTTGTATCTAAAGAGGAAATAAATAATGATTATCATTAGTCAAATGTTATTTTGTAGGGTATTTTCCCTTCCCTTTGATGTAGGCCTATATGATTGCCAAAAGAAGCCAAACATCCCATGGTATTTTCAAACATTCCAAATCTCTGAATCTGTTTTAGCGGGCTATTTTGGCCCCAAACCTAGATGCAAATGGATTTGGTCAAGTTAAAAAAAGCAATAGTTAGTGGAAAGATAAACTTTAAGCCAAGGAAAGGCTAAAGTTGACACCAAGCACATGCAAGCACATGCAGGATGGTGCCAGAGCCCCCGGTGATGCTTTTAGCCTTTACCAGTTGAGGGCGCACGATCCTAGAAAGCCAATGACGTTTGGTGGGCAGGTCCTATGGGCAGGTCACGTGATTCAGGCAACGAAAATGGCGTCCGGGCAACAGTGGGTACTAGTGGAGATGGTACAAGCTTTCTACGAGGTAAGTAGACAAAAATAGTCCGACAGCCTTCATAAATATAGCTGTATATTTCACACACGGTTACACTGAAACCATAGATTCATCCGACGATAATACACGTCGAAAGGAATGGAGAGGCTTTCAGATATCCTGTTCGGAACTTGTGCCATACTCCAGGAAGTGTAGCCAGCAAGCTAGCTAGAATAGCATGTAGTAATTCACTAGGAAGGGTGGTAAACGTTATATCAGTAGGAAGGGTGGCTACTGAAATGTGTCACTGTGAAGATATTTCGTTGTCGGAGTTACTGATTTGTATATTCAGCTGTAAGCTGTTAAGTAGCGTTTTTTTATGCAAAGGGTTGTGGTTGAAGTTTGGTAAAGACATCAGAGATGCTTCAAGATCAGCTGTTGAAGTGATGAGAGAAGTGGGGAGAGATTAAATTGTCAGTGTTCTCTGTAGATTAACGTGAAGAAATGCGAACAAATGTATATATGTCCAACATTTAAAATAAATGAACTCAAACTCCCAAGACAGAGCAATAAACAATGCAGACAGGATACACAAGACGAATGACAAACCGTGGCAGTTATAATATCACTAAAATCATCAGATCATTGTAGACCTAGAAGCCACCTGATAATTGGAATTGTACCTGTGATGTCCATTTGGCCATTATCCTACCTGTTGATGTCTTCTTCTTAATCCAGATTTGGCTCTCTGTCTCTTCTGGTTTCAGATAGATAAATTAAAACTGTCAAGCAATCAAAATAGCTTGTTAGTTTAACTTGTTTGCAATGTTAGGTTTGTAAGTTGTCCGATAAGTAAGCTTGTTAATTTAAAATCCTTTTATGGATCATTAGTGTTTGTTTCTAAGATAAAATATACCAGTTAGAAAGTGTGTTGCTCTATTTGGAACGTGCCCCTTCACCAACCGTAGTCCACCCTATCATTATCAAGCTTACATCAGTGGATTTAGGTGAGGCGTGGCAGTAAGCCATAAAGTAACTGCACTGTTGCTGCAGTCACACAACTTTTCAGTGGAGTTTGTAGTAGGTGATTTCACTGTCCTCAAACATGTAATTACACAGTATTTAGGCTACTGTTTGGTTTAAACCAGACTTGGGCCTAAAGAACCAAGCTTTTACAAGTAGTCAGGTCCAGTCAAGTCAGGTTTATTTATAGAGCACTTGTAAAACATCAGTTGTGGATAAAAGTGCTGTGTGTTTAAATAAATTTCTTTTCCAGTTAAAATGGAAAGGCTGACAAGGATTTAAGGCACGTTTCCATTGAAATCTTGTCTCACCTTTCCACTCTCTTTCTTACTAGGCGCCTGCATATCACCTGATTCTGGAGGGGATCCTCATATTGTGGATAATCAGACTCCTTTTCTCCAAAACCTACAAACTACAGGAGCGTTCTGACCTCACAGATAAGGTATAACATATATTGATGCTCTAAGTGCATTGTGCATGCACAGGATGTCACAAAACACTTTTAGATTGTATAGGCCTACATTAGAAACTTGTGTAGAATTTTTCAGCAGAAATTACACAGTGCTGCACGACCAGGTTGCGACAAAATCACTTTAAAAAGCCGAGATAAAGAAGATTATGTTTGTTTTATGATGGATGGTTCGATGAATGTGTATGTCCACAGGAGAAGGAAGAGTTGATTGAAGAATGGCAACCAGAGCCTCTTGTTCCCCCGGTACCAAAGAACCACCCATCCCTCAATTACGACATAGTTACTGGGTAAGCCTAAAAATACCTATGTGGGGGCAGCCGTGGCCTACTGGTTAGCGCTTCGGACTTGTAAACCTGACCAGTAGGAACGGCTGAAGTGCCCTTGAGCAAGGCACCTAACCCCTCACTGCTCCCCGAGCGCTGCTGTAGCAGGTAGCTCACTGCATCGGGATTAGTGTGTGCTTCACCTCACTGTGTGTTCACTGTGTGCTGAGTGTGTTTCACTAATTCACGGATTGGGATAAATGCAGAGACCAAATTTCCCTCATGGGATGAAAAGAGTATACTTATACTTACTTACTTATACTTAAATGCATATGGGTACCTCTTACATGAACTCTGTAGCCTATTCATCCAAGTTATACACACTACCGGTCAAAAGTTTGGGGTCACTTAGAAATTTCCATTCCACTCCATTATAGACAGAGTACCAGCTGAGATCCATTGCATTGTTTTTCAGGACAGCATTACATTATGTGCTTACATGATGGCAAAAGGGTTCTCGACTGTTGCAGAAAGAAATGTCTGATCTTTGATGCAATATCTACATTGCCCATTTTTAGCAACTATTCATCCAGTGTTCCAAAGGCACATTCTGTTTCTGTTACACATTCTTTACTAATCTGATATGATTTTAAAAGGCCAGCTGAGAAAACATGGGAGAACCCTTTTGCAATTATGTAAGCACATAATGTAATCTGAAAACTGCTGCCCCGATTAAAAAAACATAACAATGCAACTGATCTCAGCTGGTATTCTGTCTATAATGGAGTGGAATGGACATTTCTAAGTGACCCCAAACCTTTGACCGTTAGTGTATAGCGAGGTCAGTATAGCGAGGAGTACTTTTATATGTCTTGTAGTTGTTGATTTACAGTGCTACTTGTGTGCTAGATGTCTACATGCAAGATCATGGAATAATAAATTAAGTGGGCTCTGTTTTGCTCTATGGCTAATGACAGTGTTTTACTTTTGCAGGCCTCCAAGCCACAACATCATCGTAAATGGGAAGGAGTGCATTAACTTCGCCTCATTTAACTTCTTGGGCCTGCTCGACAATGAGCGAGTCAAGGTTGGTGCTATTTTCAGATAGGGAGGTCGGAGCAACAGAGTGGCTTTTTCCATTATTCTCCAGACTCCTGGTCGATACCACGTTCTCTGATTGCACTTTGGAATACAAACTTATTTTCCTTGATGTAATTTTTTTTATCTGCAGGACCAAGCCAGTTTTGGGATGTTTGTTGGTGAGATAGTGGGAAACGCCCTAACAAAAGTAAATTGCTAGCAGTGTTTTTAGACTGATACTGTCGCCAGTCGTTTCTCATGTGTTGCTGCTGGAATGGAGCCTCGTAGAGGCCACTGTGGTTTGGATGCGTTCTTGTCGCAGAGATGAATGTGAGGTCACTGCGCTCATCATATCCTGGAGAAACACCATATCAGTAACATGCATATATACTTACTTTATCTGTGCTTGTTACAAAAATTTGGCATACTCATGCATGTGGTCTATACTGAAATGATGAATATAGTGTAAGAGTCAAAAGACTCAGCAGACATTTTCCCATAACAAACCATAGACCATATAAGCAACTGCTCAAGTTTTTCCGCTTTCTTTATTTCTCTTGTGCAAAACCTTTTAACTATTACCAGTAATGTTCACCATCATTATATGATAAGACCACAGTCCAAGTTCCTTGGTTGTTATTTTAGAACATTTGTTTTCAATATCTGTGCATGAAGCCCTGGTGGTAGGCGAGGTTAAATTATGCAAGATGGAAATTGGAAAATTGCAGATGTGTGCTGCAATGCTGCTACAGATCATATGTTTTCCTGAACAAATAAAAGCCTCAGCAGGTCACCTAGAACAGGCAGCCTTGGGTACAGGCTACAGCGTCTTACCTTGACATGTCCAGTTGGATTTACAACTTCCCTGGCCTTCTGCTCTGAATGTTTTTGCTTATGCTAATGCATTTATGAAACTTCAGAGGGTATTTGGGATGTGACTTTGCATTTGAGTTCTAACTCTCTGATGGCCCTGTCTTGTTGTTCCTGCAGCACAAGGCTCTGGCCTCGCTGAAAAAGTATGGAGTGGGAACGTGTGGCCCAAGAGGATTTTATGGAACTTTTGGTAAATCTTTTTAAGCCTTTAAATAAGGACATCGAATGTCTGGTGTTGTGTAATGCAAAGAAATGTGTTTTTGGGAATGCCTCCAAGTTCAGGTCCTCATAATGTTAGAATTTAAGTGTGTGTGTGCGTGTGCGTGTGCGCGCTTGCTTGTGTGCACGCCAACACTTGCAGATGTCCACCTGGAGCTTGAGGAGCGGTTGGCCAAGTTCATGAGGACGGAGGAGGCCATTATCTACTCGTACGGCTTCGCTACTATAGCTAGCGCCATCCCGGCATACTCCAAGAGAGGTGACATCATCTTTGTGTAAGCCGCTGCTCCTCCCCAGACACCTCCGTAGTCCGCACGCACCAAGTATCATTAATAAGACGGAACCTGATGAAATCCTCTGTCTCCTGGAGAGAGTGCTTACTAAGCCTACTCATTTCTCATCCCCCCCTCCCAACTCCCAACTTACACATACTCACTCACGCACACACACACACACACATACTCACATACTCTCTCATGCACACACACATCTTACTCTCACACACACACACACACACACGCACACATGCACACACACACACACACACACACACACACACACACACACACACACACACACACATATATATATTAATATATACACACACACACATATATATATTAATATATACACACACACACATTAATATATACACACTCACCCACACACATATACACTCAACCATACATATGCACACATACATACACCCATATGCACACAGCGATGAGGCGGCGTGTTTCTCCATCCAGAAGGGACTCCAGGCCTCCCGCAGTTTCATCAAGTACTTCAAACACAACGACATGGAGGACCTGGAACGCCTCCTGAAAGAACAGGAAATGGAGGATCAGAGGGTGAGTGAGTGAGTGAGCAAGCGAGACGGAGAGTGTGAGTGAGAGTGAGAGTGAGAGTCCTGATTCCTGCTGACATGGCGTGCAGAAAGTGGATTCTCAGGGCACGTCTGACCCATATCCCCTAAACTCACTGCTGACCCTGGGATTATTTGGCTTTGCAGTACGTTATCCAGTGAGAAGGGGAGACAAAAGCAAGAGTCTACCCTGATCACGGTCTTTATGTTACAAGCCTCAGTGTGTGTGTGTGTTTGTGTATGTTGCTCTTACTGAGGCTCGTGTGAAAGATCTCATGTGTTTTGCGTTCCAGAATCCCCGCAAGGCCCGAGTCACCAGGAGGTTCATCGTGGTGGAGGGCCTGTACGTGAACACAGCCGACGTGTGTCCCCTCCCAGAGCTGGTGAGACACAGCGCAAACACTATCCAGCCCTCTGCCGGCCTGTCCTGTTTAAAGAGAACAGAGCGCATGTATAAACAGAGTCAAAACACACACATACTTTATGCTGACTTAAGTTGATTGTGTGTACACTACAGATGCAGCAAGGATGATTTTGGTCTATAGTTTCTGGGGAAAGCGCTACATCTTTCAGTGACTTGCGTGTGTAAATTATAGGACATGAAAGATTTCGTCCTGATGTTTATTAGGGAGGCTCCAAGCTCTGCTGTGATCTCTGATCTGTAAATAACCCATGGTGGCCACAATGCTGTGCTGTCCTACTATGTAACTTAGTGAATCTGTTGCATCATGGACCTGTGCAGAGATTACGGCACGTATCCTTTATCAGTGGGACAGAAGAAACCATCTCAAAATGTTACTCTGTTCTTGACTCTCAACCTATATGCAACTTTTATTATGCATATAAGATTTCTATTTTTACTGGCGAATTATCCGCTCTTTATTTGCACTTGCCTGCACACGTTGCCTCAGTTTATTGTCAGTGCACAGCAGTGATTTAGTAGCTCAGTGGAGACACACACACACTGCTTCCCATTCCCGAGTGCAGCCATTACAATACTCCCATATTTCATCTGCTTTGGCCGCCAGAATGGCCACACATGCCTAACAGATAACAGAGCCACGTAAGGCACGATGCAGACTGCTCTTCCTCTCGCCTCATGCGTTGGTCCTCTTGTTCTGTAGGTGAAGCTCAAGTACAAGTACAAGGTGCGCATCTTCCTGGAGGAGAGCGTGTCCTTTGGCGTCCTGGGAGAACATGGCCGAGGGGTCACAGAACACTTTGGGGTCAATGTGAGTATTGTGTCACAACTACTATTAAAATGAGAAGATACTTGACTGATGAGTATAAATGAGTATAATATAGCATACAGTATGTTAGTATTATAGATTTCAGTATATAAATTCCACAGATGTGTAGTATTTGCTGTTACAAAAAATTTAGTTTTGAGTATCTCCTTTCAGTCTGATGTGGTGGATTATGTGACCTACCACAAAAAAATACCACAACTAGGTCTTCAGAGGAATTTTTGGAGACAAAAAATTTACGTTTTTGTGTGTCTCATTTCAGATTGATGACATCGACCTCATCAGTGCTAATATGGAGAACGCGGTTGCATCTATCGGAGGCTTCTGCTGTGGGAGATCCTTCGTCATAGACCACCAGGTACCGCCTGGACTTGAGATCTGTTTTCTTTTTCACACCTCCATTCCCTGTCCCTCCCTCCTTTTTTCAATATACTTTTAATAAAAATGGGTGGAGAACAAATGGGAAAACACCACACATGAGCCCGCGACACTCCAAATCGGATCCACGTTCAAGGCATGCTGGGGATGTATTTCAGATGTGTGCTGTTGCTCATCGGATATCAACACATGTAGTGTTTGCAGGGATGTGCAGCTGTAGGTTATTTGCTGTGGCTGGGGCGCAGTGGAATGGCGCGGACAATTATTTTAAAGACTGGTGCGCATTGTTTGAAGATTCTTGACATGATGGAATGATATCCGAGGTAATGTTAGACACATGGGCTTTTGAAATTCAGGCTAAAATGGCAAATTGTACCCAGGGATAGCCTAGGAAAGCGTGGGGAAAAAAAGAAACGTGTTGCAGCAGTGCACGCACAAGCACATACACAAGTGATTACACACACACACACACACACACACACACACACACACACAGACACAGGTCCCTGACAGAAGCTAACTGCGGGGACAGATCTGAGCCAGCCTCATTCTGGATCATGTCAGCCACTGTGTAGAAATATTTAACGAATGTTTCACTTATAGGAAAACCATCTAGAAATCTCTTTGTAAACACGGTCTCGTAGGTTGTTTGTGCTGAGCATCTGGCTTAGTTCATTTTAGAAATGATGGGGAGAGAAAAATCCACATGCACACATACACACACACACACACATACACATACAGACACTCATGTTGCGCCAGAATAGTATGCCAACCACTATATTGAAAATGTAAACAGGTTATGCATCATATTTTTGACATAATTGCCCAGCTCCCATACACATGTGGATGAAGCCCTCAGAACAAATCACCTCGGTAAACACAGATCTCCTGCACTCATGTGTGTGTTCCGTTCCTCCTCAGCGTCTGTCTGGCCAGGGCTACTGTTTTTCCGCCTCCCTGCCCCCTATGCTGGCCGCCGCCGCTATCGAGGCCCTCAACATCATGGAGGAAGATCCAGGTGAGACCGCCGACGAGTTGTGCCAAGTGACCGCCACATTCATATGCATCCCAGAACTGATCTGCCTTCCTGCTAGATTCACAAGAGATATTGATCGCATAAGCAGCCTTGTGGAAGTTATGGCTGAATGCATTACAAATATATTCAGTTTTAGCGCTCAAATATGCATGCGGTATAATTCACATGCATTCAGTTTCAGCCTCTGCTTTTGCTCTTCTGTTATCCTCATCAGTTAGGCAGCTTTCTCTATGTCACTGCTAACTGCATGCATACACATGCAGTAATCTTGTACTGCACAGACAGCCTTTGCTAGGTCTGCTTGGATTGGGATATGATGTGTCTGTGTATGGGAGAGAAAGGGATGTAATTAGTTTTCCCTTTTTTCTCTTCGTAACCAAATGACCAAGAGCGTTCCTTCTTTTGGGTGCTTTTAAATTAAACTGGCCTGGCTTCAGTAAGGTTTATGATTTAGACCATATGCTGAGGCCTGTATGGAGGCCGGTTGGCTGGTCGGCCAACTGAACGCTCTGTCGCCTGACCTTGGGGTGGAGGGCCTGATGCATGGGAGTCTGACCAGACAGCAGGCCGGCAGTGGAGCTGTGTACTCGGGGTCTGTAAAGGAATGAGTTGAATTTTTTTTTTTTAAGAATGTCTAACTTGTCAAAGGTTATTTACATGAGATCAGATGTGCTTTAACATCTGATTTAAATTATTCTTTGTTATTAAGTTTTTGGAATGTGTATCAGGAATATGTATGACTAATTTCTTCTGTGGGACAGTTTTGTGGCAAAGCCTCAAACAGTTCATCAACACAGAAACTAACTGAAACTTAAGTACAACACAGCATGTCCATATTTAACAGAGACATCCAAAACTCACACATCTTAACAATAGAAGCTCTTTTGAGCTTATGAACGATCTGGCTGCTTTTGATGTATTCTGTTGACTTGAATGGGTCAAACTCCTTGAAAATGATCCAGACTAAGGGCTTGTATGCTTATATCTGATTTCACTCGACTGTGAATGCATGTATATATGTTGTAAGACATGTAAAATAAATGAATGAAACTGGCACTACGCACAAATTCATGTAGCCTAAACTTACACCGCACTTTCCTAATAACTTAAGTTCTCTCGCGTCACTGACAGTAGCTAGAATGCATTAAAAAAACACCGGGAAAAAACAGTGTTCAGTCCACCAAGTCATATCGGCGCTGCGCAGTACCAGTTATGATATTTATCTTACGGAGTGTAATCCTAGGTAATGTCATGTATGAAAACTAGTATTGTTAGGCAATACTATAAGTGCAAGTCCAGGGCAGCTGAGGTGTGGCGATGACATCATCGATACGCAAGCAGGATGTGCGGTTTCGCTGTCTAAACGAATTCAAACGGGCTACGGTTTCAGATTTCTCTACTCTGGGATCAGGTTTCAGAAAAGTGCGGTTTCGGGCAGTGCGTTTACAGGATTCGTTTGGACGCTCGGCCAAGACGAAGCAAAACCTCTGCGTTTAACCTAAAAAGCGTCTCCGTGTGGACGGGCCCTTAGGCACTGAGTTGTGTGTAAATTCTGACCTGATTTGTGTTGTTTTGTTTGGCTGTATAACTCACACACATTCACACAGATTCTTGAATCCAAACTAGATAGATGCAGTCCTTTGTATAGAAAATGCCCTACGGCCCTTAGACAATGAACTTTTCTTGCAGACCATTTTTCCTATACATCAGAAAGAGGCTGAACGGCATATAGTTCTGCACTTACGTAATGTCAAAGTTATACAGTATGGGGGGGGGGTGGGGATGGGTGTTTAGGCTTTATGGCCAGTCTCACGATGAGAGATGAGTCGCGGTCGACTGTCCTGCTCCACCTCCCAGCAGGCCCTGGTGAGGGGGGCGCCAGGCTCCTGCTGGCCAAGGTAAACTAATTACCCTCCGCCCGTCGGGCCTCCGCTCCCTGAGCCCCACACAGTGTGGACTAACTGCACTGTATGGGGAGTGGGGAGTGGGGGGGGGGGGGGGGGGTTCAAGGGAAGTGATGTTGAGTAGCCTTCTGTGCTGCTTCTTGCACTGAACAGGGACTGAGGAGAGGGTATTTCAACAGAGGGGAAGTTGAGTATCCTTCTGTGTGTACGAATGTTTTATTTGTCTCTCTCTTTGTGTGTCTGTGTCTCTTGTCTCTCTCTCTCTCCTCTCTGTTGAAGACATTTTCGTCATCCTGGGGGACAAATGCAAGCACGTCCACAAGGCTCTGCAAGGGTGAGTTGGAGTCTGCCGAGCTGTTTCCCATGAAAGAAACCAGCAGTCTGGCACAAACACAGGGAAAGGCTCTTGAAGTCAAAACATTTCCTGTAACGTTATTTAATGGAAGCAGTTTTGCACCACATAATTTAAGACAACAGAATGTTGCGTTTTGGCCATATAGCACTGGATCTAAGTTTTTGCAAATTTACGTTGTTGGCTACAGAAAAGAGAGTAAGAATTAAAAAATAAATAGATAAATAAAATAGACAGCCTGTCTTGGCCTCTCGGTCGCTGCAGCCGAGGAATCCGACACTGTGATGCTATACTTGCGGTTTAGCAGGTATCGGACAGCCATCACAACAACCTGTGCTGATTTATGAATTTGCTCTCCCCTCTTTTTTTTGGGTTGTGGAAAATTCAACAACCCCCCGACTAGTTTCGCACTTCTGTCTCTCCCCTCGTCAGGATATTTACACTCTTGACACAAGGGCTTTTCCTGTTTCTACTACACACATACATCATGCTCAGAGACTCCCTTCTTTTCTTGGCTGCACAGTTTGGCTGTAACATTATGAGAGAAGATACAGGAGATTGTATCCCTCAGTTGTCCTCTTGGGGATCTCCCTCTTCCCATGTTTGGTGTCTATCCCTTCCGATAATGTTTGAAGTTATCTGATAAGTTATTCTCAGTTTATAAGATAGGCACTGCAATTAGCCCCTAGCTCGTGATTAGCCAGATTAGGGTATTTATAGTTAAAAATAGGCTGTGGGGGGACTTAATATACCGGTAGGCATGATGGAGCAGTGGTTGTGTTGCGGCTTGACAATCGGTTGGCCTGGGTTCGAATCCCAAATCCACTCTTGCAAGTTTGTGTTGCTTGGGGAAAAAATGTCTGCTAAATACCAGTAACTTTACATTACTAGATCAGTCAAGTCCAGCAGGATGAGGCTTGGGACCTCTCAATGGTATGTGTGGGAACTCCTAACGCTTCCAGTCAGCTAGGGTACAGAGTATTTTTGCGCACTAGCAGAGGAACTCCACCACACACAAGCATTGGTTAGCGTGGGCGCTACAACCCTCAGCGTTTTCTGGTACTTTCCCAGAAAGGGCCGCTTTGTGTATTGTGGTCTGATTGTAGCCCAGGGAAGAAGGAACAAAATATGCAAACAGAGGTTTGAAGCACTTGTCTGCTGGATGCTTCTCATACATGTGTTTGGGGAGGCCCCTGTATGTTTGGAGTCTTCTCAACATGTGAGGTACAGTTGATGCTCTTCAAGTCTTTAATAGGCAGTATATTTAAGTACAGGCTGTGTTAGATTTATGCACTTGGGTTTTTCAGCTATAGAGCAAGATCATGGTTTTAATTACCAGGTGCAGACACTAATGAAACATACACTTCACTGCACTGCATGGATGTGTTTGCATCAGCCAAAAGATTGTGCATGGGTGTGACTGGAGTGTGTCTTGTGTGACTGCTGCAGGACTCCAGGGCTGAAGGTTGTTGGCGAGTCCTTTGCTCCTGCCCTCCATCTGCAGCTGGAGAAGAGCACCGGGTCCAGAGACAGCGACGTGAAGACACTCCGCAGCATCGTTGATTACGTAAGTGGGAATGAGTCTATACACTTTATTCAAGATCAGATTAGGTAAGATTACTACGGTTAGATATGAAGCGCAAAACCTTTTATTTCACTATGCACAAATACAATGGTGAAACATCCCAACGTATATGTATAATAAATGCAGTTATATTGTTATATTATAAAACTTTGACAAATGTTGGAAAGTTTTATGCCGCTACATTTATAAAATGTCCTGTATTGCAGTGTTTGGACAGAGGAATAGCTCTTACACAAGCAAGATATCTTGACAAAGAAGAGAAGTTTCTTCCTCCACCAAGGTAAATCTTGTCGATGTTTATTTTCCCCTCCCCCTCTGTCTGCCCACAGTGTTAACATGTGCAGACCTCAGCATTGTTATTAGCCACGTGCGTTGCCACAATGTGAACTCTTCTAAAACAAACATCTGATTTTTCCACTGACCTGCAGCATCCGGGTGGTCGTGACCGTGGAGCAATCCAAAGAGGAGATTGAGAAAGCGGCCAGTTGTATACGCGAAGCTGCGTCAGCTATGCTGAAATAATTCCAGCAGTGCACTCCGGACCCCAAGACATGCTTGGCAAGCCAGTCAGCAGACCCCTCGCTGGTTGACCTCTTTGGCATGGAGGACCACATGTGAGAAGCTGTCCAACGGTTAATGCTTGATATAGCAGGTGGCTTCAGCATTACTGTAGTGGCCAGAACAATACTATAATCACATCATTCTTTTTTTCACGCAACAGTTACTTTGATTTTTTATTTTTACTCAGATACTGTATAGAAGTGTTTTCAGTCGCTCATTTCATATGGAATTGAATGTAATATTTGCTGTTCACTGGTCTACAAGGTGTGCACCACCAAAAAACTATTTATTTCCTCATGAATGCCTTGAATTATGATAGCAAGTCTTAACTAATCCATAATAAATACTGAAAGAGTAACACATTTTTTATAAATTTTATATGGACTGTTATTTTTCACCACACTGTGACAAAAAAATTGCTTGTGTCGTATACTGTTCTTTTTGTCACATTTGACCAAAGGGTTGTTCGCTCTAAAAAAAAATCATTCGAATGCAGTTTTGCACTGTTTTTATGTGTGCATATTTTTATTTTTTTTTATTTTGTGATATTGAGGTAACATTTTTGAAACATCATTAAATTGTTTCCTTTTTTTCTTTTAATGGCTCAAGTGTGTCAGTGTATTTTGATATAATAAGAGCAGTTGTGTGGAAACTACTATGTCACTGTACAAACAGTGTTTAAAAACATTATTTTTCTTTTATGACAAATGTGCTTTGCCATATACCTCAGAGGAACAGGATACCTGTAGGAATAACATATTGAGTAGTACTGGCAAATTATCACTTTTCAACTGGTTGAGTTTGTCTGAGGAAGATCTTTATCACTATGCAACAAATGTGATTGTAGGTCACGGAAAGCATAATATATTATAT
>NW_027468609.1:26412363-26762363 GCF_046254945.1 Alosa pseudoharengus
ACCCTTTGCCTTTTAAAACACTCCTCAAAGAGTCATCTTAAAGCCACTCAACCCTTTTTCTTTTTAAAACACTCCTCAAAGAGTCATCTTTAAGCCATTCACAGGAGACAGATGCTACCTGTCTGTTTCTGTTTGAGGAGAAATACTCTTAGTTGCTTTGTAGGAGGTGGGGGTTGCCAAAAAGACAATGATATGATGCTGTGGCAATATTTGGGCTATGATACAATGTATTATTATTGAAGAATGTTCTCCACCATTTCCTCTAATGGAAATATGTTAAGAAAACAGTTACTCAGGCGAAAAGAGGGTCCTTCAAGACTTCATTGCTGGGAAGCTGACTGTAGCTGACTAGAATCTGTGGGGACAAGCAGGAAATCCATTGTTTCCCTCAGTTCTGATGTGAAAGACATTGATGGTTGAATCCCAAAAATGTGGACACGACCAGTGCCAGCTTGGCTTCATTCACTGGGTGCATCTCATCACGGAAGCCTCCACCTAAAGGGATGACATGGAACAGTGGGGCTTAGATTTAGGGAACTGAAGAAGGCCCGGGATGGGTGATTTAGTGGGTTGGGAGCGAGAAGACTTGAGGTGAGTCCGTCTGCCAAGGCATGAGTAGGGAAGCTGAGCTGACACAGTAGTTTTGGACACGCCAGAGGGTCAGAGTCCATCAAAACCCAAGTGTACACTCTTTCCCCCCCCCCTCCCCTCTCTGTAAGAGAGAAATAATAATGCGGTTGCCTTCTGTTTGGAAAATTGGATCCCTGCTCTGTCCCTGGTGCTGCACTAATGCGAAGGTAATTCAAATGTTTTTCTGAGTGATTTTCCAATCTTTTATTTGGAATAGTGCATGAGCCATAGAAACACAAACAAATGCAAAGCGAAAGTCTGTAATGTGGCTCTGGTCTTCGTCACGAGCCGGGGGCATCTGCCAGGGCGTATTGTCTTTCAGAGCTCAACGTTTCTTTCGGGCTTGTGTCGAGTCTGATCTCCGACGAGTCAGTTTTCAGTTGCACATTAATTTCAGCCCCGGTTCGTACGTAAGGATCTGTAATTCATATTTGACCCCGCTCCAGCTTGAAGCCAGACCGATTTATGAGAATAACTTTTACTGAGAGTGCATCATTTGTTGGCCAAGGTCTCTCAGCAGAGGCAGCCAAGAAAAAAAAACCCCGGTCTTCAAATATAATGGCTTTAGCCCTTAAACTGCTGTGATTAGGTTCGTCTGGCAGGCGTGTTTCGATCATCGTTGATTCGGTGGAATTATCCTGATTGCATGTCGAACCAAAGGCTGCATATTTAGCCACAATATGAGCCCATCAGCCTAATTGCTGTTTAGTAAGTGTGTTAGAGGCCAACGCCTGCTGAGAGCAAGCGATAGAAAATGAGCAGCAAAGCCTTGTAAACAGAACCAGGGGTGCTCTCAATTGGAATAGGCCTTATCCAAAATAAGTAGGTGGATGGTCTTCCCTGTATTAAGTGAGTTCAGTTAATTTTATGCCCTTGAAGGTCGCACATAAAATTTTGATCTGAGAGCAGCAGTAATAGCAGGTTTGGCTTGCAAAGCTCTCTCTCTGTGTGTGTGTGTGTGTGTGTGTGTGTGTGTGTGTGTGTGTGTGTGTGTGTGTGTGTGTGTGTGTGTGTGTGTGTGTGTGTGTGTGTGTGTGTGTGTGTGTGTGTGTGTCACATGGGCCATGGTGTTGTAGATCATTCAGGTGGAGCAGGCAGGGAACAGATAGTGTGCGTGTAACTTTCAAAAGGAGTTGGAGGAGATGTCCATAATGCCTGTCGGAAAATAAAGTTTTAACGACATTTGACAAGGGAGCCATACCCTCATAACATAACCCATTAGCCACATGAAAAATAGAAGACAGGCAGACTGTCAGACAAAGCTTCAGAAGACTTTGCTGCCTTTATGGGAGAGCCTCTGGAAGTGGCGATAGCTGGTTAAAAATTGATACCCTGCAGAAACCAGGTGTGACGGCCTGGCTGTTTATCGAAACATGTCTTGTGTGTTTTTTGGACGCATGTTTTCTGTGTTTGTAATGTTGCTCTTGCAAAAATGTCTCAAAGAAACACCTTTTTCCGTTTCAATGAAGTTTGACAGAGGGATTTTTCCAGGCGTCCTGAGATCATTTTGCAGTGCTTAACACTGAGCTCAGATGAAAGGCTCTCAGTATTTAGGTCATAGGAAAGTAAATGGGGTTCCTCCCTGTTCTTTGCTTTGCAGAGATCTGGCCGATACAAAATGCATTGCGAGCTCTGTAACTCACTGTCTAGAAATGTGGAATCAACCAGCGGTGGTACATCCATCATAGCACACCCGTCTCTGTTATGAGAGGCACCCACATGGCATTGCAATCTCCAGGCTTAACATCCAAAGGTGAAATCTACTTTGGCATTAGCTCTATTGAATACTTTTCCTTTCAAGGGCTAAGAAATAATGTCGTATTTAAGGGCTTGCAAACTCACAGTCACCTTTTGTAGTGTACAGTAGATAGGCCTTTTCACATGAAATGCATAAAGCAACTACAACCACTGTAAAGCAGAACATTTTGGCTTCACCTCTCTCCCATATGTAAGATGTTTGCCTGCATTTACATTCTTTGTTGGAGATGAATGGGCCTGCACCGTGTGAAGGGGCCATATTTATACTCACTCTGTCTGCAGAGTCTGGACAGGATCACGATGAGAAGGCCAGGTCTGGATCTACCTCTGAGGGCTATTTCATTAGTGTCCATCACATATCTGTCCACACCACGCCCAGGCGGCGTTCACTCAAGGCCTACCAGGTGTTCCTGTCAGCGTTCTGGAATTTTCATCAGGTGCAACAGATGGGCATGCAGAGTCAAAGCTGAAAGGCATTCCAATGGAACCGGTAGAGGTGGATTAGAATGCTGAAATACAGTAAAGAGAGAGGGAGAGAGACAGAGGGGGAGATAGACAGAGAGAGAGAGAGAAAGAGATGAAAGTTTCTTTCTAGTAAATCGGAAATGTTATCTGTGCCTTTTGTTTTTTTGGTCATTACTCTTAGTGTAAGTGTTGTGACATTTGTAGATCGCAAATTGTATTTCTGAGGAATGAATAGCAAACTTTTAATGTGCTGTTTTGGACTGTTTTCAGTTAAGAAAAGCTTAATAGCTGACATGAACATTTTAAAATCTTGTGAACAGTAACATCACCCCATTTTGATGGTTCCTCGTCCAAATAATTCAGACAGTCTTTTCTTGTTTGAGAAATTTCTTGTTTAATGGAAAAAAGTGGTCTGTTATTTATGACAACATTCTTTGTCCATGACTTTGAGTAAGCCTCTCTTGTAGTTCAGATGGAACTATTAAAACTCACCAGTCTTGAATGACAAAAGTATTATCCACATAAGTTAATATTTTGTACTTTAGTTCTATAAATACACTTCAAAGTTATGCTCTGTCGGATGCGGCACATGTTGTAATGGTACACTCTTACGTGAAATTTTCCATATCTTCTAAACCCTAAGCTCAATTTTCAAGTCACTGCTTGGCGAGCTTGTGGTTTAATGATTGTGGGTTTGTTATGGATAGCTGTTTTTATCAATTATGTTGTCAACATGTGCCTGGGCACTGTTTGAAATTTCCCCCAACATTTGGTCCCCTAACGAGCCATTAGGCCTAATTCCTTAGTCTGTTTTTCATTTGCCACATAAACAATCACAGAACATTGTCTCATGCTTGATAGCGCATACTTCCATGACTGTGTAACCAAGTTTTTTCCCCTCCTCTTCTTTAAAAAACCAACCCGCTTTTTTGTTGCTATGTATATTTTCCTCATGAGCCCAGGGGCACTTTTTTCACTTCCTCCCTGACTTAATTAAAACAAATGGGCCTGTTTCCAAACACGTGTACTTGTGCTATGCTCCCTTTTGATGTCAACAGCTCTTTTCTTTGTAATGAGAGGCTAAAACATCTGTGAAAAAGTGCCCTTTTCTGCAGCATGCCTCAGGAGCTTGCTTTTAAAAAAGTTATCATACGCTAAATACCTGAGTGTATGCTTTCTGTATTGGAGTAGAATGTCATTTTTTTTCCCTGGTCGTGTCAGGCAACAAACAGTAGGCTTGTACCATCTGTAAAGAGCCTGCCCTGCTTATCTCTCTTTCTTTCTTTCTTTCTTTCTTTCTTTCTTTCTTTCGTTTGTTCTTTCTCTCTTTCTCTCTCTTTCTGTCTCTCTCTCTCTCTCTCTCTCTCTCTCCCTCTCCCTTCACAGGGGAGTTATAACTGATGGTTGTGAAAGTGCGGAAATGACACGTGAGAGGCCAAGGGTTTAACAAGCTCGTAGATAGAGTCTGTGCCTCCTAGCACAGATGCTATGGTAATCATAGTTTGGTGGCGAAGACTGGCGGGAGGGCGAACAAGAAAAGAATGTGACAGACCTGCAAGGAACCGTATTCCTGCATTTTTAAAAACCCTTCCTGGGGCAGTATTCTGCACTTCAAATGGAGTGGGACAAAGCCTGGAGAATGTTTGCACCCAGCGCCATAAAGGCTTGTAGGGATCCTTTGAGAATGTCTAAACAGTTTGATTCTAAACAGTATTTACGTATAGGAATGTTATGCCCTTGGATGGAAGGACGGAACTCTTCGAAGAACAGATCCTGCCGCTTTGTTGGCAAGCTTGAGTCATGCTGCAACAAGAGTGAAGGCAGTCTGGTGTGAAGCATTGCACTCACTCTCACCTTACTCTCTCTCTCTCTCTCTCTCTCTCTCTCTCTTACTTTCTCCCTTTTTCTTTCTCTCACTTTTTTGTCTTTCTCTTTCTTTATATCTCTCATATTTTCTCACCCTCTCTCTTTCTCTTTCTATGTTTCTTTCTGTGTTTCTTTCTATCTTTCTGTCGACCTTTCTGTCTGTCTGCCTGTCGGCCTTTCTGTCTCTCTCTCTCTCTCTCTCTCTCTCTCTCTCTCTCTCTCTCCATTCATCCTCACCTCATTAGAAAGTGTTGTCCCTCAGCTTCCAAATGGCACAGACATCAAGGCGAATGGCCCCCATTTACGAGATGGGCACTGTTGGTTTAACCCAGCCACTTGGATGAAATTACTATCCCTAAGCCACCCTCACAATGAGGGTGATCTCTGTTCATGGCGCAAAGATAGCATCTTGAATTTGCTGAGGGTGTGGGGGGAAGAATATCATTTGTATGCAGAAGGCTGTGATAAGATCTTGCCGTAAATGAAAAACTAAAGTGCCACAGCCAAGAAGCGTTTGAAACGCCGATCTTGAACTCTGCAGGACCAGCCTCTCAAAATGACTTTACATTTTTCGACTCCTCAGCCAATTTCAGAGACGTCATGTTTCCAGAAATGAGCCAACTGATCGAGTCTTTCATGTCTTGCAAGGGTTACTCTAAAAAATGTTTTGGCTTGGCTTAAGATTTGGATTCTCTGTAGTGTGGTCTATAAATCCATTAATAATAGGGGAAGTTGATGATGATGGAGGATGTTTGAAAACGTGCCTGTATGTCTCTGTGCAGTTTCACGGACTGAAACTGAAGAAAAGTTGCATTTGCATACAGCAACCTACAGTAAACAACGAGAGCAGGGAAAGGGGCCATTGCTCTGGGTAGCATGATGCAAGCAGTGTATAGTGTTTCCCTATCTGGAAGAAACTGGGTGAAAATGAGTGAAAAAAATGGGCTTGGTGGCATCTGCTTCTAATCATGTGGCCCTGGCAATCATTCCTGGCTTAAGTTATGAGATGGAGGAGGGGTGCGTTAGGGAGAGGGAGAGAGGGGGGGCTGAGGAAAGGAGAAAACTGTAGAGTGAGTGGATGACAGAGAGGGAGAGGACAAGAAGGGAGAGAACTGACCAAGAGAGAGAGAGAGAATGAGATAGACAAATGAAGAGGCCAGTGAAAAAAGAGAGAGGGAGAGAAAAGGATGCGGAAAACTGGTGACTGAGTAAGAGCATTGGAGATATAAATTGAGCTACGTTGTCAAGAACGAAAGAATAAGGTAGCATTTTTAGGAGAATTTATGTGTGTGACTGAGTGTGTCTGCTGTCATGAAATTTACTGTTTGTGTCGATGTTATTGGAATCAGGGCACAGCCGACGACGACGCTCCCTGACTCACTCCTCCCGGAGTCTTTCCCTATCCTCCCTCCTGCCAGTTTCCTGCCATGAGTTCCATCATTCCGCCTGGCGTGTTTTGGTTGCCTTCCTGGGTGCTTATCCCAATCCCAGACTCCATGTTGTGTTTTCCAGTCGCTGTCTATCAAATTAGACTCTAACTTGTCCCAAACCAAATACATTCAACCCTCCACCCTCTTCATATTAATTAGGCACAGATGTTGTAGAACAGTGAGATTTATGGAAGTGGACATTTTTGTTGAATCCTCGTCATCTCTCCAAGACAATCTGAAATAAGATACAGTTTATGTATTTGAGCATTTCTAACATTCTTTAATCACCCATAGTGGTTTATGGTTGTATCTCTAGCGAGAAATGTAGAAAGAAGCCTTTGTGACCTTCAAATATATATTTGAACATAATTTAATCAATTTAATTTGCATCACACGTGTGCCGTATTAGTGTAATTTTCATATTCATATTGCCAACATGTGCTTGCTGTAAATGCATAATTTGCCAAAAGGGGCCCATGGAAACACTGTTTCTCATTTGATTTGGTAGATACACACAGAGCCTGACCTGAAGGGTGTGCGAAAACAATCAGAGTATTGACAGAGTTTCTGTGTTTATTTAGACCTCATCACCGGGGGTTTAGGGACTTTCGATTTTTGGCACACAAGCAAAGAAACTTGTCCAGTGGAAAGACTCACTGAGTTGCGGGGGAAATCTAAATGCGATTACATGTTTTCCAGTTCCATTTGTACAAGGTAACCAAACATTGATCACATGTGACAAAAAAAAAACTTCAAGTGCCACTTTGTAAATATGTGTGGTCGTGGCATTCTCATATATTCTCTCTATCTTGCTTTCTCTCTCACACACACACACACACACACACACACACACACAAACAAACAGTAGTGACTTCCAAAACGGGGGATTTAGCACATGACTCTGCTAGTCTGCTTTGTGGGAGCTGTTTGAGTGGATTACTGACGTTTGTTTATACACTGCATTAGTGTGGTGTTGCTTGTCATTGTGGTGAGTGAGTGCAGACGAAAGTCAACCAAGGCCTGCCTGATCCGAGCCTGCAGAGATGCTTAAATGTAAGAAGCTAAGTGGCATTAGTTTGTTCAGGTTGCATCCTTTGCTAATCACATTAAACACCTGTGTGTGTGTGTGTGTGTGTGTGTGTGTCTGTGTGTGTGTGTGTGTGTGCGCGTGTGTGTGTGTGTGTGTGTGCATTAGGTAGCAATCTAAATCTACATATTGCTCATTAGATTTGCTCATTAGAGTGTCCTGTAATGAAGAGCTCACATCTTTTTGGCAACAAATGTCAGCCAGTTATGGTGGTGGTCATAGTTAATTAAGTTTTTGCTGTACAGACAGGCAAGCTTTTTTGTAGCTAACTGGTTGAATGAGTCTGAATACTGTAGATTTCGCCAGAACCTGTTTTCTTGGGGGTTTTCTCTCTCTCTCTTCTTTCTTTCTTTCTTTCTTTCTTTCTTTCTTTCTTTCTCTCGCTTTCTTTCTTTCTTTCTTTCTCTCTTTCTTTCTTTCTTTCTCTCGCTTTCTTTCTTTCTCTCTTTCTCTCTCTTATGAGTCTAAATACTGTAGATTTCGCTAGAACCTGTTTTCTTGAGGGTTTTCTCTCTCTTTCTTTCTTTCTCTCTCTCTTTGTCTTTCTCTCTCTCTCTCTCTCTCTCTCTCTCATGAGTCTGAATACTGTAGATTTAGCTAGAACCTGTTATCTTGGGGGTTTTCTCCCTCTCTCTCTCTCCCTCTCTCTCTCTCTCCTCCTGTTAGTTGTGTGACAGACGTGTTGACAAGCTGAGGTCACCTGACTCCACTGTTGCAGCTTTCCCCCAGCTCCACACGTCCACTCAGCTGTGACGACCGCCGGCTCCATTTGCTCATCATCACAACGGCTGTTGATTACACACATCAAAAGGGCTGGCTCAGCTTTGAACAGGCCCGCAGCCAACCATGAATCCTGGGCCATGGTGGAGTGTGTGGCACGGGATTTGTGTCTGTGTAGGGTGAGGAAGAAGAAGAAGAAGACACAATGGCACACTTGGCAAATTACAGGGCCAGGCGTCACTGCAGAAGCTTCCCAGACACATTATAGTGTCTATCCCGTTCCTCGTAGGCGAAAACGATTACCGCCGGAGAGTTTTTCGGGTAGAGCGGACCGAGTGAACGTGAGTAGTTTGGCCCATTAGCTTGTCTTTCAGGCCTTGGGGCCTTATTCCAGCTTGACTTGGCACCTACCGTCATTCGAGGCCTGTATGCGTTCTCCACCTGTGCAAACCACGCCGACGCCAAAATACCTCATTCGTGTTAGGTGATTTCCATTTTTGTTTTCTGGAGCCATAGGAAAAATAGGAGTGCCTCGAAGGCAGTTTCATCAAACAACGTCAGCACAAGGACACAAAAAAATTCTAGAGGTCCTATTTAAGTTTCTGTTTGTCTAGGGGAACAGATATTGGGTCCGAGGGCTTGAAATTGGAACGCATTCATGGGCCCACAGGAACATGCTTTATGGCATTTTAAAAATGGATCTATAAATGTCGGAACGAGCTGATCCGCGGCCTAAATGTGTCTGACTTTTTGCGCATGGCCACGGAAAAGACAGTCGCAGCATGAGTTATGTCTTTCCTCGGAAAAGCGGATAGGGGTGAGAGGATTGCGGATTGAGCGTTTTTCCAGACAGTACTGTTTTTGCTTTGCTTCTTCTTTTTTTTTTGACGCTAAATGAAACTTCTCTTCTGGCTACTCCTCTTGTCCCGTCATGGTGGGGTGTTAACGTGGAGCAGCACTTCACACGGGGTAAATAGAGCTACTTTTTCAGGGAGCCTGGTCCCATCGGGAAGCCTCCTCTTGGGGCCTCAGCTCTGGGATATTGCTTTCTCTGTGTGCTCTTTCCCTCCCTCACTCCATCACTCCATTCATTCATGTAGCACACAGAACCTTCTAGTAATCTCATCCCTCCTGACTCTGCCGTTAGCCGGCTCCGAGGAAATGTCATTCGGTGACACCGGCCTCATTTCCTGAGGCGCTGGGAATGATTTGTAATCTCTGACCTCTGCCCTCCGCTCGCGGACTATTTTGGCTATCCTGTGGGTGTAAATGACTTTCCCAAAACACAAGGCTTTGATGTGATTTGTGCTAAGTGACAAAGCAGACCCTTTCCTAGCCTCCAGGAAGGGTGGGTTGGGGGGGGGGGGGGGTGACCAAAATAAATGACTTCTGTACAGGTTTTCCAATATAACTTCGGTGCCTGTCTGACATCTCTCCATGGAAAGCATAATACAGCCCAATTACATTTTTACATTAAGCAAATATTTAGGATTCAAAGGGAAGCGGTGAGGTAATTTAGTTAGTGTCAGAGGAAGCCAAATGTATTTTAAAATTAAAACCAAACAGTTTATTTTAAATTCTTTTGCTAAGCCACAACAGCCATGTATATCCATCCACACCTAGAGTTATTAGTCCACTATGTCTTATTCCTCATCTGTGCACTGAAATGGCTTTTCTATGCTGTGAACACGGGACAATCGTGCTCCAGTTAAAGGCGATCGGTTTACGGGCCTCTCCCTTTGAACATGTTTGCGGGCCAAGTGTCTGTATTCAAGCTGCTAAACTGGCACTTGACCCACTCTTGGGACCCAGGCGCAGCGCACAGTCCTAGCCTGCCTCTACTTAGAGATGTCAGGATGCTCAAAGGAGTCCCTTTGTGCTGCAATCGCTGTGACGGGAGGAGGCAGAGAGGGACGAGGAGGGAGGACTGGAGGGGACACGTCTCACTGCTGAGGGAGGGCCATTATTGGAGAGCCTGTGTAAGCCTCCTTGTCAGGTTCACTTTTGCTCTCGCTCTCTCTCTCTCTCTCTCTCTTTCTCTCTCTCTGTTCTGCACACTTTTAGATGTAGAGGGCCTCAGCCCCCCTATCTCGTTCCCCCTCTCCTTCTCCTTTTATTTCTTTCTCTCCCTCCCTTCTCTTCCTTTCTTTATCTGTCTTGTCTCTCTCCCTCTCTCTTTCTTCCCTCTTCCTCCCTCCCTCTTTCTCTGCTCCCTTTTTCTCTCTCTTCAATTCTCTCTTTCTTCCCTCTTCCTCTCTCTCTTTCTCCGTTCCCCCCTCCCTCCCTCCTTTGCTCCATCCCTCCCTCCATTCCAGACACCCAATCTGTTCCCTTTGTGCCTCCCTAAGTGGCTTCTCTCTTTTCTGTGGGGACCAGGGCCAGCTCAGCTCATGGCTTCTTTCCCCCCTCGTGAGGGATTCGGTGCTGTCTCATTCAATTACCCCGATAAAGAGGGAGCGCCACGGAGAACCCTGCCAGCCCACTGTTGTGTGGGCCCCTTATCATGGCCGTGTTTGTTAACAGTGTGGCCGTTCTTTGGGGCTCTTTTGGTGTTTGCTCAAAAGCGGCTGCATTAGTTAGGCCGCTATGTTGGGTGTTTACTGACACAAATGAGTGTGGCTGGGCCAAGGATATCAGTGAACGAAAGGAGTTTTGTCCATTAGCAGATACTGGCACAAACGTTGAGTAGGTCTGTTTGTATTACAGCTATTTTGGCTAATCACACTGGTGTTATGCACACCCCATAATTTCAATATCTTGGATTGAAATGTGTGTGGACATTCACCAGGCTATGCATCAAGAAGACGCACGAGAAGACTGTGTACTCATGTTTAAACATAAAAGTGAAACATTAATGGTGTTCTGTTTCACTGAGCAGTATTGATGTAAATTGCACATTTTAGTATGTAAGTATGTGAAAATACCCCCCCAGAATAAAGCCGGAGCGTTTTTTTTTGAGTTAAACTAGTATGTCAATGGCAGATTCGATACTGCTTTCTGCCGTGATACAATAAAATGTCAACATTGAAGATGAATGAGAACCAAAGACAGCTGTTGAGGGCCGTGTCTGCGGGCTTGGAAGACATTGTGTTGGCTAGGGATAGGTCCCAGAGTAAATCCTGTTGCCTATTTTATAAGGGTTTCTCTTTTTTTAATTTTATATTGGAATATTCTGTAAGTTGCAAGTGGTTTTGTTGTTGCCGTTGGCATTTCTGACCACAGTATGTTTGCCAGCCGGGCACTAGGCACTGTAAATACCAACGCCATGTGCTGCTGAGGTGGTGGTGGTGGCGGCGGGGGTGGGTGCAGGGGCCGAAGACCAGATCACAGATGTTTACCATCCAAAAACATCTGCCTGTGTTAGTGTTTTCTCACGATTCTCTATAGTGGATTTATCCCACATTACTCAGGCGGCATATTGTCCTCCCGAGTCTCCTGTTAAAGCTCCCCCCTTACCCATGTTCACCGTCGTGTGTTTGCAAAAGGCCCGGCTTGTATCGGGTTTTCCTCCCCAAAAAGCTTTATTCAGACCAGGGGACCCCCTGACTGAGAGAGAAAGAGAGGGAGAGGGAGCATGTTGTTGGATAAGGCTCTATGTGCAGGGGTGACCCTTGGAAGTTAACCATGCTCCATTGTTTCTAGTGTGCTGACATTGATTTGGTGGGCCTGTTATACCACAGCACGCCTGGCGAAATCCTGTTGATGTGAGTGACAGGGAGATTGACCAGGTGCACCTCATTTAAAAAAAACAAAGATGGACAGAGAGAGAGAGGGAGAGAGAGAGAGAGAGAAACTATGAAGAAAAGCTTTCCCTGAAATACTCCATGCTCTGCGCTCCCAGCTGACTTCACTGCCGTACGCTTTGCCGTTCTGTGTGATGTCAGGAGAGCTCGGTTTTGAATTAGTTCTAGCTCGACTTTTGGGGGAACCTACGCGGCGCAAGCCTTTTTCAGCGCATGTCAGGTTCTACAGCGACAGCCTCGCTCTGGCCAACCCTCTGGTCGCTCTGTTTGTGATTATGGCTTAGGTAATCTTAGTCATTACCAGTCTTCCTTGAAATGCCTGGAACCTGATTTGAATCGCAATCTCTCTTGTCTTTTTTGTGCACATTTTACAAGTCCAGGCGTACACGAACAAATCGTCCCAAGAGGGGAAACTCGGGTAGTGCATCAGCGTAGATGTAACACTGGGCATATAAATCAAGGCCTGGCCATGTGTAGGTCAGTAGACTAAATAATTAAACCTTATAGGTGAATGTAATGTTTTATGTTCTGCTGTTGTGGGGACATGCTTTTCCCATTAAATTCCTTGAACAATACCAGAGCCGACCTTACAGTTCTGTTGTACATCCAAGTCGAGTCCCAGGATGTTAATGTTGGAAGGGTATCAGCAGCCTGGCTGTACACCACAGCTTTTCATAAATCTATACACTCCATCCCATCAAATTCTTATTATAAAGGGGGAAAAAAGGGGTGGGGGGGTGGTGTGTTCGCCTCCAAGTGTTTATCAATGTTCCATGATTAATTTAAATATCTTTCTTAAATGCTTCTCCAGTAACCGTGCAGATAAACCGATTTATTGGTCCCCGGGTTGACGTTGAATTATGTGGAATAATGCCAGCTCACTTGCGTGTCATCCTGCTGGGTCGCGATGCGTAGATGTGATCATTCATTATGAGGATGGATAACCTGTTCTTATACTTGTTTACTCCGTTCTGATTGATGTAGTCACAAGTGTACCTTTCCACAATAAATCTTCACATTTAACATTTGAGGCAACAATTTTTGACTTCTTACAGTAAACTGTATACTGTTACTGATTTTTCTTCTTACAGTAAACTGTATACTGTTGTTTTGTATATCTTCCTCACCATTCACTATCTGAGATCCTTGCACAATTGAAAAACAGAAAGTATATTCCAGTTTGGCAATCTGTTTTTCATTCATCTGCTGAAGACTGCGCTGACATGCTGTCGCCCATGGACATATTCAATCACAGAGCTCAGCCTGCTGGACCTAGCAATTAACAAATATCTCCACGAGAGACAGGGTTTACAACGCATGCACGCGTCTCTCCATGGCCAAGTGATTTATGGCGTCTCTGGAGAGACTTCAAAAGGGAGCCTGTGATTGCAAATCCATTTCCTCATTTTGCGTCGCACGTCCAAATCCTGCTCCAAATTCCTCCTCGCCCCCCCTTGTCCTTTTGAGTTGGCCTTTTTGTTTTCGAGAGTTTCGCACAAAGTTAGGAGGGATTATGTGTTTTTTGTTTAATGATTTTCGCCAATTTCCCTTCAGTGCTGACCGCAAAATGGCCTTGTGGTTTGCTCCCTGTCCACGGAGCGTGCCGATGCAGGAGGGAGTTGAGGAGCAGTTGGGATTTTTCGGAACGGTCCATGTAACCTCCAGGATTCCAGGCCGTAGTGCACTGGAAACCTGTTCGAGTGGAGTTGGTATTTAGGTTTCAACACCATCTTTTATTGGTGAAACAGACTCATTGCTTTACAAGCTTGAATGGAACGGGCCAAAAATTATCAAATAAAAAAAAAAGTTTCTTGTGGATTTGTGGCCATTATCCTCTAGTCCAGTGTGAGTCACATTTCTTTGATACTTAAAAAGGCAGAAACTGTTATTTGATCTCTATAAAAATGGGATACACAAAGAGTTTATTCAGTTTCTTGACATAACACAGATTTCCACTTGTTCCCAATCTCGTGCACTATTTGAGTTCAGTAGCCCTGTATCATGTGTGCTGTCGGCCTGTTGCATCAGGTTTTACAGCCATGGCCAAATTGCCCCTGTTCCAGTATCGCCTACATGCCATTGGATTATGTTATAACATGTCATCGCGACAGCATTTAAATCCCTGCCCAGCAAGCACCCGCTCTCAGCACGCTAACACGATGGCCAAGCATAGCATAAACAATTTTAAGAATTCCTGGAGACACAGGCCATACTCTGCGCAAGGTGTTAAATCATTAGTCCGTATTTGCGGTGATTTCCCCCTGCCGTGACGCTGAATGCCAGGCCTTGTGTGCCATGGCCTCGTGCCACTGAAAGGAGGGATGTGTCTATCTCTCTCTCTCTCCCTCTCTCTCTCTCTCTCTCTCTCTCTCTCTCTCTCTCTCTCTCTCTCTCTCTCTCTTTCTCTCTCTTTCTCTTCCTCTCTCTCTCTCTCTGGCGGCAGACAGACATGGACACACTGCCAGGGCCCACTGCTGCTGCTGCTTCAGCTTACCTGAGCAGACAGCTTGCTAACAGATGGGGCAGATAGGGACCAGCGATAAATCGGAGCTCAGAAACCTGCCCGACCATGGAGGCTCATTCCAAAGGTATTCAAGCGCTGGTGCCAGCAAGGCCTCACTCAGCCATCTCCTCCTTTCCCTATTAATCTCTCTGGAGAGTCGGTGGCCAGGGATGGGGAAAGAGAGAGAGAGACAGAGAGAGACATTGGAGCCGGGCGATTGGTTCGCTCGGTGGGTAGATAAGACAAAGCAGGCGTAATTACCCATGGCTCCAGGTGTATACAGTACACCTGTGCGGCCCTATTAGTTTCAGTTAATGTCAACGCAATGTTCAGGGTGAGTTGTATACTAAATTGTTGCAGTGTGTATTAACACAGTGTCTTCGAGGTTGTCATTTTGAGGGGGACACAGGTTCCAAAACTAACAAGAAACAGGAAAGTTAAAGGAAGGGAATAAGAGTGAAAGTAACTTTCTCTCTCATAGTTGCACATTAGCACCATGCAAAACCGGGGTTTGTGCACCCTTTGAGCGTTGCCATCCGTTTTAATTAAAGGGCGTTGAGTCAAAAAGGGAAAGGCACACACAGCCTACCAAAGTGCACCAAACCATAGCTAAAATGAGAGTGGCCTGGTTGAGCTTAGTTGGAAGTTCTTTACTTAGTTTGCGCTTTGTAAACGCTCTCCAAAAACAATTCAGCTTGTATAGTATTTTTGAATGTGCTACTTCTTGATTTAGGTGCAGAAATCGCATTCAGCTGTCCATGTTTGACCGCTAAGGCTTTTAGAATAGCCCAATGATCAGCTTTCCGTCCAGGTCCTGGCTGAGCGCGTCAGCATATTCAGCTTCGACTCCTCCCCTCCCCAGTCCTGTAGTCGTCTGCGGAGCAGCTCCGTATCCTCTGACATATTCTCTCCTTTTTAATTTACAGTGTCTGCAAAAGCACTTTGGGCGGTTTTCACCATGGTCTATTTATTTTACAGGTATTTATTAAGGGCGGCTGGAGGGCTAAGCAGGGGAAGCCTTGCAGCTGTAAACACTGCCAGTGGCCCTCGCAGGACCGCCCCCCCAACCTACACACACACACACACACACGCCATCCCCCGTTGCTGTGCTCCCTTTAAATGAAGCCCACACTAAATCTGGGGCCGCCACACCACACCTGCTTTAGGGTCTCCATGGTAATTTACTCCGGGTGCACTGGCACTGTAAAGAGAAGCCTCTTTTTTTGAGTTTTGTTTCCGGACTCTTCTTTGAGTCCAGCAGGGAGCTCCTGAGGTGCGCACCATGGGGTGGGGGAGCGCTTGAAACTCTGAGCTCTAAACGCTGCTGGAGACACTGAAGACAATCCTTGTGTGTGTGTGTGTGTGTGTGTGTGTGTGTGTGTGTCAGATCAACTAAAGGCTGGTTTGGGTCTTTGGGCAATGACCTCACCGTGTAATGCGACCGGCACTAAGGGATAACGGGATCACGCTCTTGAGCTGCTTTCATAAGTTTATTGGGAAGGAGTCGGTTCAGACCCCTGGGAAAAAAGGCCATCACGCAACCATATTGCCAACACTTTTTGTGGGAAAATTCCTCACTAGCGACCTCAAATACTGGGCCGAGCGATCAAGGGATTATCGGTGTGCTCAGACACGAAAAAAAAGTGTTTGTGGGGGAAAAGATAACATTTTAACTAGGTGAGTAATTAGCTTCCCAAATGGCGACAATTTGAGACGCCAACAATGAGGATATTTTAACCTCTCTTTCCTCCTGAATCATCGTAATTGCATAATAAGCAATGATCCAGGATTAGATCCCTTTTTTCTCCACCGTGCCTGGACAATTCAGCACTGTTATGGCAAGTGGCTATCAAATAAACACCTAGTTTATGGGATGACCTCTACTACAGGATTTTGGACATCTGATTAATGTTGCAATTAAAAAGCAGTTGGCCAAGGTAGAAATGGCAACCAGATGTCCCGCTGAGAAGTAGCTTGAGGCAGGCAGGGGTCTGAAACGGGGTCTCCTCCTTGCGCTCTTCATCGCTGCGTCTATTTCTTTCGAATGGAGTGCGTGGATTCAGAATGTCCTTATACTGCCATGTCTTGGAAGTAATCCTCTATTCAAATGTGTCATTTAGAACCATGAACAATTGATATTGTCTCAAGGTGCTTTACAGAAACCTAAGGCCTAAACCCCCTTATGCAAGCAGGTAGGTAGCAAGGAAACTCCCTTTTAGTAGGAGGGTACCATTAGCAGAAGTCTCTCTGTTTCTAAAGTTGTCTGCTTTGTTTAGATCTTATATGCCTTGAAACGGCGATAAGATGTTTCACAAATGGCCCTTGTCATCCAGAGGGAGAATAAGTTGTCACTTTGAGTCACTGCTGAGATGGATACAGATGGCTTTAAGCAACACTGCAATAGGCCTGCTTTTCTAAACAAGCCTCTCTCTCTTTAAGAGCTGAGATCCTGTGCCAGAGACAATGCGTCCCAGATCTCCATAATCAGTCCGTCTGTGTACGACTCTGCCGAGGTCTGCTGGTTGGGTGGGGGTTGGGGGGATGGTGGTGGTGGTGGTGGGGGGGTTGCTGAACCAAATTCTTGGTGTTATCTGTTACGATGCGGTTTGGCATGTGTAGAGCACAGAGACTGATCAAAGCGCACGTCGGACTCTCCGCACTCTGTGTGCCACTCACGCTAGTAACCTGACTCCACTGGCTGTCACACTTTCACTCACGGTGTCAGTTTCAAAGCGCTTGATTGGCTCTCGCCTTCTATTCATTTTTAATACCACCCCTATTGATTGGTCTTACAGTAGATCCTATGTTGCTATTTTTGGCGGCGGACTTGCAAGGCATTGTAATTGCACAATTGTCATTCATGTGACACTAGCATAGATGTGGGTAGGGGACAGGGAGAGAGGAAGGGCCAGTGGCTGCATGGTTGGGTGCAGGTGGATGAAGGTGGGTTATCCACAGATACACAAATAATCGGAGCTCTACTCCCCACCCCTCCTCTCTCTCTCTCTCTCTCTCACATACACACACACGCGCGCACACACTCCATACCCAGACCTCCACCATACTGACCCAATCGTGGTGTGTTTACGAGAGCGGCTAGTCTCTGGGAGAGAGCGGGGGTGGGGGGGACTGTAAACTTTGCGTGAGGTGCAGAGGGGATACACAAGCGAAGGCCCTTAAGCCGAGAGAGGCATGTGCTATGAAAACAACAGAGCGCAGCAAATCCAAGCACAGGCCCGGGCCGCCGCTGTGGGGGCCCCCCTCTGTGTATATGGAAACTGAAATGATTACGATATTACACGTCCAGAGGCGCACAGGTCAGGGGGCTGTTTATCACGTACCTGGGTATTATCTGGAGGGGCCCTGGCCATGCCGACACACACACACACGCACACATACACACACACACACACACACACACGCACACACACACACACGCACACATACACACACACACACAGACATATACATGCGTGCACACTTACACACACACCACAGACAGAGACATGCAAAGGAAGAGTCTGCAGCAGTGATGAATTTAACATACTGGTGTGTGGTCCGACTCGGGGCATGTGAACATGATATCAGACGCTCTTGTGTGTTAACGTTGGGAAGACTACCAACAGGCCCCTTCCACAAAAAGACTAAAAAGTTCATGTGAGTTGCTCATGTTTAGATCTTTGCTGTGGCTAATTTCTTCATTAAGTGAGAGTCTCTCAATGGCAAGTTAATATCCTGATGACAAGTGCTCAAGGAGGAGATTTTCCTTTTTATCCCTTCAGCCTTTCTTTTGGTGATCTAATTTTCATCCACACTACATCCAGACTGGTTCAGCAAAGCCAAAACATATGAATGTCAAGGCTGGAGGCTCAGCGTTTGGCTAGTTAGAGGCCTCTTTGAGAACAACAAAGAACAAAGGAAAAAGAAGGTGGGGGAGAGTGAGGAAGAGGTGGAGGGGTGGAGAAAAAAGCACACCTCAGAAAGAGAGATTGAGCAACAGAGAGGAGAAGAGTGGAGTGGGGATGAAGTTTACCAGACGGCCCCAGTAGATGGGCTAGTGTGGCCCTCCTTATTCTCAAAGGGCCCTTTCATTGAGGAGCCTGGACTGCAGGCTTCACAAGAATGCCAGGGGGGACCATTCCACTCGACCATTCCACTCGACCATTCCGCTCGAACATTCCGCTCCTCCTCTCTTGTCCACCCGGCTGCACCGAGTTTGAATTGAGGTTTAAAATGCACCAGACCTACGAATTACACATAAGCTGTTTTTGTCTGCTGCAGAGCAGACACTCTTGAATTGGAACACTCAGGACAAGCCAGCATTGTCTTTCTGAGATTGCTTCGGAATAGATCCCTTTGTACTGCCTTTTGAGATTTTTTTTTGAGTGTTAATTGAACTTTTATGCTTTGTTTTAGTTTTGCGTTTTATTGTGCGATGAGCGAGATAAGTCCAATGGCCATGTTTGGTCAGTCATTTTAAGGGAGAGGCAATCTGTTGTTAGGGACTCTGGGTCCTTTTAAGTTTAATTGCTGTTGTTCGCAGACAGTAAAGACTTCCTCTGCTGACTTCCAAACCGTAAATGCCTGTCAGGGACTCATGCTTGTGTGATTTTTGTTTTTCAGTGGTAATTCTACATCTCCAATTTAAAAAAATAATGTTGTTTATACAATTAACTTCAAACTTGATTAGAATGGGAGGAAGCCAGGCTTGGCTAATCTAAGAATTATGAAATGGGAGAGAAAATGAGGGAAGTGAGGGGAATTAGACTTCTGACATTTTGTTTTAACACATGTTTGTGTACATTGTTAAGTCTCCAAAATTACAGAGAGTCAATTAAATTCTTGGCTTGCAGCTGCAGTGGTCAAGTCCTATGCAGAGCTGTTTATGAGGAAGTCGTAAGAGTTGGAGATGCCTTAAAAAAAAGACAGAAGGTGTGGTGAACCGCACACACACTGCTTCAGTCATACCCACAGTGCATCAAGACGGCAATAATACACACAAACTCACATACACACACACAGACACAGACCTGCATGCAGATACACACACACGAAGAGTCTGTTTTTGGAGCAGACCTGGTCTGTTACAGCTAAGTGTAAAATTAGTCTTGTTGGGCAGGGGAAGTCCTCAATCATCAAATATGACAAATTGGTGGTGTGCCACGTTAGGCTAGGCACAGACTCCAGATTCATTGGGCCATGCCAAAGATAAATGAAGTCTTTCTCATCGCCCTCAACCCTGCACAACCCCTTTTAAAGCCACATGGACTGAGAGGGTGAGGTGTGAGGCTATCCATCCCAGAAAGAACATACTAGAAAAAAAGTCGTTCTTTTTTGTTTCAGTCCACCTGTCTGCTTACTTGGGACTTTTGCCTGCATTCATAAGAGTCTGTTTGCTTAGGGTTGCTGCTCCTCAGAAGCACTTTGGCAACTGTTTACATTCAGTCAACAAGGTATTAAAGACGTTCCTCTAATGTCCATGAAGTGAGTGTAGCTATGCTGTGCAGTGTTGTGACACCTGAAGAGCATGGTGTGATTTAAAAATAAGCCCTTTAGATTAATCCCTGTGAAATGGATGTATATGTTCAGTCACGAGTTGGCTTGTTTCTCAGAAGTCAACCGTTTACTCTTCAGCCCATTTTTCGTGCCCATTTTTCTTTTTTTTATCTGAAACCCCTATAATAGTGTTCATGGATTTCTAAATTGCCATCAGTGTTTTTATGGACGAGCTCTTGAGGTCAGAGTCAGGATATTGTCAGGCCAAACCACAACAGAGAAAGAGACGAGAGAGAGAGAGAGAGAGAGAGAGAGAGGAATAAGGATCGAGGGTACAAAGGGAATGTAAAGTCACCCCCCACCCTCACCCCAAACATCTGCTGAGCACATGGTGGTGGCATTGGAGGGGAGGTGGGTGTGTGTGTGTGTGCATGTGTGTGTGTGTGTGTGTGTGTGTGTGTGTGTGTGTGTGTGTGCGTGCGTGCATGCCCATGTGTGTGAGTGTGAGTGTGTGTGTGTGTGTGTGTGGTTGGTAGTCTCACTCCTCTAGGTGATAGTCACACTGCGGTCCTGTTCCTCATTAGGACCAAAGGAACTCAAGATAAAAATCAGTCAAACATGCTGGATCCTTTACGTGTGCGTGGCTCTGTAAACATTACCAAGTTTGGTTCTAGATGGGGGCCCGTAGTGTCTTGAGTCGTTTAGCTTTTTCCACACCTTCATATCATCTTTGGGATCTTTTGTGTGGTTTTGTTGTGAGCCATAGAAGTAACACAGAAGGTGTTAACATATAGTTCTGGTTGAAAATTACCCGTATGAAATTGTTATGAAGAAAAAACGCCAGCCATATATCATTGTTGTCCACATTCATGCTTCAAGGGGGTGAACCACCTTTCACTTACACAAGCTTTAGCCACGATTCATCTGACAGACTTCTTTGCCAAGACATCCCTCATCTTATGCATGGAACACTAGTGGTGGTGGGTGGGGGTCTTAGTTGGCAACATGTGTTTTCTTCAAATGTGCTGTTAGACTACTGGAGCCTCCAATCATTCTCAGTGACTGGACTGACCTGGCTATCTTATGCTAATGCTAGCCTAGCGCATCTCTGTTTTGGATTAGCTCTGCTCAGCCTCTATGGCTTCATCCAAACTGAAGCAGGTAGTCCCACACGCTTAAGCCCCAAGCGCACCACACACTTTGATCAGGACCTCCTACTCCTCTTCGTCCTTGTGTTTCTCTTTTCTTCTATTTCTTTTTTTCTTTTTTTTCCCTCTTTGGTGTTGCATTTCGTCTTTGAAGTAGGCCCTCATTTCTTTTGTATGAGATGTTCGTATGAGCTTCATTTGAGAGGTGGAACGATTTAATGCTGGTCAGTTTCTGAAGGTCAGGCAAGTTGTAATCACAGCTGCAAGCACGGTTGATGTGAAAAGGAATCAATGAGGGAATCATGGTTATTTTCACGAAGTCTGGTTTGGCTGACTAGATGCATTATCGATGTTATTGTTGTAATGAAAGGCGAGGAGCCTAATGATTGTACTTATACGGCATCTGTTCATTGAAAAGCCTGCATCTCCAACACCACTGCAGTTTTCAGGGGTCATTTGGAAAAATGTTGACTGGTCAAGTTTCATTTTCTGGTGATATCTGACCAAATGACCTCCCAGTGGGAAGACATAATGTCGTACTTGGCCCAAGGGCAAGAGACTCATATGAGTAGTACAGTTGGTTTCCTGTGTGGAATGTGTATACCATGAAAGTTTTTTTTGTAGGCTACTGGTACACATGTTTTACTCATGAATACTCAAGTAGTGCAGCAACATAAAGTAGTGCACTGTTGCCAAGTTGAGGTTACTGCTGGCTTACACTGGCATATTCTGGATAGAGATGCATGGCTGAGAACGGGGTGAGACTTGATGCTTACCTTTGCTAGACACTGTTGATCTTGGATGGCCATCATGTTGAATCTTCCCATCCTGTCATGTGCTCTATTAATCTTTGACACTGATAGTTGTTATTTTTCAAGGATCCGTCGGTTGTTCTTCTTGTTACTTTTGGACTGTACACAAGGTTTTGTGAGCCTTGCATATTAGTCAATGCTGTGATGGGCTTCATTGCTTCACTGCACTCTGTGCAATGGTATGAAGGCTCATGATTCTTGATTTAAACCTTTGCTTCAGAGAGATGAAGAGTAGCATTATGTGGTGCCAGTCCCCAAACAGGAATGGTGAAAAAGAAACACTGAAGTACCAATAACACAAAAACCTTGTGCTGTGTGTTGTCCCTTTCCCTTCAGCATGGGGCCTAACAAAACTAGATGTTGTTGCTCTTTTATTGACATTTATATGAGACACACAGCAGGGCGACGGGAGACTGCCTGTACAGCGGAGAGAAGTGGGCTCCCTGTGGACCGAGAACTGGCTTCGTCACCGAACCAAGCCTTTTTTTGTGTGTGTGTTTTATTTTTATGATTTCCACCGAGGCCTCCAACTGTACTCTCCGGTTACTGTTGATGGTAGACTTGTCTGTCTCGGCTGCTTTGCCGGCCTGTGGTCACAGTGATCGTGTTTTGCTGTCTTCCTGTTTGCTTGAATGTTGTGGTACTTGAGGTCTGTTTACGGATGGTTTTACCCATGTTGATTTTGGTTTACACCATCTCAAACTGTTATTTTGGCATTTTCTAGGGCTGTACTCCATATGGAATACCACGACATGCCAAGAACAGCCAATTTGTATACATGTGTTGAAGTATGTATGCTGTTGCTACCTCCTTGGCGAAGCTTTTTCTCACATTTTGGGTCTGTTTATTGTGCAACATGAGTTGGACCCTTGTATTTATTTAGTTATTTGCTAACCTTATGTTTAGCACCATGGCTGAATATCATGGTCCCCCATGTCCTCACAGTTATATTGTTTAATAAGGACTGTTTAACTTCCAGCCGTCCAGAAAGTATCCTTGGTCCAGCCACATTACTCCATTAAAGGGTCATTTGGGAGAGTCTCCTAAGCATTACGTCTAATAATGGGTCCCAAACAGTTACCACATCTTTGGATATGGAGAAATGAGTATCTGCAGATGTAAATAAGCTGTGATTTTTGGAAGAGCATCTCTGGTATTCTCCTAACCCTCTGCACTCTCCAGCAAAACACGTCCCCAGTGCGCAAATGCACACTGAACCGAAGTACGTGTTGTGGAACAACTTGGAAGACAGAACCACTTTGGGTAAGGCTCAGAGAGGGCAAACTGTGCACAAAAGCAAGGGGTATTTTAATTTTTTTTATTTTTTATAATTTCCATGTCTATCTGCCAACGTCTTGAGCACCACAAAGAAATACCTCCAAACAAGAAAAATTAAAAGGGCCATACAACTGTGACCCGCACTTGCCCCTGGATCAGAGCTCCAGAAACCTGACTAGGCACTCGAGCTGTGAAAAACCCTGCGCCATTGCTCAGTTGGTGGTTTATGGAAGCTACAAGTCTCTTTCCCTCCTTCCCCTACCCCCACCCCCTCTGGAAACATATACAACTCAGGCCTACCCCTCATTTCCTACTGCAGAGAGAAGTCTGCTCCCTTAGGTCTGCTAACATATATGAAGTGCAGGACCTGGACTGTTGGGGTAAGAGTTTGTTTAGTCCCAATTCATTTCCCAGTGACCTGTAGTGCACAGGGTTTGCATGTAATGGACGACCTGGATAGTGTGAGGTCCTTATATCAACAGATTTTTTCTGTTTAGCTTGCCAAATGTGCGAGAGCCTGTTTTTACATTAGCCATTGCACAGATCTGCGTCTAATATTAGTGAGACGGCTCACGGCTGTGTTCTTCATGTCCGTTGTTTTTGGTTTTCCCCAATCCCCTTATCTATCTTTTAATTCAGCAGTTCAACATAAAACATGACATCTGGTAAAAAGCCTTTATCTGTTTGATTGCTTTTGCTAATTTTATCTTGTAACCAAAAGGCATGGCATAGAATACTGGAACAGAATTTGAGAATATTATCAGTATCGCTGGCTTTTCATGTTTGGATTAACTGCCAAGTTATTTGTGCTCTTTTCCTTTTTATGGTCGCCAGAATGCATTTCTTATCCATCTCATTGGCATCTTTAGTATTGTTCCATGAAATGTTCATTATGATAAAGGACTTGCAATAAATAACACTGAGAATCTCTTTGATTCAATGACTTATGTTAATTGCTTTCTGAAATGTTTAAGCTTTTTAAACAAGTTTAAAAGTCAATAGACCTCCCCAGATACAAAAGAGTGTCAACAAGCTACAGTATATCATGGAATAGCCTTTCTGAATTGTGACTACACAATGGGAGTTAAATTGATTTATGTGACCATTGATGATTCTTACTCCTATCTCGCTCTTTCTCTCTCTCTCTTTCTCTCTCTCACACACACACACACACACACACACACACACACACACTCCTCCAGTCCCTTGAACCACAGTGCCTCTAGCTTTATCTTGAGAGGGGGGGGGGTTGATGGTGGTATAGCTTTGCTAACAGGTATAAGGGAAAACAGTGAAAGAAGAATGGCCTTTTTGTCCACCTGGATTACCAGGTCAGGCCCTCGTTCTTCTCCGCCGTCCAATGGCATGGCTCTCAGCTGTACAGTGGGGCTGTTGTCATTCCGGGGGCCCTAAAAGGCCGGCTGCCGCGCCCCCCCTCAGGGCTCGGCCGACACTGTCTGAGGCAAATGACTCCGCAGCTTCCTGGCCATGACACCACACTCCCATTAGCTTTTAGTGCTTGTGCAAACCCCCTGCTGCCCTTCCAAGAAGACTAAAAGAGGAAAGTGCCTCAAAGAAAAGAGTGCAGGGAAAAGAAGAGAAAAGAAAAGAAGTAGAAAAGAGGGAGAGGGAGGTAAAATCGGCAAGTTACGCAACTTATCTTAAACGCTCACAGCTACAAGAAAAAAATGCACTGCTTAAGCACCACCATTGCTGTGGAGGGTGTTGCAACCCCCATCGGTGATGTGCTTAAGTAAATCGAAATTGGCTGAAACATTTGGTATTACTGTTTCCCACACAGGGAGTTTTTTTGTGCTGTTTTTGAAGTAACTTGCTTTGTAATGACCTTCAGCACAGACACTGAGCCATTTTTGCAACTCCTCTGATATCCTAATCCTGTGGTAGACAATTTGAGGTTATTGTGACATTTTTCCTCTTAAGATGACTAAACCTTTTTTGGCTGGGTAGAGAGATTTCTTTCCTTTATGTCATGGATAGAAAAAAATGGCCTCCTCAAAGATATCAAGGCATCAGTCTATGTCTCCCAGAGTGTCTCATTCCACATCCACCTGGTCGTCCCGCCTTGAAGATTCCATTTGCCTGATTGCTGTCAGTTGTTGAGTTAAATGAGAAAAGTGAATTTGCTAATAGAATGCGGTTATCATGTGTGGGTGCTGTTGACGCACATAACTAGAATGTGAGTTACTGGCCCTCTGTATAGAATTAAACACTCATAGGCCATCCAAACTTAGCATCATGCACTCGCTATCTCCAGTGGTTTCACTTAGAGCAACAATAGCCAAACTGTTTTAGTCAAACTGGCTGGCCCCAGTGAACCAATTGCAGAAAAAACGACACAAAACACACACACACACACACACACACACACACACACACACACACACACACATTAGCGTCACTCGTGTCCCCTCTCCCACTCTCCGCTGTGCTCTCCGCTCCAGCTGTACGTCATCAGGGCGTCTGTCTGGTGATTTACGAGGCGTCCTATTGGTCGGGAGCAGATGGAAGGGGGGATCCCTGGAGAGGGAAGTGCACAGTCCATAAAGGGAACATGAAAGAGTTATGGTCCCTCACTCAGCAGCAGAGTCAGCAGGCCTCACTCCCAATGTGTTTGGATGGTTAGGGTTTAGGCCTCTTACTGTTCTGGCTTCAGGAGCATCACTTTGATTTGAAAGAGTTGGATGATAATGGCGCCGTTGATGCAAGATGGTTGACAATTTGTCTAGTGTGATTGGTTTGTTTGTGGTAGTGTGTGTGCTGTTTCTTTAGAGCACTTCAGAGATACAGAGTCTGTGACAATTCTGTTTTCTTTGTAACAAGCTTAATGAAATGTATTTATCTAGTGAAGAACAATGTAAAAAAGACACACATATAACAGACAAATGAAATTGCTGTCTTTTAACTGGTGTTCTCCTGGGCACATACTGCTTTTTGACTGAAAGCTGAGTGTGGCACAGCTTCTTCTCTAGAGCTCATGTTCAGTGAGTCATATTTTTTGTTTTTCTTTGATAGGTATTTTGGGCTCTGACAAATCTGACCCATATGTCTAGAGGGTTTTAAGTACCTGTCTTTCTTTTCATTTCAAATTCTTCCTTTAGTGGTTTTGTAGCTTAAGGGCAATACTCTACCTTCCACAACCAACAGGTGATGAAAACTGGAATCTACTACTAGCTACTTAAGGGGCCAGACTTGCTTAAGGTCTGTCCATGCCGGGAGAATCTGTACAGCTTATTCATTTGTCCAGAAATTGTACTAAACGGGTGACGGTCATCTTTTTTCAATACTATTAAATACCACCTTCTCTTGGAAAAGGAGTAAGTCTGTTTTCATTTCCCACCATTTTACTTTTCTGCTGACAGTATGTGTTCTCTATATATATGGAGACCTTGGTAATGGGAGCAGTAACCACATATATACGAGGCATGTGCTCAAAAAATAAGACCACCAAATCATTTTCCGTAATGGGGTCAATATCTGAAGCAAAATGCTCGCTCTGGATTAATATATCTGTGCCTGACAAATACATGCTTAAAACACATGGCCTGGTTAGTCTCACAGTTGAATACCTTTTAAGACAACCTCTGCCAGCCGCGCAGTGAAAGCGGTCGCCTGCAGGCCCGTTTCAAGCGCTATTGCAAACATCACATTACTCAAGGAGGCAGGAGTGTGGCCATCGACTGCTATGCCATGCCTGTTCTCTCGGGTGGAAAGTTTAGGTTATGCGAGTGTCAACGGCCATAAATTACCGGGTCCCTCGCTGCTCGATGTTGGGCCCAGTCAGAAGAGTCTCGTAGCACGCTGACATTTTGGTTAATGTGTGTTTTGTCAGACGTCCAGCAGGAGCATTAAAAACGCAGAGGAAGCGAGGTCCAAGAAGTCGGTGCCCTTTGAGACTAGTCGGTAGTAGTTCGCAGCTGCACTGAAGGAACAAGACAGTGTTCGCCTTTCCACGTTTCTGCTCCATCTACACCCCCCTGCAACTCCCCCCACCACCTCCATCCTGGCTGATCAGATTCGCCGTTGGTCTACCCAGCTCCATGAAAACTGAGACGCAGGATAACAGTTGCTTTGGATGTTTTCCGAGGCAGAACATCCAAGAGCAATTTAGCCGTCAATGTCATCTCCGGGTGAATCAGTAGTTTTTAAACAAAAAGGGAAATTTTTCTAAAAAGGACAATTCTTCTGTTGCACTTTAGAACGTCACGTTAAATGTTGCCACATGTTTGACTGCAAGTCACTAGGCAGACGTCGCCTCTTAACCCTGTTATTGTGGCCTTTTCAGACACACAGCAGGCATAGTTCTGAGTCACTGATATGACCATTAAGTCCAACTTCCAGTCTTTTCACTTTCAGACTTGGGACTCCATGAGGCCAGCTTTATAGGAGAATCTAATATCAGTCGACAACCACGAATTTGGAGTTAAGGACTACTTTAAGGCCTGCTGGAGGAGAGCCAGGGACTCAAGGAGGCCTCTGCCCCCTTCTTGCCAACAGAGCGAGGCTTGCTTGTCTTAACTGACTTCAGTGAAAGTCCCCTCACTGCAGCTTTGAGGCTTCCTGTCTCTCTACTAAGACAAGTGGCTGATTCAGGTTTAGAACGGGGGGGGGGGGGTTGGACTATGTTCAGCTGGTTGCTCAGACTCCGAATCCCAGAATCCCCTTGGGCATAGGAGTGCTGCCTCACTCCTTACAAGGCCCAGTGGCTGACCTGAGAGTCAGCAGTGTCAAGCTGCTGGGGATTTAGTAGAGCACATCAAGTGTCCGTTAAAGGCTTTGGGGTTATGTCTGTGGAGAAAACATCTAGACAAACAGACAGCCTCTGGGGTCTTTAACATTACAACCAAATAATAATGTTTTGACCTAGACCTGAACTTGCATGATCTCTTGTCTGGTTAGCAAGCTGCAAAAACTCTACTGTGCATTTTTTATTCTAACCTTGCAAGCATTCCTGACAAGAGAACATATTTGAGCACTTTAAATAATAAATCGGTCTTACACATATTACTGCTGATTATGGTATGATTTGAAATGATTAGGTCATTTGGCTTTTTGTATAACATGACCAGCCACTTGTAGCTGAAACCCAAAACAGGCCCAGCCACGAAACCATAAGGCGAAATTCTGGCAGCTCCCTAAGCAAGCAGAGTTGATTTGTTTTCTCAAACAACCTGTGAAAACACATCGACCAAATGTCCTGTGCTTTTAAGCCCAGAGTCATCCATGATCTTCAGATGCTTGCTGTCTGCTGTTTGTCTACCCGCGTCCTCATGGATGACTCCTGTCATCATGCTCTTACGGGAGAAAGAGCGGTAAAGTAGTTGACACAAGAGTTTTTGCATGAGCGCATCTGGAATCAGTGGAGTGCAGGGATGGGGCGTCACGGTAATATGTGGCCCTGCAAACCTTCACTGTTCAAACGTTGGGTTCCTACTCCACGGCCCTCTTATTTGTAAGAGGTAGTTGCTCTTGAGTCTTTTCATCATGAAAGGCTTTCTTGTTGACAAAGCAAAATGAAAAATGATTTGACATGGCACAGGGGGATTTTGGTGGTGGAGGAGCCTTTCAGAAGACAAATTCTTTCCTTCCTGCTGAGGCTACCGACTGGAGTTGTGGGTTTCTGGATGGCCACAGATGTTGGGCCGGTTCCGGCCCTGATTCGACCCTAATCCGGCCCACAGCAAGTTGCTATCTGAGATAAATCAAAGGGAAGGTCCACATTTGAAATTATTTTCCCCTTAAGCCTTAGATGGTAGAAAGATACACTATTTTTACTCTCTCCGTTGCTTCAGCAGTATTCTCAGTGGTGTGTCGTAACTCAGCAGCTACTTGAATGCTCAGGGCCTGTTGCTTGGCTCCTCAAATCTGAAATGGGAGACGGCTCCTGGCTGCATATTGTAACTGACCCTTTGAAACCAAATATTTCTTAAATTACACAGATTTACTACATCAAAGAGGGGGGAGGGTTTGGAAAAGGCAATGCTGCACTGTGCACACACATAAAGAGTCTTTCGTTCTCCCATTCTTGTACTGTACTCTCTCTCTCTCTCTCTCTCTCTCTCTCTCTCTCTCTCTCTCTCTCTCTCTCTCTCCCTCTCTTTCGCACTCTCTCTCGTATACACGTACAGGGATCATTCCTATGGTTCTCGTTCATGTTTATTTATCCAGAATTTTCCGAAGAGGAAAGTTGTGGTTTACAAACCATCCCCTTCTGCTGTCCGCCTTAATAACCTTAACCCTTTCCAGTTCCACGAAAGCCACTTTAATCCAAGACTAAAGCTTCTGACATCTTAAAAACCTGACTTCCTGTGTATAGTCTATTATTCTCCCACCTAGCAGCCTCAGGTTATAGTGTGAGTGCACTGGCTAACATTGCACGGCAAACCGGGCCCATCGCACATCTGGTAGCCCGAAGCGGGCAGCTTGTGGTCTTGTAAGGATGGAAGTGGACCAAGCCCACACAGCCATCCCTTTCACCTCCCTCAGGGGAGAAAGTGTTAAAGCTCACAAGCATTAGGAGCTTAGCACCTCCACACCATAGACTTTGTTGCTTAGGCAACCGCAAATAAAAGGAGACGCAAAAGAACAACACTGACGGATGTAGGTCCGAGTGCATGTCAGGCCACTCCTGGTGGAGGAGGCGGCAGCTGGGTGGTGCTGCTGCTGTGGTGGTGGCGCTCGGGGATCTCGGAGCGAAAAGGTTGGAGAGTTCCTTCTGGTTTTGTTTCATGGCTTCCAGTGTGACCTTATATGGGCTGCCAAGCAGAACTGCGCCTAGCCACATGAAAGCACTATATATACCTTATGGCACTCCTCATTCTCATGGATGTCCCTGTGTATATGAAATTAGAGATTGTCTGTGCAGGACTGGGGATGTGCGTGGATGAATGCATTTAGTGGTTAGTCGTAGTTGACATAGAGTATTCCATAGGAGAGCTTTTTTTTATTGTCCTCTTTTCCCTACATTGTTTTACTTTTAGTGTTTTTTTAATGGGGTGAGTGCCATAAATGTGTTTTCCTAGGTCACCAGATGAGTCAGAACGACCACGGGAAAGAAGGATATTCAAGATTTTCACGGCTGTCTTTCTATATGGATTTTACCCGAGTGGAGAACGTTCCGCACAGAACAGAACTCCAGTTCTACTCCCCATGATGACCATGGATAATTAGAAAACCCAATGACCCCATTGCCTGGCTAAGAGTTCTTGGGTGGATGTAGCTACCATGCGCTGTGTGTGTGTGTGTGTGTGTGTGTTTAGACACCACCCCAACCTAAGATTTCTTGGGTGGATGTAGCTACCATACGCTGTGTGTGTGTGTCTGTGTGTGTGTTTAGACACCACCCCAACCTTACATGCCCAAAGGGAGTGTTAGCTTGGAGAGTCTCTGGGTAGAGCTGCCCCCTTTGATCTACACTCAGCCAGTGAGATAACTCATGTCCTTAATGTTTTTACTGGCACAGGCTGGTTGCTTTCTCTACCCCTCCCCTCAGACAAGCCAGGGGAGATGAAATCATGGTGACTTACGAATTGATCTTGACTGAATTGTTTGTTGTGGGGAAAAAATGTTCAAACTTGCAGCCTGGTGAGGAGGAACGTGTGGGCTCTAATTTTGTCTAATCGCACCCTAAACTGTTTGCCCAGAGCATTAATCTTGTTTGTTCACCTTGTTCGCTGACAGACTGCGGGAGGTTAATATAAATCAGGGTGTATGATTTGTGAGAACGACTTTCATCTTAGCAAATCATGGTAAGCTCTGTATATATCCCGAACATAAAAACAAGCTGTGACTGTGTTGAATGTTTCTTCCTTTACTGAGACTTTTTTTGGTCAGTTGAAAGTATAGTCACTCTTTTTTAAAATTTGTCCATGTGTCTGTGTTACTTAGACATGGATAAATAAAACATTTAACATTTCTCATACATGCCTCCGCACTTACGTATCATCAAACCAGAGGCCTACGTCTTCTATTAATGAAAAGAAAATTCCATTTGACTGTAAATCCACAACACAAAACCCACCAAGGTTGAATTTCTCCACCAATTTAGCAGTTTATGGAGATGTTACTGCCGTGTAATGGGCCCATTCCTGTCCCCCTTTGATTCGGGCCTTTGAAAAACATGCTGCCTGTGTGATGCTAGCCGTGTGAACTTGAGCTTCCCTCCAGGCTATGGCTGGCCTGTCTGGGCCCTCGGCAAGGAGGAGGAAATGGTCGGGACATCTTCCAGCCGAGCAGGAGGAACTGTGTCCAAGGCAAGCTCAGCGCTACCGCTAGGACTGTGGAGCTGTTATTAGGCCACAGACGAGAGCGAGCGAGCGAGAGAGAGGGTGAGTGAGAGACAGAGAGAGAGGGAGTGAGCGAGAGACAGACAGAGAGAGAGAGAGAGAGAGAGAGAGAGAGAGAGAGCAAGGTCTAAGGGAGCTCACCCTGATGGTGGCCATGTTGGGATTGGATGGGTGGGGCAGATCTGGGCCAGGTCTTTTCCTGAGCAAGATCCTATCTGGAAGAAAGTGTCTTGAGTTCCCACAGTGGACATCTTGGAAAAGTTTTCCAGGCCTGCAAAAAGTCAAGTCCCATTTTACAGGTCTGCAAAAACTCATGAAATTCAGTAATTTCAATGACATTATTGCATTCCATAGATTTCATTAAATAATTAAGCTCAATCAGCAGAATAATGAACACAGTTCTGAAAATTCATGGAAAAGTTCTGAAAAGTTGTCAGTGAAAGCGGGTGTGAAGTGAACACAGAAGTTTGGTTGCAGACAGCACCCAGATAGTGGATCGAGATCAGGCCTGGACATGGCGTGGATCCGCGGCCAGGTGTGTTCCAGAGTGGTCCGATCTGAACAGGCTCCAAATTCTCTCTTCTCCTCCTCCCCTCTCTATTTCCTCCTTGCCACTTGATGCTTTATGAATAGATGTGTTCTGGGCTACACATCAAATGTGCCTGCCCCGGGCCCTTACAAATGAGCATTTCCTGCTGCACCGGCTGTGGTTTCAGGTGCTTTAATGGTAAAGGAACTAATTAACTAACAGATGACTTATGAGCCCTGAAATCAATCAGACTTACTTAAAAAAAAAAAATCCAGTAGCAACCAGACAGGAGTCTTATGTTAAGTTCCTTTTAAATGAAGTTTTGTGGATTAGCGTTCATAATAAAATGTCAAATTATGAGCCTGTAGCCTAATTGTGTTGTCTTTTGGACGGTGGCCAAGTAATTTTTTACTTGCGCCGCACATGGTTATGGTAAAAGGCCATTATTCACAGCACAATCATATAAATTGATTTAATTACTCAACCGGCTTAAAGTCTGCCTTTATTTCGCGGGCCCTTTATCTTGCTGCTCGGTTTCGAGTTGTGTAGCTCTAGCTCTTATTCAGGGATGTTTTCTGGTGATCGGCTTGGCCATTTTCAGTCACATTGCGTTCTACACCTCCAGCTCCCCGAGTTCTGAAAACCCCAAATGACCAGGTTGGGATGGGGATTATTTGCCCATGTTTTGCCTTTGGTTCCCTCTGGCAGATACCCGATCTGATTTATGACACCAGGCCTGCAGCGGGAGGCTGAATCCATAAGACCAGCTGTCATAGCACGCTGCCGCCCTAATAACATGGCACAGGTCGGGGGGTTAGCCGGCGTATGTTGTTCGACACCCAACAATGGAGTTGGGGGTGGCTAATACCCCCCTTCCCATTACATGTTCCCTCTGTTTGCCTATAATGACCTGTTGCACTTTTATATTTAGCGACCATGTTATGACTACCAGAATTCCTGACGATAAACACGGAACCGTTGTGAGTTCGTCGGAGTGGAGTTTATGTCTGTGGAGAGAGCTGTTATTATCCCATAATTTGTGTGGAAGATCTGAGGATGGCGAGCTCGCTCACTCCCATGTAATTACTCTTGGCGCAGAGATACACGACGAAACGCCGGGGAATCAAACATCGCCCCGCAGTATTTTTAGCCGGGGCAGCTACGACATGTTACATGTGGAGGGCTTCCATTCATGCAAGACACAGGCAAAGCAAAAAGATGGGTTACACCCCCCCTCCTCCTCCTCACCCAACATCACTTCCAGGTGTGCATCAACAGAGAAGCAGTAATGGATGTGGGAAGAACCACTATAGGCAAACCATGTTTACAGACAGACTTAATACAGGGAGGAAGTGGTTCAGCTTTACAATTGCGTCATCTGACATCCAGTCTGCACAAATACACACACGCGTATCTTTCGTTGACATGCTTTGATTGAATGATTCTTTTTAAAGCACAAGTCACTCTTTGAGTAAATGCCTAATTTGTTATTGATACATGCCATAAAACATGGCTGTAATTTGTAGCAGGCATGTATTGGGAAACAATGAGGAATTCCACAAGTGCAGGTTTGTCAGAAGTCACTTCAGTTGCTTTGCCATGCTTCTAACTCTGGCAAGAGGATTAGACCTCCACAAAGCTGGGATCCAGTAGAAAGATGTTCAGAAAGTTTGTCTGATACACCCTCTCTTGATCATCAGCCACACACACACACAGCCACAGTTTTCTCAGTTTCTTTTTCTTGCCAAGAAGATGGTCCCGACCATTAATCGTAATTGCTGACTAGATGCATTTCTTTGTATTGGTTGCCCTGGTCCAGAGCCCTGGGTGCAATACTCCCTGTTTGTTTAAATTGGTTTGCCTTTGCTGTCACCCCTGTGAATTTAAACAGAAAAAGGCTCAAGAACGCATTTATATAATTTAGTTCTTCATTAATCATATTCCTTTGTCAAGCATGCTCAAAGGGCATTGACTTTTGCCCCAGTAACTATTTTCCCACCACAATTTGATTTGCTCAAGCTATTCCAAATTACCACACTATGCAATGCGCAATTTAAAGCAATTGCTGTATGACGAATTTGAATCCAATTCAAGCACATGGACTATTACATCTAGGTATTTTGCGATTTAACAAACATTGTTGTTCGAGATTGCAGATGTGCTTGCCAGGTGACTCACAGTTCAGTCCTCAGCTATGCTCTTTACTAGGAGAGTGATTTGCCCGTCAAGTTTTAAGACTAATCGGTAGTGCCTTTTTAAAGGCTGTTATATATTTCAGTGATATGTATATGATATTGCGTTTGTCATGGAAATTAGTTACAGAATCCAACAATACCAACCCCAACGACTCACCTTGTAGTAAATATCAAATAAATAAATACCAAATAGGGATGCAGCAGAATGCATGCTGTGAAACAGCAGAATTCATAGGAATAATTTCGGTACCAGATTGGCTTTGCACTGGTGGGATATATGTATGCACATACGTAGGGTCTCATCCATGCAGTCCATGTCAATATCCTGTAATTAATACCAAGCATGCAGAGACATCCTAGTGTCCCATGCAGAAGCTACAGGAAGCATCAGGAAATTACTTCACCTACTGTAGTTTTATGGCTTCTTCATGGGAAATGTAGTGTGTAATTCAAACACGAAATGATGCGCACAGCCACAGTATCACTGGAGCAGGCATATTTGTGCAGAGAGCCTCATTCATATAGGGCTTTTTTTAGTGGTCCCCATATGATATGTGCAGGCCAGAGTAATAAGTTTGGCTTGAACGTGAACGTAAATCAAGTGTTTGGGGGGGAGTGAGTGGCTCTCACCCTGATGTCTAACTCCGGTCTAAGTGCCACCAAATTTCAAGTTCATGTTTGCCCACAAATGCCCCTGAAGGGGTTAAAATATGGTAGGCTAATGCAGCGTTTATTTTTTGTTTCACTGCTTGAGTGCAGAGAGGGGGGTAAAGAGGGTCACTGTGTTTTTTTTCCTGTCGCGGCGGTTCCCAAGACTTTTCTTCCCAGGCTATCCAGGTCACCACGCCACCAGCCTTCAGGCACCGCCAGACGCAGCTCTTCATGCTTGTCACCTCGTTTTACGCATATCTGCAAGTTCACGGGAGGTCCTAAGTGCTTTTACAAGTTTCCTTTTTTTTCTTTTTCTTTTTTTACTTGGCCATCGAGGTCCCCTTCGATGACCGCTTAGTGCTTAGTTCGCTTATAATCAGGCTCAGAATTCACAGTGCACCAGATGAGCTCATTCCGTAGCCAAGGCGGACTGATGCAATGGTGTAACGGTGGCGTCCAAAACATAACAAAGTAGCTTTACGCTATAATGCTGCCATTAAAGGCATAAAACAGCCACATTTAAATGTATGAGTGTGTATGTGTGTGTCTGAGAGGTAGGCTCCGGGGAACTCAGGCTGTTCGTATATTTTTCAGTCGCCCACTGGTCCGAGCTGCGCCGAGAAACTGAAGCCGTTTTATTTCGTGGCGTTTTCTTTTATGGCTCTGGCAAATGGTCCCGTATGAATGACCCTCCAGAGGGTGGCCTCGGGAGTGTTAACAAGCTTCTACATTTTCGGACGTGCCAGCCCTGCCCCCCGCCCCCACCAACCCTTAGCCCTTAATATCTGTCCCACCCCCCACCTCCATATCTCTCAGGGTGCCCACAGCACTCTCGTGTCTCCCCTCCTTGCCTCACCTCTCTCCCCAGGCCTGCGTTGTGCGTTGTCCCCTCTCCCTCTCCCTTTATGAGGCGGCTGTGGCGGAGCAGAGAGTGGGCCGACTCGGCCGGGCCGTTGCCAGGAGAGGAGCTGGCTGAAAGGGGAGAATCCTCCTGTGAAAGGGCGCGATTCAGTGGCGCGGGGGGGGGTGCGAGTGCGCGCATACACCCGAACCCGCTGGCTGGCCGAGCCAAAATAATCAGATCAGCCACTCCGGGGCCCCCTGGCTCCACACTGGAGCCTTTGTTGGGCCCCTCCACCCCACGCCCCCCACCCACACCTCCTTCAGCCCCACTACAGGCTCCTCAGCCCAGGGTACCCCCAAGGCCCTGGAGGGGCGCGGAGGAGAAAGTAGGGTGAGGTTGGTTGAGATGTGTGTGTGTGTGTGTGTGTGTGTGTGTGTGTGTGTGTGGTGTGTTAAATGGAAAGTGGGGGGACAGTGTGCGAGTTGTGGATTGCATGGGACATCCTGTGAAACCCGGCTTTTCACACAGGTGAGATGCATTAATATGTCCGCAAATGTTGACCCGCCTAATGGAAAGTACACACGGGTGCTGCACAAAGTTATCGTTTTCTCACTCTGTGATCGTGCACGGCATTTTCGCATGCCTTGACTAGCATGCATCTAGAGGCCCTCTCTGTTCAGGGGCGCGTGTCATTTTTATTGACACACAATGTAATGTATCCAAGGAAAACAGACGCCGAGGAGTGGTTGTGTAAAGTGTGCAAAGTGGCTGGCAGATCTGAGCCAGCACATAAACTTAGTGACAGCCTGACGAGCCGGGTGTGGGCCGGGCTCAACTCGCAGACAATAATACTTTTGTCTCCATTTGTCCGTCGGTGTGAACGCTAATCATTTTGGCCGGTTGCCAAATCGCAACATCGCCCATTCATCTCTCCCCTCCATCTTTCCCTCAAGACCTTTTTTCCTTCTAGTTGCCAAGGTCAGCTTTCATATGCCTCTCAATCAATGCCCCAAGCGTTTTCCAGGAACGGGATGTTGTTGCATGTTTGGAGAGTCTGTGCATGTGTTGGAGGGGAAAAAAGGCTGTAAATTACGTGTGATTTTACCCAAGCGCCTCTCTCTCTCTCTCTCTATCTCCCTCTCTCTCGCTCTCTCTCTCCCCCCCCCTCTCTCTCACTCTCTCGTACAGTTGAGAAATTATCTTGCAAAGTTTTTCCCTGACGGAAAGGCACTCAAGGAAGAGGGAAGGGAGTGTGTCCACGTTGTAAAACAAATCCCAACTGTATTACCTAAACAACGGAATGATAATTTGACATGGGAACAGCACTCTCGCTGTTGTTCTTGGCCCTGTGGCCCTGTGAGGGGCCATAACTTATCTGTCCTGGTCCTCAGCGCATGGATAAGGCACATCCCAAAGCACACATCCCCCTGGATAGGGCGCTGATAGTGGTCATTTAAGATGACTCACCAGGAAGTCAGTGACACCCAGCAATAATACGCCTGGTCATTCGATTAGCTTTGCATGTTAACACTGATGAGCTGAAATAACTGCTTTTCTCTGGCTGGTTGGTCAAGGAAGACGTATTACCCTAATTCGGAAGACTTTGACATCATATACATTTGTTGCTGTGGTGCAAGCTGTAGAATCCAGACCATATCCAGACCATATTTTGCCCACGGGGTCCTTGGTTCGAATCCGACCCGCGGTCACTTCCCGATCCTACTCCCATCTCTTTCTTCCACTTCCTGTCCTCCATATCCTTTTGTGAATTAAATGTCATTATTACGTCACTCGGAACTTTTTCGTAGGCCGGAACTTATTGTTCATGACGGCACCAACCCCCCCCCCCCCCTCCACGCACACACACACACACACACACAAAAACAAAAAACAAAACATGTATTCATTGGGACAGTGTGTGTTGCATTAAATGAAAATAGTACGAGGTGTGTTAACTGGTTCAACTGGTAACATATCAGCTGGATACTAAATGACTTTTACTGTACTGAGCGCTATGAAGCTCAAGCTTACATGATATGCCTATTAGTTCAGTTTATTTTTAGTTGACCACAGGCAAATTCAACATAGCAAGATTTATTGGAAATAAATGAACAGTCATTATGCTGTGTGTGTTTGTGTGTGTTTGTGTGTGTGAGTGTGCGAGAGAGAGTCACAGCTTTACTATTCAGACTGGCCTCCCCTTTGGCAGAGTGGGTGAGCCGTTGAGGTTGTGTGGAAACTGGCCATCATAAAAGTCCAGTCCAAAAGCAAAGCACACAGCACCCCACACATGGGGACTTTCACCGGGGAAGTGTTTATTTTTCATTAACTAAAAAGCTTACGTATGTGTCGCCAGAGCAGAAGCAAACCCCCCTAGAGGTGGACTAAATGTGTAAACTAAACATGGCAGAGACACACTGGGGTCACCGTCGTTTTTTGTTGTGCATGTTTGTTCAACTGCCAACCCCCCCCCCCCCCCACACACACACACACACACACACACACACTTCCCAGCCGGTTGTGTTGCACGTCCGCCATAGCGCCTGGGTGGTGAGAATTAGACTGGACATAGCTGGGCAGTCATCATAATCATCACAGCCTGCTCATTAATGCGCTAATGGTTGGGCCCGTAGGCGAATTTCACCTCGGGCTGGCCGGGCGGGCCCGCGCTGATGGGATGCAGTCTTACTATAGAGGCTGACCTCAGTCGAGCCAGATGTGCAGAGCCGAGAGCCGTCTCATAAACAGAGGGACAGGCGGGTCTGCACTTCCTCACTCCTAACTGATCTGGGGTCTCTGTGGTCGCTACTCATGAAGTTATTTATTCATCAGGATTGGGAAGAAGACAGAGTCTGATTGTAATTATGAATATCAATTGCAGGCAGAATTAAAATAAATTCTGTCAGACCTGCTACACTGTGTGAATGGCTTCAAATAATCTCTAGCTGGAAAGAATGGTACTGTTATCAGCAATGTGTTGTAGGGTGATGACCTGAAATGACTAAATCACACTTTGTGCTGGGGTAGTTTGTGAGCACTGAGCAGTATACTTGTAATTACATCCGTCTGTACTGCAGTACTTAAACATCAATAAAGTCATCATCATCAACATCAAAGTTACAACTAATGACTTTATTACTGAGGAGCAGAATCTGAGATTTCAAGAAGATATGGAGGTAAATTCAGGGAAGCATCTCAAGTGTTATTGATGTTATTTTCCAGTATGACTGTCTTATCTTTGGCACTGTAAAATATTTTTCCCTCCCGACGTTAGAAATCAAAGTTGAATTCCATTGTGCTCTGTTTAAAATCATTAATCAGAGCCATCTTAGAAAAAAATTATATGAACCTGACATATATGTGTGTAATATGTACCTGTGAAGTGTGGTTGGTGGATTGAGTAAAAATCCCCATCTCTACTCCATTATCCGATTGCAGTATTTCAGCACTAGTCTGCTCTATGAGCTTGAGTCCAAGGTTGTGTCAGTTTAAAACTCCCTAACTGTTATTTCTCTCTCTCTCCCTCCCTCTCTCCCTCTTTTCCTGCCTTCTCTGTTTTCCATCCAGCTGCAGACGTGACCCTATCTGAATCTGGGGAGATTGAGCCTGTGGCAGAGGCCCAGAGTGGAGGTCTACCGACGTCTGAAGGTAAAGACCACAAGTCTCTACTCGCCCCCCTGCTGCCATTAAGTGTTCATTTACATGTTGATATGCATTTCTTCCAACAAGCCTGCTGGAACAGCTGAGCATCAGGGGGGAGGAGATAATGAGCCATCATAACCTTTCTATTTTTACCTTGCTGAAGTTGAATTATAGTCTCCCCATAAGCCCTAGCCTGTACTGCCGTGGCAACCATTCAGACTTCCTGAATGGAATCCACTGGATGGAATCCTCTGGGAGGCTCTGGTGCATTTTTTTAGGGTTGGCCCATCTTCACCTCAGACGTTGATGCATGTGAGCCATTGTCAACAGTGCTTCAGGGTTCACACTTAGGATTACTGAGAAGTCAGGAGGCCGCTTATAAAGCAGAAATATAGCAGATTCGGTGTAAAAAACATGAAATGATGGTTGTGTTACAAGTGGTGGAATGAAGCCAAGCCATAAAGCTAAGGTGAGCTGAGGATCCAAGTCCCCTTCAGAAGACGAAAAAAAAACCAAATACAGGGCTAGGTTTTCTGTGGGTGGAGGCTTGTTGAGAGAGAGGGGGATGATGAGAGGGGGAGGACGAGAGAGAAGGAAAACGAGAGAGAACGAGGCACTCCTAGCTCTCACAGTGTTTCCCATACATTGACTTATTTGTGGCGGCCCACCACAATATCAACTTTGACCACCACACAATGATTTTCCAGGTTGTACTACATTGTGTTAATATCTGGTTAACATCATAAACACGCTGCGCTAATTTGTTAAAAACTGTTGCATTCAAGTTAATTCTGCAAACCTACCACCACAAATAGAATTAAGTTCTGTGGGAAACACTGTCTCAGCGATGGTTTTCTCTGTTCACAAGTTCTTATTTGCTGGGCATAACCTCAAAAAGACAAGTGGCCAAGCGGTGATGCGGAGTTTAGCTTTTCCCAAAGTGGTGCTGAAATGCTGACACTACCGGTCAGCGCCACACAAGCACACTGGAAACATCTGTTGAAAGGCATCGCCAGGAGTGTTTCAACATTCATTTCAGATTGCACTTCAGAAACTTATGAAGAGTTGCAGAGTAGGTTTTTTATCTTAATCGAACCACCCCCCCCCCCCCCAGATGTCCTTGACTTCACATCTTTTCAAGAGAACCACTTTTTGGAATGGACCTTTGCTGTCTGGCTACCTTGGGATTGCTGCCCAAAATTTCCTTCTAAAAAAACTCCTACCCTTCAAACCCTTGCCTTCTTCCTAGCCCACCCCACCCCCACGCTTGACTGGGTCTCTGATTGCAAACCGAGGAAGTAATTATGCCAGAATAAAGCATTCGTCCTGATAGGACTCTCAACTCCCCTGCATCCTCTTTCCTGCACAATTTAGTGCCCCGAGGGCACTGCGGCAGAACCCTAAACGGTGCAATGTTACAGGCCCAAATTGTTAAGCACTGAGTGTATGGAAATGTATGTGCTTGGTAAAAATGGAATCTCGACTGTACGAAGGCCGACCTACACCAAGAACTGTAATGGTAAAAACTATAGTTTTAAGTATCACTTTATGTAATTAGAATGGCAATGTCCACACTGTATGCTAAGACACAGCGACATGAAGAACAATATCAGGTGAACTTCAGAGAGCGAATTTAAAATGATAGAAACCTGACAACCAATAGAATTGTATAAATCACATTAATGGACATAATATATATTCTGGAGAGACTTCCCTTATCATTGGACAATGTGGACATATTGTTAGAGTTACAATTGTCTTTGTTCTTGGTGGAATGCTGCTGCAAGAGCTTTAAAACATAAAGCCAAGAATATGTTTCCGGAGAATGCCATTGAGTGGCAACCAGACAGAGCTGTTCTGGTCTGGTTTGTTGGTATTAACGGCCTAATAACATAATGATCATTTCAGAAAGTTCTGCTCCATTGGTCAAACGTCAAGCCATATCGGAACTGGGGCTGCTCTGGAGATTGCAGATTGAGTTGGGCGGCTTAAATGCTGTTCCAGAGCCGGGGGGTGGGGGGGGCATGTTGCTTGCCTTGCATGCTCATGTGTGTACATAAATCAAGTCATAATTTCAGGAAAACCTACCACTTTCTTCATATGGGGCCTGGTTAATACTAGTGCCTGAAAATGGAATGCCAGGCCACAGAGAATTGTTTTTGTTGGCCATGAGAGTGCCGTGCAGGGAATAAAGTAAGCAAGTAACAGTTTTTCTGAAGGACTGCAATCTTTGTGTCTGTTTGTTTTAAAACGAATGGTTAAAAAAAAGCACAGACATGTTTAAAAAAGCGAGGCCAACACCAAGCTCGGCTCCGATTGGGAGCGGCATGACGTTAACTCGACGATTGAGATCACTTGTTCTGAGCATGGAGATTATGATCTCAGAATGTGTATAAGCATATGGCTTATGGTTGATTTAACTGCATTATGCCAGAAACAATCTTGTCAGGGTTTGTTGTTACTTGCGATTTGTACATAACAATGACACAGTATGTCATGTAACTCTGCGTGAAGGCAAAAAGGGCCCATAGCCATTGCACGGTTGAAGTAAGGTTACTACCGGACTTAATACTCATCAAGTTAAGTCAAGTTAGACATCCTTTCCCAGCAAAAGAATAGGGGCCAAGTCCAACACTCCCCACTCGATCGTCCACATCTCCTGAGTGCTTCAACACGCACTCATTTTTACAGCTGAGTGTTGCTTGGCCCGTCATGAAGGGTGGCACCAGCTCAAGAGGAAGCAGAGATTTCGCTATACGGATCCCCCCTCGGGAGAGCGCGCCGAAATCAGTCAGCCGCCTCCTGCCTTGATATCCGATACGGCGTCCACGGTTCCGACAGGTAGCGCAGCGGTCCTTCTGGCCCCTGACCAGTATTGATGATGATGGATAAGTGCTCGGAGGATTCATAAATCACACGCTGTTTGGAGGAGCTTGTAGGCCAGAAACGGCTGGAGATGTATTTTATTTCACTAGCTCAAGCTCGATAGTGAGACGGGAGGGTGGTGAGGTTGGGGCGGGTTGAGAGATTGTGGAAGGGGGATAGGAGCTGGCCAGAGAAGAAAAATGCCGCTCTCAGGTTTTGGTCCGTCGTATTTTTCGACCCTTTTTTGGGAGTAGATGCCATGAATGGAATGCATTCTTATTATTGTATTACAGACACCATTAATAAACTGTCATGCATCCGATATAGCGCTTCTAGGAAGAAATAGCACTGTAGGCCTACACAGAGAAGCACATTTGGTTTGAAAAAATGGAGAGGACTTATTGCAACTTTCCACCACCAGGGATATAATGCTGTACACTTGAGCAAACACAGGAAAGGAATAATGATGTACTTTTGCATGATGGATTTTTGAGAATCTGAAAAATACTGAAAACGTTTTCCTGGATTTGGGACTGGTTTTTCCCTCCGCTCTCCCTAGCAAAACACTGAGGCTGGAAGTGCATTTATAAGGCCAGTCAGTGGCCAGCGCTTGGCCGTTCCGGGTTGGAGTGACTTGTCAACACTGGCTCCCTTTTTGTTGTTTATCGCCTCGGCCCCTGCCACACACACACACACACACACACACACACACACACACACACACACACACACAGCCCAAGAAAGGCTGAGTGGTGCGCCCGGTGTTCCTGCATGCCAGCTGCCTCTGCTCCGAGGCTCGCTTGCCGGGGCGGCCCGGCGCATTCCGGACTGGCAGGGGCAGGAAACTCCAATTAAACCTGAAGATGGCGGCAGCATCAGCAGCAGTGTCGGCAGCGGCGGTGGTGGTGGTGATGACATCAGCCTTTGAGTGTGCCTTCTGTGGTGAGGGCCCAGGCCTGCCGAGTTTCCATTGCGTAAGCGCTGTAAGTCGGGTGCTTCTCCGCTCACACTCAGACCCTGTGCTATGCGGCAGAAAGCTCCTACCCTGTGTGTGTGTGTGTGTGTGAGTGTTTGTCTGTGTGAGTGTGTCTTTGTGTCTTCCTCACTGATATGACTGACAGTAATTCCTTAGCCAGTAACTATGGACACCAGCTTTATAAACATGACCTACTGCCAGACTGTGTTGGAGATTAGCTTTGAAAATATCTTTCGTCTGTCACATCATATGGAGCCTAGCTTTCCTTTGTCTGTCACATTATATGCAGTCAAGGTAAGGATTTGCCTGTGTTTAGTAGGTGGCTGTGTTTTCAAACTCTTGTCTTGACATAAAACACTAGATATTGTTGTAAGCAGAGACATCAAATTTAATGACGGGAAAAAACATGTTCATACAGATTATAGCTTGTGCTTATTTAAGAGCACCTGTGTGATTTGGATATTTTGGCCCAAGTCAGCGAACTGTGGTCTAGACGCTCTATCAGGCCGATGTTTGCAGTAAACAGACATCAGTTGATGAGGTGAGAGGTGCAAAGAGCCAGATAATGTTTAATGGTCTGTCTCGTTGGCCCTGACATGTTGTTTAATGCGGTTTCAATGCGGAGTCTAATTGCATTAGAAGGCAGCTGTTTTTAAAAAAAATTTATTTGCACTGGTCCTTCTTAACTCAAACCCCGTGGCATGGAGCAACTTAACTGAATCGAATCCCCTCACGAAGATGCTGTTTACGAGGGCGTTTGCTTGAATCGCTGCTCTTATGGCCACCAAGTGAGCCTTTAGCCTCTGGTGCTCGGTGTGGTTGCTGTTTGACGGTGGGGGGAGGACACTGGAGTGACTGAATTAGCTTGTAATTGGAGTATTGTTCCAGACAGGCCTTCTCTCCTGGCCCTGCTAATCGGCAGTGCTGCTTTCGATTAGCACGTGGAGCGTGCATGCGAGTTGTGGCTTGGCAACCAGGTAGCGACTTGGGCTCGCTTCCACGGCTGCAAAATTACAAGGCCAGCCCTCTGCTACATCTCTTAACCTTAGCTTGCCCCCTACGACTGGTATGTCCGGTGCAAAAGAAATAGGTTTGTGCCGTCATTACACAAATAAACCCATTGGTTGTGTTCACCCTGCCCTCTCGAAACACCTAAGCTAAACCTTCTGGGTAGTATCTTTCCACACGGAGAGTGTTGCATCGTATTGACTTGGCAAGGGGCACTCCTCAGGGGCTCAAACAGACAGTGAACAGAGCTGTAACAGACCTGAAAATGGTCTAGAATGTGATGGAACAGAAAGTGTGTGTATCCACTCTGACTGCACTGGGGGAGAAGCCTGTGTTTTGGTCGGGGTCGAGAGTCAGTGGGTTTGTGTGCCTGTAGCCTGCTGTGTGGTTTTAGGGCTGTTGATGAGGAGGGGAGGGGGGGGGGCAGTCCTGTTGTGGTCGCGCCAGAGGCCCTCTCGTCCCCCTCATTCCCCACACACAGTCTCTGGCCCCTTGGCGGGCGGGGGGGGGGGGGACAGGGGGCAATGGAGTGCCCAGGGAAGTCTGCCACTGGGATCCAGGTTGCGTTGCTGCTGCTGCAGCGAGGAGTGTTTTGCCCATGCCTGTGAGAACCTGCCCCTGACAGCAGACTCGATCGCATACAGAGAATGCATCTCTCTTTCATTTTCATTCTCACTCCTTTTTTCTTTTCTTTTTTCGATCTCCTGTCTGTCTTTCTCCCTTCTTTCTTTTTTATCACCTTCATCTCTAGCCTTTTTTCTTACTTTCTCACATGCTTGGTCAACTCGTTTTTCTGCACCTCTCTCTCTCTCTCTCTCTCTCTCTCTCTCTCTTCTTGTCTTACTCTGTTGCCCCTTCTCCCTCTTTCCCTTGTTTCTCTCCCCATTAGCAGGGCCCTCTGTTGCCAAAACAGCCTTGTCTTTTATTTCTCTTTCCCTCTTGCACTCAACTTGCCCTCGTTTCACCAAGGTGCATAGTTCTGCCCCCCTCCCTCTCCCTCCCTCTCCGCCAACACCACCAGCCAACACTCCCCCACTCTCCCCTAGCTCTCACTCCAGATCAGTATCAGAGTGTGTGGCTCTGTCTTGAAGTGATGCACGTCCTATCAACGCTCCCCTATCGTACCTGTAGTGACTCTTTACCTCAGTGAAATACTTCAAAGGGCCCACGACGGCTTGTCTCCTTGACCTGTTGTTCTTCCACTTTCATGCGTGAACTGTCCTCTTTACGAGATGTTCTTGTGAGAGTGAAAGCTTATCGCATCAGTGGCAAATGTATTATATGTCCATTGATTCATATGGAAACAATGTATGGGAAATGAAATATGGGAATACAGTTTCCTACACAGTGGATCTGGTCTTCCCATGCAATTTAAACCTGGAATAGATAAATAGGACTTAAAAAAAAAACGTTTGGGTGTGTGTGTGGGGGGGTGGGGGGTTACACAGCACATGGATGGCTTTTACACAATACATGGAGTTAGAAAAAAGCCTTGAGCACAAAATCAGCTCCAAAGGCTGTTTCTACTACATGTCACAATCTAATTCAGTTAAAATATGGAACCACTGTTCGAACCACATGCACGCATTTGGCCTGCACTTCCAAAAATATGCCCCCCCAAACAGCTTACAGCTCTGAAAAAAGCAAGGTTGGACATGAAACTGAGGGAGGGAAAATTAAGTGGAGCAGTCCACATCTGACCCAGCCACGTTGGACTGCATGCCTGGCTGATAGGACTTGGCTCCCTTCAGTGGGCTATCTGAGGGCAGTGTGTTTGTTTGGGACCCGTCTGGGTCTGGCCAGTCAGAAGCCATGAGCTCACGCCGCCCGCCACCCTAGGGTCGAGAGACTGTCCAGGACCCTAACCACTCCTCTCTTCTCCTCCCCCCTCTCTGTCTGTTTCTCCCTTTCTCTCCCCTCCACCTTTTCCCCCCTCTCTCTGTCTGTTGCTTTCTCTCTCTCTCAGACCCCACCTCACCTCCTTCCTCCCTCTATCTCTCACTTACACACAACTACACACTCACTTTCTCTCTTTCTCAGACCCCACCTCACCTCCTTCCTCCCTCTATCTCTCACTTACACACAACTACACACTCACTTTCTCTCTTTCTCAGACCCCACCTCACCTCCTTCCTCCCTCTATCTCTCACTTACACACTCACTTTCTCTCTTTCCTTTTCTCTCCTCTCTGTCTGTTTCTCTCTCTCTCTCTCTCTCTCTCTCTCTCTCTCTCTCTCTCTCTCTCAAACACACATGTACATACTCCCTCTCTTCCCTTCTCTCCCCTCTCACTCACTCACTCACTCACTCACACACACACACTCTCTCTCTCACTCACTCACTCACTCACACACACACACACACACACACACACACACACACACACACACACACACACACACACTTTCCCCGTGGTCACCTTGTGTTGTTGCATTCCTCACCTTGGCCAAGGTGCCATGTCACACTTCCTTGTGAGCAACAGGGAAAGGTTACAGAGGTGACCCTGCTCCAGAAACAAACACACACACACACACACACACACACACAGAGTGCTGTGAACTTGCTTCCCAACGTGGGCATATTGAGGTTATTTCCTTTCATGCCAAAAAGTTTTTTTTTTTTCTTTAAAGATAATTTTCTTCACAGGATGTTATTTTGCATTTGCAGCAGTGAAACATCAGGAAAACAATAAACCGTTTTCAAAAAATTCCCCAAATTACAGTAGATATATATATTTAGGGGCTGAAATTACTATTATCTTCATGTTTTACTGAGTGACTTTTTGGCCACATTTTGCCACTGAATCAGTCTGGCAAGTCCTCCTGCCAAACTTCTTGTTGCAAAACTCCCTCTGCATCACTGCCTCTGCAGTCTCAAAATAAAAATCTAAGCTTCTGGGTTTCCGACTGCTTGTGTATGTTGAAGGTTCCAGTCCTGTCACATCATTAATGATGGTTTTCAGAAGAAGGTTAGGGATCTGACAGAGGGTATGTGTAATGCAAACTTCTCTCTCTCTCTCTCTCTCTCTCTCTCTCTCGCACTCTCTCTCCTCTCTCTCTTACACTCTCTCTCTCTTTCTTTCTCTCTCCTCTCTCTCTCTCGCACTCTCTCTCCTCTCTCTTTCACTCTCTCTCTCGCACTCTCTCTCCTCTCTCTCTCACACTCTCTCTCTCTTTCTTTCTCTCTCCTCTCTCTCTCGCGCGCTCTCTCTCTCGCTCTCTCTCTCTCTTACGTGCGTGCGCTTCCCTACTGAGCTTGGTAATGGGCCCTGTACCCAAATATTCAATTTGCTGAAACTCAACCCCGCAAACAAAGCCGTGCTGACGGCTAACATGGTGAGCATCAGGGGAGTCTCCTAGCCAAAATCAACAGGCCTCTCGGGGCTATCTCACACACACACGTGTGTGTGTAGAGAATGAGTCGCGGTGGGAGGGGTGGAATGAGGGGGTCAGAAAGGCCGGGCCAACGAGGGGTTAGCAGCGCGGGAGCTTGCTGTCTCTTCTCCCAGGGAAGGTGAGGAGAGGGAGAGAAGCCGAGCCAGCCGTTACTTCAACCAGATGTAGCGCAGCAGCAGGCGCAGAGAGAGAGAGAGAGAGAGAGAGAAGATAGAAGAGAGAGAGTCTGGCTTCCCCACCGCCACCCGGCCGCCCTGCTCGACTGCCGGGGTTCAGCAGTTCAGTCGGGATTAGGCCTTCAAACGCCCGGGGGTCAGCTCCCCGGCAGCCAGACCTCGGACCAGTCAGCCTGTGTTTATCTCACCCCCCCGTCCCCAACCACCATCACCCCCACCCTGCCCTGTCTGAACAAGACACAGCTGGAGGGGACAGAGAGCTGGCGAGGGAGAGGAGGAGGAGGAGGAGGAGAACAGGGGGTGGGGGTGGGAGAGGCGCTTATAGGCTACACACAGACAGGAAGTCGGCACGCTGCTCTTGGCCTGAGAAGTGCCAGAGCTCATAGCAGTTGGTTCTGGTTATGGCCAACAGACAGAAGCAGTGGACTGTTGTCAGCAGTGGCTGTAGTTTCTTCCCTCGTTTTGTAGTTGTGCACTTCAGAGTTGGCATTCATCATCTCACAACCATATCAGTTTTTTTTTGCAGTTTCAAGACATTATGCCAACAAAGTCAGCTGAAATCCGGACCTACAGGATGTTCATTAGAACACTGTGTAAAACTAGCCCACTTGTCTCAGAGATGTGAAGGGCCCATACAAGTCCAAGTGTGTGATTGACATGGGAGCAGGGTTTTGGAATGCATGGTAGTCATGTTGATACTTTGTGACCTCAGCACTGACCTTTGACCCCCCCCCCCCCCACCTCCTCCTCTCCCCCTCACCTTCTGACCCTCCTGCAGACCTGTTCTTGGAGTTTGTGGAGCAGCCGAGCAACATCACCCATATGCAGGGCCAGACGGCGACGCTCCACTGCAAGGTGGCGGGCAAGCCGTGGCCTTCCATCCGCTGGCTGAAGAACGACGCCCCCGTGGTGCAGGAGCAGGGGCGCATCTCCATCCGCAAGACCGAGAGCGGCTCCAAGCTGCGCATCCAGGACCTGGACACCACCGACACGGGCTACTACCAGTGTGTGGCCACCAACACCCTCAAGGTCATCACCGCCACGGGAGTGCTCTACGTCCGACTCGGTAAGCAGACCTTCCCTCAAATGTGTGGAGAGTTGTTTTATGTGCTTCTCTGGGCTTTATTAGGATTTTCAGTAGATGGACTGATTCCATTTTATTATTGTTTGGGTTTTTGAGCCATTGAATCCATGGCATTGGGAGTACTGTGGGATTCAAATTTGAGATGAGATGAGTGATGTGTCTTTATTTTTATGTGTAACCACATCTTGGCATTCCTTAAAAACCAAAATAATGACATTACTGGTTAAAACTCATTTCAGTTTCTTGTTGGTGCATTCTAAAACATAGTGTTTGCTTCATAGTTAAGTATTTGGTTGCTGTATTTTTAGTCAAACTGGAGTGGTGGGACATTAACCTCCACTTATTGTTATCCCTGAGGAGACATGAGCTAACCGGCTCAAGTAGAAGACCACTGACTCCAGGCATTCTCTCTCTCTATCCAGACTGTTCTGCTGTGGCTTAAACAGCTATTTCATTTGTGGAGAAACACTCTTTTTCTGCCCATCACGTTCATGGGCACAATCCATTTATTCTCAGTGTGCTGTTAAAAAAAAAAAAAAAAACCGACGGCGTATCCCTCATATTTTCTTTCCTGTCCGGCTATTTGAGGTTATTATGTGGCGAGCTTGCCGGTCTGCTGGAACTGAAGCCACACTGTTTCACGGGGGCTATATGCACAAAAACCTTCGCCTGGCATCCCCTCTAGATTTATTGGAGGGTACCCGTATAAATCTCTCCATTCTCCCGCAACGCAACTCAGGGGCACAGGCTACAAACTTTCTCAATGTTCCTTCTCAGAAACGTTGGTCCCTGGAAAGGGAAGAGAACGAAATTAAGTCAAACAAAACAACATTGTGCGCACACGGCCGAGAGGCTCAAGTCCCGTATTGACCATCGAGGACGTCTGACAGGTTTAGTAGGATGTCACGGTGAAGGCATGGTGCGTTTCGTTTTCCCCCCCGCCTGAAAAGTCATCTTGATGTAATAGTAGTAGGCCACTCTTAAGGATCCTGATGGAAGGTTTCGTTTGCCATCGAGTTTGATCCTGTGAAGGGGAGATAATATTCAGTCTCTCGGCGAAGTCAGGGTCGGGCCCTTTGACATGAGCCGTTTGTCATCTTGTCTCAAATGAAGCGCACATCTTGTAACGATCGGTACTGCGGCGCGATTAATGCGAAAAGCATATGCAAGGTAATGAGCTTTTAGGCTGTGGAATGGAACATGAGGCAAGTCAGCCTTTTCAGAAGAGTTTTTTATTTTTATATAGAAAGCACACTTGAATCTATGAAATGCTCTGTCTTCTGGATGTGTTGACATTGTGCTGTCATCCAATTGCTGTCATATGATGGCAGGTCATGAAAGGTTAATGTGAACAATATTCTTAGTGTTGATAAATGAATAGGATATTGAAGACTGTGTGACATCATGGCAGTTATTCGGTGGTTGGTACAGAAATACTCACAGTCTCTATTTTCTTTTACAGGACAGTCTCCAACACCTGGCACAAATGACCCGTAAGACATTTATTTTTTATTTATTTTGTTATATAACAGCTTACTCTCCTTTCTTTCTTTCTTTCTTTCTTTCTTTCTTTCTTTCTTTCATTCTTTCATTCTTTCTCTTCTGGTCTTCCTTGACGAATCGTGCCACTGCACCCTGCCACTACCCTCCCGTAGTGAGCGATCCATGGCCGCCGCCGCTTTCTTCTTCCTCTGGCATGGTCAGCACAGAGGAAGAGGAGAATGGGTGTCTTCATCATGTCATGATGAAGCTGAATGGATTTCTCCTTAGGGGATCTGAACAGCTGGTTCTAGCTGTTTAGTCAGAGATCCAGACAGTCTAAAGGAATGCTGATTCATTGCTCTTTTCCTGTAGGTGACGTTATTGGTTTATCAGTGCGTCATCTGCAACAACTTAACTGGCTTAAAGCCTCGTCAATTTACACATGTGAGCTTAGCTCAAGGTTAGCACAGATAAAAGTAAAGTATAAAGTTGTTTATAGATGTGCCAGAACATTCACAACACAGCCAATTGAGAGAGTTCAAGGCCTATAATTACTTAATGACGACAAACATTAAGACATTACTTTGGAAACCAACAGAAAGGAAAATACCAAACATTTTAGGATGTTAAACTGCACTGGGGTAAAGGATCTCCTCGTCTCTTTGATAATCTCTTCGTAAGCTTTGTCTTTGGCCAAACAGAAAGGAAAATACCAAAGATTTTAGGATGTTAACCTGCATTGGGGTAAAGATTTTAGAATGTTAAACTGCTTTAGGGGTAAAGGTTCTCCTTGTCTCTTTGATAATCTCTTCTTAAGCTTTGTCTTTGTCTTTGTTTTGTTTTTCTCTCACCCTTAGTGCCTCTCAGGGTTGCTTAACATGCAGTCTCATCCTCTCGCTCCAACTCCCAAATCCCCTCTTTCTCCTCGGCTCCTCTTGTCTGTGAGGAAATAAGCTGATGGGCCACTCTTCTTTCTCCTGCTCTCTCAACCATTCTGCTACTGCTGAATACTTGTTGCTCTTGGCCATGGAAATCTTAACAGAGGAAAGAGAGAGAGAGATAGAGAAAGAGAGAGACCGAGAGAGAGTGATGTAGAGATGGTGAAGGGGGAAAGAGAGCGAGAGAGATGCTCAGAGAGAGAAAAGGATGGAAGGAGCGGGGGCACCAACATGGGGACAAGGACCTCTGTAGGTGCAGCCCCCCAGTAGGGTAGGCCTGTCTACGTTGTTTTGATTTGCCTGGGAACAAAAGCCCCATTCTGGCACAGGCTTGGGGCTTTTTTTTTTCTCTCTTTTTTGTTTCTTTTTGCCTAATTTCCCAGCACAGCCCCGGAGAGCTGCTGGCAGTCACCCCCAGTTTAGGAACGACAGCGCGAGGCGGGGTCTGTAATTGTTCCTTCCCCCAAGTCAAAATAAATACTGCCATGTCTGACAGGGGCGTTCAGACTGACTAGCCACCCAGCCTTCTTGGATGGTGATAAAGAGAGGGAGCAGACTGATATTATAAGAGAGAAAGAGAGGGAGAGAGCGAGAGAGATTTTTGTGAAGGGCCTTTTTATAGACTTTGGACACACAAATCATTATCTGGAGGTTTCTTGCTAAGTGCTGGCGTTGCGCAGTGCAGCTCGTTGGGGTTTGCGGATGGTGGAACCCACAGTGATTTAATAGCGCCTCCCTGCCTGAAGCTTGAAACGGCCCCGATGCGATTCCTGCGCCTTGGTTCATTTTCAAATCGTTTTCCAGTTTGTGGAGGGATGTCTCAAGTTCCACTCGAGGATGGAGCCCAAAGGAGTCAGGATCAGTCTGTCTGTTTTTTTTTTTCACGGCCAGTTCGTAACAGAATAGTAAAAGTAAAAGCTTTGTGCTTTTATGTGGATTTCATGAGCTTAGGAAACTGGAACGATATTGGTATCTGAAGCAGTCTGTGAGGAAGATGCAGTGAGATTTACTGTGAAGTGTGTGTGTGTGTGTGTGTGTGTGTGTGTGTGTGTGTGTGAGTGCATGTGCTTCTCTGAAGAAGTCCCAGACAGCCAGTGGTCACACGGTGTCCTGCATTGGTGCGGCCAGAGGGCGCCGTCCAGCGCTGGGCCAGCCCTTCCCTCACCCCCGGCGATAAGGCCCGAGAGGCCCGAGGTTGGCCAGTGTTAGGGACCGTCTGAGAGGGTGACTGATGGCCCCCTGATAGTGGGGTTTCCATGACGTCAGTCCCCCTGGGCGACCGGAGTCCTTAGACGGCCAGGTCACTCTGGGATTAGGCCTGCTGTCATAAATTCCTTGCTTTGAGGAATGCTTTTGTATATTTGAATGGCTTTTTTGGGTCTTTTATCTGTCTATCAGTGTCTTTGCCGTAGTTCTTTTACTCTGAGTGACTGTCCTTTTGTGTGTGTGTGCCCATGACTGTAAAAAACAATGGAAAGTCTGCGCTTAGTTAAAAGATTCAACCAACTATGGTGAATTCTGGGTGGAATTCTGTTTACCATGCATGTTCTGGCTCCAATTTAGTTAATTTGGCCAAATTATGGTTTATTTTATTTAGAATAAGTGCGTAACGCCATGCTGTCTATGTTTTCTACCGTCATTGGTGTGCACACATGAAAGGGAGAGCGTGATATGGACAAGAGTTTCAGATATACAACACAGTACAGTGCTTATAAACAGTGATCTTTCTCCTCCTGAGTTGTCCATGAATCCCATCTCTCCCAAAACAAAAAGCCCCCATCATTGATCTGAACATTTGGCATCCCAGTGCTGTTATGAGTTAATGATCGCCATCTAGTGGCTAATCTTATGAAACACAAAACTTGTAATTTCAGAGCACTCCATAAAAAGAGGAGTAGACCATCAATCATAAACTTCTACCCTGGTGGAGGTTATATATAAGCTAAGAACCTAATCTGAATTGTGCCTTCACTTCTTCACTGGTGTTTTCAGCCGTTAATTACAGCCCAAGTGGGATGCCAGACTACCGTCCCTGACTTCCTTTAGTATACGTGCCGTATGCCAAATCTCTCCCATGCGACCTCTGATTTAAGTGCATCGTTTTGGAAGCCAAGTCATTTTATCTGTCAACTCGCCCATGTGTAGAATGATGTTGTTGTCACACTTGTTTTTGTAAGCACGTTTAATTTCCCTCAGAAGAGCAAGCACTGTTTTAAGTGTACTTTTTTTGCTCATGATTCCTTCAGAAAAGCCACCCCTCCGCAATTTTTTTTTTCCTTTTAATGTGAACTTTTCTACCCACCTTGCCAAGGCCCTGTGATCTTTATTGAGCTTCCCAGCAATTAGCCTAGCTTGTTAGTGCAGACTTTAACTGGTCTCTCCCCCTTGCGCTCTCCCTTTGGCTGAGAGCGTTAAAAAGCTCTGAGGAGGAAATATCTCACCAAGCTCTCAAAGACTGGGAACTTTTACAATATGGCCCCCACCCTCCCCCAAAAACCCTTGGCACAAAGATCTATAGCTTGTCAGAAATATTCTTATTTACACGTTCGCGGTTGAAACTGAAACCACTTTCAGGGTGTGCATAGATGGACCGTTTGGTGTGAGTGCGTGTTTGGTTTGGGGCTATACTGCAGCACATATCATAAATCTTTTGGACAGGCTACTCGTGATCTAATTAAGGCTTATCTGAATATTTTGGGGTGCATTTTACCATGTTGTGTTGCTCAACATACTCAACCAACACAGAGCTTGAGGGAAGGGGACCTGTGTTGTGTTTGCTCAACAACAAATTTTAATGGAACAAATCCATCTGCAAAATGTCAAAGCCTTACTATACGGTTGACAGTTTGTTCAATGGGGACCTTCTAAAATTGAATGCACAGATGTTTTCTCTGTCATTTCCCCCTCTCTCTCTTTTTTTGTGAACAGACAAAAAATGTTGTCATATTGTTTCCAACATCTTCATCAGTAATTCTATTACTGCAAAACATCTGTGCTGGAACAAAATGTCTGCTCAAACCTTGAAGAAAGCAAATAAAGAGGGGGGTGTCATGAAGGAAAATGGTTGGAATAAAAACTGCTCTTTGGTTGCTTGTTTCGAGAGAATAGTGTTTTGGCTTTGCAGGTAGAGTGCACCTTGGGCCGCTTTGCCCCCTTGACATAACCTGCTTCCCTGGAATCCTGAGGCATACAAATAGCCCACTGTTTCACTGGCCACTCACATCTATGCTGAGATCTCTAAATTCTTCTGCTCCTGGGTAGTCTGTGCCAGATCTATGTCAAATAGCCTTTGTTCGAGAAGTCTTTAGGTCAGGATGAAAAAGTTTTCCCTGGCCGTGCACAGCTGGGTATTCTGAATTTGAAAAAGATTGTTTGGCTCCTGACTTCAGAGGCTCAAATATGTCAATGTGATGGTTAAGTTATATATGTTTTAAAGTAAACACATGCTTACATGCAGTAAGAGGTGTCAAAAATTGACTGTATATAATCTAACTCATATTACACAAACACCATGTAAAGCCAGTTTTCTTTTTGTGTTCTGTACAGAATTAGCCGAGACCATGATTATATTCATGAAAACAGGCAGCAGAACAAAGGCTGTTTGGATGTCACAAGAATCTGTGCCTTTTGTGCCGCTCCGAAACCGCACTGTCTCTCCAGGCTTTGAAGCAGCCCAATCCCAGACCTCCATTACAAAAATATAGGCCACAGACTGCATACTCTATGCAATGGGAAGGATAATCAGTGGTTTAAGCAGCGTAGCATCGCAAGCTCAGAGACTATTTGGCATGTCAGGGCCACATTAAGGCATAGCTGACAGAGAGAGTGAGTAGACTTGAAGTTTTCGTCTGGGAGATCTGCCTAAAACATGTTTAATTTTGAGCCACTTTATTTATTTATTTGTTTAATTTATTGTACAAAATTATTGAACCCTGTGAGACAAAACATAAATTGTTACCAAACGGCTAATCACAAATTCACATCCACACGTAATGCTGGTTAATCAAGGGGGGGTGGAAGTTGGCGGTAAATTGTGATTAACTGCAATGGGAAGTTTATTTCTTAGAGCACACTCCAAGCTTCTAATGAGAGTATAACTGTAATTGTTCAAATTATGGTGGCTCTAGCAATTGTATGTCCTCACTGTTTGTAGACCTTTCACACTGTCCAAAAACCAAAACTAAAAGAAAGGGAGAGTTTAAGATGAATGGCATATACCATCACATTAAACTTTACCATTATTGAATTTCATTTATATGCATTATATACATTGAAGCCTTTTTGGGGGTTTCTGGAGCCAAGAGGAAGTAGAAAATAAATCTAATTCTTGTTCAAACCCTAAAGTCTTCAAATATGATCTGGGAAGAAGGAAAAAATCCCTGCAGTCAATTCAAAACTGCAGCGAAATTGTAACCATATGTGATACTGATGCTGGAAGGACTGGAGGCTTTTGGGCATTGACAGTTCAGCTGGCAGGGAGCCACGTTGGGGCTTGAAGAGAATGAGAAATGAATAGTGAAAAATTCCTTTCCAGAGCAGTTATGCTACAATTCTCCACACTGTATCCATTCACAAGAGTCGTGGTGCGGGGAATTGGAATCGAAAAGGGAACGGCGGAGTTATCATAATATTTTCGAACATGCAGTGCAAATGTGGACCCTTGTGGACATTTTCTTTAAAAGATTCTAAGAACCACCCCTTACCTCCTTAAAAAAAAAGGTTCCTTACGAGGAAAGCATGGAACTTGCACTGTGCCTGATTAGAAGAACAGCCTGCGGCTCACACCACACAGCTGAACAGAGTTTAGACCCAGCCGGAGTTCTCCAGACCCAGAATGGTTCTGATCAGGTCATTTAATATGCACAGAGAGCAAAAAAAGAGGAGACGTACCCCTCACCTTCTTCACACACACACACACACACACACACACACACACACACACACACACACACACACGTGTGCACTCTCTTACACACACGCGCACACCTTCACCTACCATGTCAGAAAGTGTCCCTGCTTATTGGCATCTCTCTTTCTCTCCCTCTGTCTTTTCTCTCCCTCCCTCGCCCACCCCCTCTCTTTGTTTCTGTCCACACCTAATCTTGGTTCAAATCGACACTTTCATTTCCTGTCACATCGAGAGAACTGTGGGGCACGTCTCGTTTGATGTGCGCTACCCCACTGCTTCAAGTCAATGGGAAGGTCGCTCAGCCCTTCTCTCTGCCAAGGTTAGGAAGTTTGGGGAGTTATATGTTTAACCTTTTTTTGATTCCTTTTTTTTTTCTTTGAGGTGTTCATCTTGAACATAAACCAGGCAGGATGTTGAGACAAAACAGCCCATGCTTTTCTTTTTAACAGAACATGTGTCTACCCACAAACACATGCATACAGTTCATACAAAGACCTTGGAGCGTGTCTGTGATATATTAGCTCTGGTGGTCTATATAACTGAGAAGGGAAACTGTCATACCATGAACTCCTCTACAGACACACTGTAAGGTATCTACACAAAGATAGAGATAGAGAGAGAAAGATACATTCTTTATTGATCCCGAGGTAAATTTAGACGTGCACAAAACAACAAAACACACAAGAATGATGAAAATATATACAATAGTGAAGAGATAGTCTATCCAACAGAGTCACTACAAAGACCGGTCACTATGATGGAGTATTTGTTGATGGAGGCAGTGCAAATAGTGATAGCCACAAAAGAAAAACTATGCAAGAATAATAATTACTGTATACGCTATGAAATACAAATCAGCAATAATTATAAACAAACACTACATATGGATGTAGTATACATGAACGAGGACAATCTATTTCCTGATACTGTAAACAACCCTGTCACACCGTGTCCTGCTGATTTGTCAAAATGTGCCTTTTCATCCCTAGTGTGCTGGTATCAGTTGAGATAGCGATCTAGCACACACAATTTCCTCCTCGGCCTTTTCCGGATGTCCTCACTTGGTATTTGACTGTGGTTTTAGAGTGCAACAAGGCCGTCTTAGAGGGGAGCGTACACACAGGCTCTCCGAAGGTACGGCGAAACTATTTCTCTTCCTCAGGAGATTCCAGCCCGCAAACCTCAGTCCACACTGACCTCATCGCTCCACCATTTTGTCCGCTCGCTTTCAGTGCCCTGCTCACAGTTTTTATAATGTTCCTTATTCATACGCAATTATGAAATAGTCATAAAAATAAATTACGCCACTTATACAACTGTGTATAATGCTAAAATGTGCTCTCCAAAAGTGTTCACAGAAGCTATTTCCAAATGAAATGAATTTCTTTCAAAATTCCAACATCAGAATGTCAGATGTGGATAGACTTTGTGTGGGAAGCGTGAGACGGTCATCTTGAGACATGGTATTGAATCCGTGTGGTCTCCCCTCCTCCTCCTCCTCTCTCTCTCTCTCTCTCTCTCTCTCTCTCTCTCTCTCTCTCTCTCTCTCTCTCTCTCTCTCTCTCTCTCTCTCTCTCTCTCTCTCTCTCTCTCGACGTTACTGAGGCTCGTCTCCCAGGGCCTGTGGCCGGCCTGGTGGTCAGCTGGGACTCGGCCAGGCTGGTGGCCGGGAGTGTTGAGCTCTGGTTCTTGTGAAGGGCTCGGGTTGTGTGTGTGGACGTAAATTATAGCCCTGCTCATACCTCTTCATGTTGGCCTCTGGTGGAAGGCAGACAAGGGAAAGCCTCCTGCTCAAGCTGAAGGCCATGAGGCTACTCACTTAAAATCTGTTTTTTTTCATGGACATTGTATCCCTACAAAGACACTTTATAGACATATTCTGAATAAACCTACAGATAAGTGACCTTTAGTAGCATATTAAAATTTACATTTTATTCTGCAGAGGCAATATACAGACTAAACCAAATCCAATGCATGCAGGAAACTCACTGTGCCTTGTATTCAGCACAAACAGTACTTTTCCTCGAATTCTCCAACAACTGCGGCATACGGTCATAAACAATTAGCACTATTTATAAGGAAAACAAACTGTTTCCCCACGTTTTGCGTTTGACATTCGTCCAATGTTTACCTCAACTTTTCCTTGCACCTACGCCATATGCCACTGCAGAGTGAGTGATAATGAGTTAATAGGCCTCTTACTCAATAACTGGCTCACCATGTTTTGAGTGCCTTTTTGGCCTGGAGGGGTCTCTGTGCCTCTCCATATCATTTCAGATTTGGTTCCTTTGGACAGTGCAGGTGGTAGTGTAGTGTAGTAAGGTCAGCTAGCATGCAGTAGCCAGTAGCAGCAGCACTTTACTCTCTGCTCTGAGTTTCTCTGAGGAGACGGGGCCCTGTAGTAACTGACGCCTGCAAGTCGCTTTGGATAAAACCGTCAGCAAAATGAATAGCTAACAATAAGGTTAATAGATGGAACATTTGACTAGTATCTTGTCTGGTTTAGTGCTTGAGAGCTAAACCTCTGCTGCAGTCCTCAACTGACCTCCTGGTGACATTTGTAGTGTTGGAACATGTGTTAATTATACTCTGTGTGTGTATGTGTGTTGTCCTTATTGTGTGAGACTTGTCTGCACTTGGAATGTGTGTGGTGTTCGTGCACATATGTGTATGTGTGTGTGTGTGTGAGTCTATATCTAAATATATGTCTGTGCGTGTGTATGTTTTCTCCACTTTGTCACGTCGACAGCATTGTCAGGGGCACGGCAGTGGCGGCACTCTCTTTTTAACGAGCTGTCTAATTAAAATACCACCCCTGTGCCAACGCTGTGACCGACTCCTGGGGGAGGTGTCCAGTTACAGGCAGAGTTGCTTGTGTTTTCCCATCAGGCATTGGGAATGCGGCCCATCTCTCCCTCGACAGGGGAAAAGGCCGAAGGTTTTCATTACCGCGGCGATCGTGTCTGGGATGCCACTGAACAGCCAGTTGCTTTGAATTGGGCCTTTTTTTTTGATGCGGCGAGCTGGGAGTTGTCTTGTAGTTGAATATGGCAGCGTCCTGACAGCTCTCTCACTTTGCTTTGGACCCGGTGTGGATAAAGAATGCTTGGTTTGTAATCTAAGGTTCAGGCAGGGAAAATGGTCCTGGCTGGAGAGGGTGTGTTGGAGGGGGGTTGAGATGGAGAGATGAGATAAAGCCTTATGTTAAAGTCTTTGGGGGAAACAACTGTGATTGTAGGAATGTCTTATTTCCTCCTGTCTGAGGATATAAGACATTCTCACACCCCCTTACTCACACTCACACACACACACACACACACACACACACTCAAGTCGCTGTTTTTCTGGGCATGCTTTGCACTTATTACCAAATGTGAGGTCTTTCAATGTACAGTTGGCTCAACTTTACACAACTTAATTGACTTATCAACTTATTGAATATTTTTCCTTTCAGCAGACTAAGGATGTTCCTCTCTGATTCTGTGCTTCGCTGTAATCTCTCACTGTGCTCTCTGTAATCTCTAGCCATCTGTTATCAGTGTACTGTGTGCTAGTAGAAGGAATCACCGACTTTGGTTCCAAGCTTTGTTTAAAAACAAATTTGTAAAAAAAACATATTTACCTTTGGAAGATTTATGGCTTTATTTGTGTTTTGACAGGAACCAGGAGAAGGGCTTTTGCCAGCCGTACCGTGGCATCGCCTGTGCCCGCTTCATCGGCAACCGCAGCATCTACGTGGAGTCCCTTCAGATGCAGGGTGAGAGTGAGAACCGCATCACCGGTGAGTGACAGAACCACACATGGTGCACCACATGTTTATTAAACACGGTTATTGCCGAGGAGTGATGTCGCACCATGTGATCACCAGATTGTATCCATTAATCGTCTTCTGTCTGTGAGAATAATGTGACTGTTTGTTGACTTTTTTTAGAGACAAGGTTGTCCTGGATTTTCTAAACCCATTTGTTGTTTTTCATTTCATGTTTGTGGTAGTATGGTCATTATCTGTGTATGTATGATCATTGATATACCTCCTGGATCAAATTTTCCTTTTTGTTCCACTGTTCAAAAGTTGGCCCCTCTTTTAGCTGCTATTGCACAACACGTAAAATGTTATCTATTATGTGGCCGAATCGCAGCCATTTTGTGTCCGTTTGCTTTTCGTGTGGTTCACATGTGTTGAGGAGTGTGTGCTTATGTAAGCCCATATGTGATGGTGAGAGAGTGTCGTCTTCGTCTGGAATCCGAGCTGGCGGCTGGCTGATGTTTTTATCAGACCGCCCTCCCGTGACCTCCTGTCAGCATGCTCTCATCAGACAGACTCCTGTGGCATTTACAAGCTCCTGCTCCGCACTCGGTCCTCGTCGGCTTTTTAACACAAAGCTCTGTCTCACGGACACGGACAGTCAGCGATGCTACAGAAACACTCTATCCAAGTCACTCTCCGTGCTGTCGTTGCTTTCGGAATTGTTTAAAAAAAACTGCCCAGGAGAACATGAGGGAGTTATTATTTACTTAAGCACTGTAAAGAATTAGATGCCGTTCATTTAAAAAATATGTAATGTATCTAATAGATTTGGCAGAAGATTTTTTCCACATATCAGTATCGCTCGAGGGCCAAGCGTCATTTGCATGTTTTTCCTTTGCTAGTTGTGGGCCAAGTTGGGATTGAATTACTAAATGCAACTTGAAAGCACAGGAATAGGGCAGAAACACAATGTTTAAGCAGTATAATCTCATCATAGGAGCTCAGACAAAAGTGAACCATAATGGTTGTCAGAAAACATTATTTTGGACAGACTGTCAGTCAGGAGTCTCTTTCTTTTTTCCGTTGTTGATGTCATATTTGGCCCAATCTCCCTCAGGAAATTGAGTTCACTCAATTATATTATCGTTATAGATATTTAATTACACTATAGAGGAGACTGCGTTGTCCTTTCTACCTTTGGATGGGAAAAGGCCCTAAATAGAAAAGGCTTGTGTTTGTCAAGTCTTTTCTTCGACTGGCTTGCAGTCAGCTAAATATTTGAAGTTGTTAAGGAAATGTATTCATGGGTGTACTTGTGAGTGTATTCTAATGACTATTTGACTAATGATTGTGTTATACAAAAAATTGTTAATTGTTGTTAATTGTTGAAAAGTATTAATATTTCAACCTCTCTTATTTTTTCTCTCTTATGTTCATCTTTTTCTTTTTCCTCTACTTCTTTCTGTCTGTCTCTCTGTTTTTCTCTCTCATATCCCTCCATCTCTCTCACCCCCCCCCCCCCCTCTCTCTCACACACACACACACACACGCTGTGTGCTGCAGCTGCCTTCACCATGATCGGCACATCCACGCAGCTCTCGGACCAGTGCTCCCAGTTCGCCATCCCCTCCTTCTGCCACCAGGTGTTCCCGCTGTGCGACGAGGGGGGGCGTGGAGCGCCCCGCCGCCGCCAGCTGTGCCGTGACGAGTGCGAGGCGCTGGAGAACGACCTGTGCAACTTCGAGTACACGGTGGCGCGCTCCAACCCGCACCTGCTCATGCAGCTGGAGCTGCCCAACTGCCAGCTGCTGCCACACCCCGGCTCACCCGATGCTGCCAACTGCATGCGCATCGGGGTGCCCACCGACCGCCTGGGTACATGTAGGTGGAAAACACACGCACACACACACACACAGTAGTGTAAGGTTAGTAGGGTAGCGTTGGGCAGGAAAAATCTATAGATTCAACCCAGGAGTCACCATTTTGACTAGGAGCAATCTCAGGGGTGCTGTTGTGGGGTGTGACTGATTGCCACTGTAAAATCACATTATGAACACATGGTTAGAGACCACCTGCAATGCTTTCATGGACCATGAGTGGGCTGTGCACTATCAGTTGAAAAACCCTGTTGTAGATTATTCCAAAGCTAGGTCCTGAAGCTGGATGTCACGGTAAAAGAGAGGGGTTGTGAAAAAGCCAACTGGGAATATGTAGATGGAACCCACTGGAGATAGATATGCTTGGTCTGCCATTGGCACAGAGTACATAGAGATCCAGAAACCAAGGGGGAAGGGTCGGGGAGAGGGAGTGGGAGTGGGTGAGATGAAAGATGGGAACATGGAGATAACACCAGCTCTGTCCTATGCTAAATGGATGGAGTCAGCTATGGTATGGAAGATGTAGGAGCATTCCGTAGACAAATGCATAGAGACGAAGCGGAATGTCGGGGAGGGTGGTATGTAGGCTACTAGAGATGGAGTACAGGGATGATTATCCCAAAAAAGGGTGGGGAGGGATGGATGGGTGCATTCTGTCTGGGAACATGTAGGTGGTATCCAGAGACTGTGCCAAAAAGAGGGTTGGCAGGGTGGATGGGTTGGTATGGCGCCAACTGGGAACATGTACACAGAGTGATACCAGACAAACCACAGACTTCTGTGCTGGGTGGGAGTCAAGATTACTCATATCTGTCAAGCGTGACACAGAATCATATTTTAACATGTACTACTAGGCTAAGTGTGAAGATTACATGCTTTAACAGGAGTTGTTTTTAACAAAAGAATTCAGACAATTATCTGTCTCTCTCTACTGTGGTTATGTGGAATGGCATTGCCAAAGGACAGGCTTTATAAGATAGGCTTTTTAATGTATTCTTTAATCTTTAGTGTGATAAAAATTACTTTACTGAAAATACCTTCAAAGAAACATCTGTCATGCTGTCTCTGATGATGTCTAGACACCAGTTCTATAGTAGATGTAGAGGCCATTTCACTGGTGTGTGAAGAGGGCCCCCTAGTGGCCCTACCCTGCTTCAAACCAACACACAGTCATTAATTTACTAACTCTGAAAGTTTCTCCCTCAGACCACAGCTGCTACAACGGCACCGGACCCAACTACAGGGGCACGGTCAGCTTCACCCGGTCAGGCCACCAGTGCCAGCCATGGAGCAGCCAGTACCCGCACAGCCACCACCTGACCCCTATAGAGTACCCAGAGCTCAGGGGCGGCCACAACTTCTGCAGGAACCCCGGTGGCCAGATGGAGGCGCCATGGTGCTTTACACTGGACCCCCATGTCAGAGTTGACCTGTGTGACATCCGCCCTTGCAGTGAGTAAACCTCTACCCATGACCTATTTCTACTTACTTACTGTCTATTGCTGTTATATTAACAGTACAACAGGATAATACGATCAACTGTTTTCATGAAGTCATTATTATTTTCATAAAGTCATAATGTCATTATGATTTATTGATATCTTCTAGAGATCTTAACTAACCTAATTATCTATTACGATATTAACCTTAATGACAATTAAATTAAAAATAAATTAAATTAATGTCAATTGACAATTAATTTCATTAACCTATACAAGAGGTTTTTTGAGTACATTAGCATTTCAGCTAAATAAATTGGTTAGTTAGTTAATTAGTGTAGTTTATAGAGTACAAGTAGTTTTGAAAGTCTCCCCAGTGGTGTTCAGTCTTGAGTATTGTCCTCTACCTCTTCACCAGTGGTGTTCAGTCTTGAGTATTGTGCTCTACCTCTTCACCAGTGGTGTTCAGTCTTGAGTATTGTGCTCTACCTCTTCACCAGTGGTGTTCAGTCTTGAGTATGTATCCTTTGCCTCTCCAGAGCCTCCAGAGAATGTGAAGAAGGAGATCCTCTACATCCTGATCCCCAGCATCGCCATCCCACTGGTCATCGCCTGCCTCTTCTTCCTGGTGTGTATGTGCCGCAACAAGCAGAAGGAGTCGGCCGACACACCGACCCGCCGCCAACTCACCGCCTCACCCAGCCAGGACATGGAGCTGCCACTCCTAAACCAGCACAAGCACCAGGTGGGCAGTGCCAGTCTCAACACGGCACACACCAAAATGAGTAAACTGGGCTGTTTAGGAATGATATGGGGAATGGAGGGGAAGTTCCCTGAGTGAAACACTCCATAGGGGTTTGCCATTAGTGTTACAGCCGTCAGTAGATACACCAAGCCAGCCAGATCACATTAAGTAAAAAAGACTTTCTTCTGCATGTTAAACAGTATTGAGTAATTGCTAACATTACTGTAGGTTGTTTATACTTGCATGATCTATGAAACATTTGAGGTCAATCACCTAAATCTCCAAAGTCTGAAATAGCTTTTTATCTTCCTCTCCTCCCAGGGCAAGCTCCGTGAGATCAACCTGTCAGCGGTGCGCTTCATGGAGGAGCTCGGCGAGGACCGCTTCGGCAAGGTGTACAAGGGTCACCTGTACGGCACGGCGCCCGGCGAGCAGACGCAGGTGGTGGCCATCAAGACGGTGAAGGACAAGGATGAGGGCGCGCTGCGCGAGGAGTTCCGCCACGAGGCCATGCTGCGCTCGCGCCTGCAGCACCCCAATATCGTGTGCCTGCTGGGCATTGTGACCAAGGAGCAGCCCATGAGCATGGTCTTTAGCTACTCCAGCCACGGCGACCTGCACGAGTTCCTGGTCATGCGCTCGCCGCACTCGGACGTGGGCAGCTCAGACGACGACAAGACGGTCAAGTCCACGCTGGAGCAGGCCGACTTCCTGCACATCGTCACGCAGGTGGCGGCGGGGATGGAGTACCTGTCCAGCCACCACGTGGTGCACAAAGACCTGGCCGCCCGCAACATCCTGGTCTACGACAAGCTCAACGTTAAGATCCTGGACCTTGGCCTCTTCCGAGAGGTCTACTCGGCCGACTACTACAAGCTGATGGGTGCAAACCCCTTCCCCATCCGCTGGATGTCGCCCGAGGCCATCGTCTACGGGAAGTTCTTGACCGACTCGGACATCTGGTCGTATGGCGTGGTGCTGTGGGAGATCTTCAGCTACGGCCTGCAGCCGTACTGCGGCTACTCCAACCAGGACGTGATCGAGATGGTGCGCAACCGCCAGGTGCTCTCCTGCCCGGACGACTGCCCGGCGTGGATCTACACGCTTATGTTGGAGTGCTGGAGCGAGTTCCCCGCGCGTCGGCCGCGCTTCAAGGACATCCACACGCGCCTACGCACCTGGGAGAGCCTGTCCAACTACAACAGCTCGGCGCAGACGTCCGGCGCAAGCAACACCACGCAGACAAGCTCGTTGAGCACCAGCCCTGTCAGCAATGTCAGCGCCGCCCGGTACATGAACCCCAAGAAGGCCTCGCCGTTCCCCCAGCAGTCGCAGCCCCAGTTCATGTCCATGAAGGGCCAGATGCGGCCCATGGTGCCGCCTCAGCTCTACATCCCGGTCAACGGCTACCAGCCCATGCCCGCGTACCCGTACCTGCAGAACTTCTACCCCATGCAGATCCCCATGCAGATGGCCCAGCAGCAGTTGGCCGCGCAGCAGCAGATGGTGGCCAAGGCCGGCTCGCACCACAGCGGCAGCGGCTCCACCAGCACGGGCTACGTCACCACGGCGCCGTCCAACGCCTCGGGCACCGAGCGCGTCGTCCTGCTCAGTGAGGACGGCAAGTTGGCGGCAGTGGCGGGGGCAGGGGGCGAGGAGGAGGCGCCCGACGGCGCCTCGCAGAACGGACGCCACAGCGAGGACACGTCGGTCCCGGAGACCGAGCTGCTGGGGGACAGCGAGAGCCCCCAGATAGAGAACAGTGAACAGGCGTAGAGCAGGCCCTTATCCGGAACCGAACGGAACCAAACGGAAGAGAACTCTTGTGATAAGAGTGAGACTTTTGTTTTTCTTGTTAGTGAACTGTACATGAGTAGGAAAACAAATAAGTGAAGGCAAGACATTTGAATGAAACAGTAACTGAATTGTAATTTATGAGGCTTTTTTTGTTTTGTTTTGTTTTCTTTTGTTTTCAGCAGTTACTGATAAGATGTGTGTGTGTGTGGTGCTGAGCTCTAGGTCTTTGGGAACAGAAATCCCTCTGTTTGACATTTAGGCTTTGGGAAAGGATCCCATCAGTCGTATTTCAGATGATGTGATGATGAAAAAGAAGGAGAAGAATACAGTTTGTAGCCTCTGCACTGTGGATGCCCTCTGCCATGTTTCATGGACAGTGTCACTTTGTTGCAAAGCCATTCAGAAGAATTGATGTTCTTACTGTTGCTGTGCAACAAGACATGTTTTCTTGTTTCTCTTTCGTGATTGTCTTGTTTCGTCGTTCTCCAACAACATATTTTTAGGTTATTTTGGTCACTGATACTTCTACTGAACATTGGACCATAAAAGCCTCCTTGACCAGTTATCACTACAAGCTCATTGACCTGAAATAAGTTTGTAAGCTCATCGACCTTGGTCCAGATGATCATCATAACATGATGAAGTTAATTCCCATAGCCTGTGGACATACTTACTTACCCAACATAGTGTGATGAGAAGACAGACTGGCTGTCAGCACAACATTACTCTGGACAGAAAAGAGGCACAGTGCCAGTTAAAATGAAAATCTACACATCATACAGTTGTGTACAGAAGTGCCTGGTGTCATTTTTAGATCATACTCTTTTCAACTTTGATATTATGTTGTAAAGATTTGTAATTTATGTAATTGTTTTCAAAAGATATGTTGTTGATTTTTTTTTTTAATGTCTTTGCCTTTTCTTGGGGCAAAGTTTGTTTAGCCAGTGGTGTTATTTTTATGTCCTTGCCACCAGATATTTGCTTTTTTAACCAAGCTGTTATAACAAGAGTTAATCATATATTGTGTACTTCCAGTCACTTGGAGTGTCCAATAAAAAGAAATAACAAAATGTCTAGCGGTTTCATTTATTAGCTATGTTTTTGTGAGTATGTTGCTAAAAGATTACACTGAATCAGTAGGCTATGTGATATGTCCTATGTGCTTGTTTTGGAGAAAGACCTAAATGATATTTGGTGAATATTATGTACAACATAATAATAATAATAATAATAATAATCATAATAAATAGGAATACATAATTATAGGAAAAAGTCATAGCATCCTGTTGCCTCGGCACAGGAACGAAATCATGTACTTCACATTTTTAAATCAGACAAGTTTGTGGTCAAACCCAGGAAGAGACTTGCCAATTGCCGTTATGAAAGTTTGAGGAAACCTGTCTCTGTGGACGTCGGTCTACGTGACAGTTACGAGTTTTAGACATCCAGTTATAGTGATTGGCCATACAAAAAGCTCATTTAACATATGGGGCGTGGTCGTAAGAATTTTCTAAATAAATTGGATTTAGTGTCCTAATATTTATCAAGGGGGGAGTTGTTAACGATAGCGCATTTTCCAGTTGCGACTCGCAAAGCACTAGATGATAAGGCAGATATCTCTGCTCACCCAACCTTCCTTGCAAAGAAACATCATAGGGTCCCAAACTTCTTTCCGACGCAGTTTTTCTAATGGCTCATTGCTTTCATCTGCAGGAACCAAACTGCAGGTGCACTCCTGGCAACGCTTATAATTTTTACGCTAAATCCATCCTACGTATCAAGTCAGGTTCTGCAGTCAAAGCGAATGTTGGGACACGACGCAAAAGAGAATTCATTCCAGATGAACAAAAGGATGGCAATTATTGGTTGAAACGGAACCGGAATAACGAGGCAGCTAAGAGGTCGAGGCAGCGTAAACGAATGGAGGAGTACCTGCTGGAGACCCGGGCCGTCCAGCTCCTCCATGAAAATGAAAAACTAAAAGCTGTACTGTCCTCAGTCCAGACCAGTAACCCCGACAGACAAGCTCATCAGGATCCAATGAAACACTGCCCTTATGACGCCCTTGGGCACACACCTTTTCTCACACCCTCGCAATCGACGCCGGAACGTGGAATGGATTTTGTGTCGTATGAGAGACAAGGTAGACCTAAATTCTCTTGTCTCCCACCGCTGACCAACATAGGCCTAACCCCCATGAACGCTGGATCAGACGTTCTCCCTGTATACTACTTTCCATCAAGTAATTTGCCTAGTATTAACTGTACTCGAACATGCCCGTTTAATCAGATTGGTGCCTATTCACATAATGAAGTTGTCAACCTGGATGTGAGGGAGCATTGTATGGAGAAAATGCACTCTGCTCCATCTGATTTTGGAGTAAATGGAACAATACCGCCACCGATTAATCAACTCTGGGAATACCCAAACCCTACATGTGGAACAGCACAAACTGGAAAAGTCCAAGCAAAGGCTTTAGGTAGTCACGCAGCATTGTTGGCTAACCCAAAATATGTGCGTCCGAGTGATTCCAGAAGTTATGGGATTGCTGAAGTGGCAAAAGCTGTAGAATGCATTAAACCAATAGACAACGGTGCTGCGATGCCTCTTCTGCCTCACAAATTACGATTCAAAGCCGGCAGAACACACCAGGACAGTCCGATTATGAACACATACAGATGCGCCCCTGAAGAAGATAAACTGGAAGATGCGAGTGGGCCTATACTTGATGGAACTGAGACACGACTTCCAATAAACAATATTCAATACTTGTGGTGCGCTGACAGACAGTCAACATAATGTTTACATTGTTTTAGATTTGTGTTTGGACCATAGTCGCTAAAGAAGTACATGTTTTAAAATTACTTTGCTATTGTCTACTGTTATATTCTGTAATCGGAGGACACTAGTCCATACTGCCAAAGCCAACTGAATTTGGTAAGCGAAACTCCATGTTGTCTTTACGCATGGATTTTTGAGTAAAGCACGTGTATTCTGCATATAATAAAACACACTCTTAACATGGGCAAATCCCATATGTCTTTCCTCTACGATAAGTTCACTATTTTAAATTTGATATGTAATATGTAGGCTATTTGATTCACTGACTAGTGGTGAGAATAGAAGATGAATATGTGCTCTTATGTTTGCGAAAAGGTTATTCATTCATTTATTTAGAAGGCTCATTACAATCACATGGGCACTATTACAGTAATATAACAGTTTGGGATTTTATTCGGTTCAATTTAGTTCACCAAACAGTCGTTTAGTTAGCCTAATTGTTTTTTTTCCTCAGAGGCATGCGGGCATGAGGAGATTGACTGCACATTGCGCCCCAGAAGATGGCGCACTTGAACTTGATATCGAACCTTCGTGTAAATATCGAGGTGGAATTATTTGTGGGGTCCTGTAACCTTTAACACAATGTGTTGCTAATAATAATGATCATGCATAGAAATGTAAAGTGCCTGAGAATTGTGTCGATTGATTGGAGTAGGCCAGTGAGTGTATGGACAGTAGAAATCAGACAAAAAAGATGTTCCAGTCGCTCAGCGATACACAATTAAAATATATTGTAATCCGTTCATTTATTTGTACTTTTTAGTTTTCATTGACTGATTTTAATGTCTCTAACTTAATAGGCTACACCTTACCTGATAATTTAACTTGTACAACTCCAATCCTAAATCAATCGAAAGGTGTCAGTGTTGCTTGGTGTGTTGATTCCGTACCCAACTGTTTCGCATTATCAGATGGTGGTATAGACTAGTTAATATTTATTCCATGAGGTCGGCATGCAGTTGACAGGCCACAGTGACCCCTGTATGAAAAGAAAAGGCCAGTTAAAAAGTACTCAAATTGCAGGTTTTATGATGCTTGGTGAGGGGCTTATTTTCTTCACACACTTATTGCACTGGGTATAACAAATATACTGATCGCAGCTTCGATGGGTTTATGGGATAAATCTGAAATGTACACTTTACCGAGTTCTTAATACATTATTGTTTCATAGTCTTCCTCTCGTGACAACGTGAGAATGGTGTAGTGTACAGGATAGGCTAGTGTTTACGCGTAAGTCTGATCTTTCCCGTGTCCCGTTTTCATAATAAGTCACGGCATAGGTATGTGCCATTGTATGAAAAAAGTTATGTCTACTTATGCAATCGATGTACTCTGTTGGATAAGAGTTTAGCTGTATCCCGGGGCAGCCTACAGAGTGTTGCTCGGCACAGACTCATTCATTTGCATTGATATGTCTACTTCAAAAACGAATCATTGGCTCAAATCAGAAAATGCTGGACGCCGATTGGCTAAGTGCGATGTCAGTAACCACGCACTGCCAATACACATCTTAGTGACCTACTAACACAGATCCATGAGGCAGTCACTCCGGGAGGAAAAAGCTAGGGAGAAACAAGGAAACACCACCTTAGACATACAAATGGTTTACAAAATGATTTCTACTTGTCCTACACACCACGAAACCCGTTTTGCGAAGTGTTGGACTACCATTTTGTAAAGGTAATTTTAAATTAATCTTAGAAGTCTTCCTTGCTTATAATTCATTCTAACGCTACCGGTAACGTCAGCGGACTCTAAGCTAAATTTAGGACGGTTACTTGCCCTCTGTTTACTTATACCGGAGGCTTGCATTTAGGTTTAGCCTATTATTATTTATAAATATGAAAGATTGTAAATGTTGAAATATTACGTGTTCTTGCTAAAATACTCTTGTGTTGGGCAGACAAACAGGTTTATTTTATAGTTATTTGCCTTTGTAGTTGCGCAGTTTGGAGGACACCCTCCATTTATTCTATGAAAGCTTGGGATATTGCAACAGTTAGATTGTTTTTATTGGTGATCACTCAGGATAGTTGTGTTTGGATATTTATAAACACGCATTCTTCACCATATCAAATTGGCTACGGCATAGTGACCCAGAATTCAATGTGGGTGGGTGGGTATACCGAGGTTGTTAACACTCAGTCGGCTGGACACAATCAATATAGGGCTTGTCATTACGCGTGCAAATAAGTTGAATAATGTTGGATAATTTACAAGAGCCTGCACATCCATTTGGCAGAAATCCTGCGTTTTGCATGAACGCTTTAAACGAGTATAAACTCTAAGCCAATCCACATCCAAAAAAATCTCGCACTTTACACTGTAAACCAGTAGTAATTTCACTGTGCTTCTTTGTTTTTGATCGGTTTATGAAAAACAGCAGTCTTGCGTTACAAAACTTTGCAAATTAGCCTTACATAATGTTAGTGACTACAGAATATGCCAGCAATCGGGCGAGGAGAGCTGATCACGCTTATTTTATAATCCTGACACAATGAAGGAATCTGGGGCATTGGGACATGACGGTGAACGAGCTATCCGCTCGTCCCAGCTTCACCTCCCTAATCGAACGTTGCCTATCGGTACACACATTGCCGAACTTTTCAGGGTGCGCTTTTACTGCCCACGAATAAACGATACGAAGCATTTTTATGAACAGTAAAATGATAATCAATAAAGTCAACATTTAAAGGAGCCTGTTGATTAAGGCCAATACATTATGCAGTTGTCAGTAATAGGCAAGAATGTTAAGCCACTCCGCATTTATCATGGCCTGTCATTGGTGTCTTTTAAGTTAGGCAAAGTGCGCCTTGGCTTGATTTGAACGTGGATACAGTGTTTATATATTTTCCGCAACAGTCTGTTGACTGCACTTCACAAGACCGCAGTCAATTTGAATAACGTCTCTTAGGGTAACCCAAGCAGGTTTAAAAATCACTCGAAAATACCAGGCATCGGTCGTTTAATTAGGTTAATGTTTTAAGGAGTTTGGCGAAGGATTATGATTTTCCCCGTTTGTTTTTATTTTGTTGTATCTGCTCAGCCACGTGTGATGATCATGGCTGGTCACATTCCTTTGTTCCTCGCTCCTGGGAGACGAGCCTTATGAAACCTCGCTATCAGTTCTGGAAAGCAGGAAACATGGTTATGTCGCATATCTTCTTCATTTAATTTCTTGCCGAAATGCTTACATGCGGAAAACCATTTTGCTTGTGTTTTATACATGTCTGTAGTGAATATATCGTACTCGTTTACTTTGGGTTCAGCCTCCTGACTTTTCATTCAGCCGGCAGAACGCCGCATTGAAGGTCAGAGGCAATCAATCTTTGGGCTGGTGGCTATTCTTAGCGACAGGAGGTAGTGTTTTCGAACTGCCGACGACACATAACACATTTGCACGTTAAAGGGACAGCACAGTTATCTCATGGATTGCAATGTATTAAAACGTTTAAAAACGCACAATGATTTAGCCTTCATGTGTGTCGCAGCCTTTCCAACCTCTAGTGATGACATCATATGTAACGCTTCGTGCCGTGCGCTTAGGCATTGCATAATCTGTAGCACCTCGTGCACGTACGGGGACCTAGGCGTGTCTGGCTGAATTTTGGAGCTGTTTCACAACTTACATCAACATAAAATATGTAATACATTTGTAAATGGTGCACAATATTCCTACATGTGTATTTTCGTGATGGTAAATGTGTTTTTTAAAACAACTTTGTTGTTACTGCTTCTACAAAACAATAACATTATTGATTAAACTACAAAAAGTGTGCTTGTATCACCTTACCTTGAACTGTATTTTGGTCATGTTATCATAGTTTGGTTCTCATAGTGTAGCTTTCATTAACTTCATTAACAATGAGTCCCAAACTACCAGCTGATTTTTGTTAAAGTTTTGTCATAAGGCCTATTCCCAAATTCTGATTTAGCTGACTTTTCCAGGAAGTTACTTTAAACAGAAAGGGGAATATAAGGCTAAACTAGTAGACAATTAAGTGTAATTCGCAGTTAATGTGAATTAAACTGTTGAAGAGTTTTTGTCAATCTCAGTTAATTTCCCCCTGTTCATTCAGTTCCTGGATCATACTGTGAAATATTTTGCTTGTTGATTAATAACTGCATAATATCTGATATGTTACCAATACTGATACATATGTTTTCTTCTGCCCCTCAACACAGGTCTTTCACAAGGCACACCAAAAATTATCTCGCCTGCATATACACGTGCAGCTTCACCCTCTGGGACAAACTTAAAGACCTCTGAACACAATGAGTCAGCACTGAATACTTTATGCAACTAAAATCACAGCACTTGTATGTAATATGCAGACCATCAAGAAGGAGCCCACCAATGGGCACTTCAACGGAGAGGATGCCCTGGTCCTTGCTGTTGCCTTACAGGGTGCGGACACAGACCTGCTTGGTCAGAAGCTGTCCGGCATCCCTTTCAGAGCCAAATCCACCCCCTGCCGGCGAAAGCGTGAGTTCATCCCCGACGAGAAGAAGGATAGCCTGTACTGGGAGCGCAGGCGCAAGAACAATGAGGCGGCCAAACGCTCCCGAGAGAAGCGGCGTCTCAACGACATGGTGCTGGAGAACAAGCTCATGGCCCTGGGCGAGGAGAACGCCACACTGAAGGCTGAGCTGCTCTCGCTCAAGCTGAAGTACGGCCTTGTCAGCTCGGCTGTCTACGCCCAGGAGGTGCAGAACATCTCCACCACCACCGCGGCACTTTACCATGACTATCTCTTGCCCAGCCCCACCAAAAGCCCTTACAACCGGGAGCTGGACCCAGCCAGGCTGGGCAGCAGCTGCATATCTGTCATCAAGCACTCGCCGCACAGCAGCCTGTCCGAGGGGTCGGACTCCAGTGCGGCCGCCCAGGCCAGCCCCCTGGCGGGCATTTGCCGGACCTCGGAGGGCATAAAGCAGGAGCCCTTTGAAAACGGCAGCTATCCCCGTGATCAGGCAAGTCCCTACGAACTGTACAGGAACTACCTGGGCAACCCATTCCCTGGGCCGTACTCCCAGCCCTCGCCGCTCCTGCAGATCACCAGGTCGTCTAGCAACTCACCCAGGACCTCGGACGGCGACGATGTCGCCATGAGCAAGACGTCCGACGGCGAGGACGAGCAGCAGGTGCCCAAGGGCCCCATGCACACCGGGTGCGACCCAAAGAGCGTAATCGTCTCCACCCTCAAAGTGCCAGACTCTGGCTCCTCGGCCCTGCCCCATAAGCTGCGCATCAAGGCCCGGGCGATCCAGATAAAGGTGGAGGCCATTGATCCCGACTACGACTCCTCAGGGAAGTCCTCATCTCCCGTCGAGATGTCCAGGACGGGGGGCTACCCAGTGGGCCAGAATGACATACCTGAATACATCCAGTCCTCTTTCAGCCCACTGTCCCTCCAAGTGACGAACGTTCAGAACTGGAACCAAAGACCAGAGCTCTGGCACAAAGAACGTATGGAGACGCCCAAGGCAGGTGGAGTCATCTGCCCGAGCTCTCCAGACCTGGTGACTGACAAACTTCTGGTCAATCTCAATGAGAACTCCTACGCCGGCACAGACTCTGAGAACTTATACTTGAAACAGGGCATTGCCAGCCTGTCCGCAGAAGTAGCCTCGCTCAAAAGACTGATAACCCATCGACAAGGGTCTGTGATCGAGTCGACCAAAAGCACTACTGACCGTGACGCGGTATCGAAAGTCTGTTTCTCAATCTGAGTGTTCACCTTCTGTTTTGCACAACGCCTGTTTTCCACTGTGTTTCGCTACTGCACTGTGCAACTCATATGGTGAATAAAAATAAAAGAGAAAACAAAAAAGAATTCTGATAATTGAAATTAATGGTGTGTTGTGCACTTACTGTTGTAGTTTGGTGTGCCCTCTTGGAAACTCCATCTGTAGCCCAGAAGCCAATGTCAGGCTAATGTACATGCAAATTAAATGTTGACTTTTCAAGTTTTTGTTGTACACAATACACTTTTTTGTTGCTGTTGTTTACAATAAATGTATGTAAGCACTGAATGATGTGAGTCCTGCATTCATGGTTTACTTGCATAAACACACTTAAAGGAACAAGGCAAAGTCAGGTCACATACTTGGCAGTGCACATCATGCAGACTAGGCCTTGCTTCAAGCAGCAATCTGGCAGTGATGAAGGGTAGCCCATCCTCAAGATTGGTGATGAGTCATAATACAAAAAAAAGGCTAAACAGGAGACTAACTTAAAATGTTTTTGATAAATTGAAAAATCTACATTTTCACAGTTGGCCAAACTATCTTCAAACATCAGTTGACAAGCTATTCACCCTTCAAGTTCGTTGTAAATAACTCCTTCAAGTTGATATTGTGGTAAAATAGGCTATATAACCTGCAAATAAAATGATAAGTAACCAGACAAGGAACAAGCTAGGTTATTTCAATGTCTACATTGTCTTTTTTCAGTGTCCTATCCAAAATGTTTCGCATTGAGGGAACTCCATTCTGCGACAGGAATAGTTGGTCACGTGTTCTCAAATTACGTCACTAGTTCAAAGTTGAAAGTCAAAGAAACACTGCAGCAAAGCGGCATGGCGGTCCTTGCTGGTTGCAGAGTCCTGTCTCAGGCTTTTCGGTCCCAAACGAACAGTCTTGACGGAGTTTGCAGATTGCAGGACGCTATTAATCATGCATTCGGTAACAAAATACATTATGTCCGTTCTGCAGCGCATGGAGGAGTCCGTCAATACAGCTCAGACTCGAAGTCGGGAGACGACCTAATCGTTAGATATTTGGACGGTGATGATTCAGGTAGATTTTAGAATTCAACATCACTTTTTTCTTGCTGTTATGTATCTTACAATTAGAGAATGAACAGCAGAAACTCTGCATAGCTTAATCCTATGGTTTCCTAACGTAGTCCCAATCACAAACACACTAGTTGAAAACATCTTGAAATGGTATGAAATGCACCGTCAGTGGAACATGAATGCAAACGGTTAATGTTACAATGTATAAAGTAAATTTGTGTAGGGCTGAAGAGGATAACATTTTGGCCTATCAGATATGTGAGAATGAATTCTGTCGGCACTATGAAGTGATTCTGAAGCTTTCAAGTTAAGACGTAACACATTGCATTGGCTGACATTTTGTTATTAAATTCACCAAAACATAGACTGCTGTCCCCCTTAAATCAGCCAAGTTCTTGCTCTAACAAACAACTGAACTCGCAAGCTCCTCCCGGCAGTTTCTGTTGCTTAGTAACCTTCAACACACGTGATCACCTGAAACTAGAGAGAAACCTCCATGCTGTTTGTAGATGCTCTATTCAGTTTTATAATCATATTTTCCATACTGCAGAATCTAACACTTTAATCATAAGAGGACTGCATTTTGAATGTGAAAAACACCCCCTCACTTGCTTATGTAACATAATACTAAGCAGTTTATGGTTCTCCATAATACAGTTGCTTGTTATGAATGCTTAATTGTAAGCTGATATTTCATCAGAATCATTTCCATAGCACAGTGACAAATCGTAACTAATGCTTCTCGTTTAGGAATTGTAGTCTTCGGCCTCAATCGACCAAAAGCGAAAAACGCCATCAGCAAAAATCTTGTGAATCTGGTGAGTAGCAGTGGAAAATGTGTGTGTGTGTGTGTGTGTGTGTGTGTGTGTGTGTGTGTGTGTGTGTGTGTGTGTGTGTGTGTGTGTGTGTGTGTGTGAGTGTGTGAGTCGCCAAGAGATCCTTGAGCGCTGGGCCGAACCTACTACACAAGTCTTCTAACAGGGCAAAAAAAGTTCAGAATAAGGTTCCAAGTGACTTGAAGTCTCTCAGTGCTCTGTCATGTTGTCTTCCAGATGTCTGAAGCAGTAGAATCTGTGAAGAAGAACAACAAAGTACGCACAGTGGTCATATGCAGTATGGTGCCTGGAATATTCTGTGCAGGTAAGGTGATGTTGAAGATTAGAGTACACTAGGTAATGTTATGAAGTAGTGCACTGTAGTCTCTCAATTGAATATTGCAATGCAAAGAACAAAGATTGCATGCTATGCAATCATAGCATGTCACCTAGCTGGCAGAGGTCAAAGTATATTAGGATGTGTATTACAGCTGTCTCAAGCGATGTAGCCTGACAATAGATACATTTAGATCTCGGTGACCTCGAGAAACAGAGATCTATGTGAAAAAATAGTCAGAGTTTTCCTTTAGGAATGAATAGAATTGAGGATGAATTAAAAGTCTGTCTAAAGTATACAATAATGAATAAAGTTGCACATCAAAATCAGTTCAGAGAAGTGGCCTATATTGCAAAAGTAGGTAAACTCTTCCAATGTGATGTTGTGCGACCTGGGACTACTACAGTTTTTTTAAGCACAGTAAGTTCAGTAACAGTGAATATAGTGTGGAGACATACTGCAACTGTCTCTATACCAATGTTTTTTTCCCATCTATATATTTATTATATGCTTTAACAGGGGCGGACCTCAAAGAGAGAGCAAAAATGCACCAGAGCGAAGTGGGACCGTTTGTTACGAAAGCTCGGGGCTTAATCACTGAACTTGGTGAGTTGTGCTCTGTAACATTTTTTTATTATTATTTCCTCGCATCCAGGATGTTGCCAAGGAGCTGGAGCTGAAGTTCTGTCTCTATCATTGTCACTATTGTTTTGTTGATTCTAGAGCATAGATGCACTGCAAAAAAATCCAAGAATTCAAAATCTAAGTGAGATAAATAAGCTTATCACCCGGAGAGAAGAAATACTCTTTTCTGATTGGCTGGTGGGGTGGCTATTAATTCTGAATAACAGTACACCGTTCCATATCAATGCCTATGAATGGTAACTATAACAACCATAGTAGGACAACGGTTGCAGGCTTCGCAACAATGGAATCGAGGTGTGTCCAGTTATACGGAATTAATGGACTCACGCTGCACGTTGGGGAGTTTTTGTAATAAGCAGATATTAGAAAAATAAGTACATATTCACTTGATTTAATCTTATTTATCTCACTTAGATTTTGAATTCTACGATTTTTATGCGGTGTGGGTAGCCCGCCTGTATATCAGCTCAGTTTTTTTTTCACTGGTGAAACCAGGCCAGTAGATTAGGGGAAAGGAAACTCATAGGAAAGTCATAGAAAACTATTGTGATCAAATGTTTTGTATGTGATGGAGAAGTCTGTTTAATCCATTTGAACAAAGTGTGATGAATTAAACAAAGTGTTTTAGAATGTGATGACTCATTAAAGACTGTCTGCACTGCAACCACAGTTTCCCAGTGCCTGTTAAACATAATTAAATTATCACATTTAAGGGACTGAGACACACATACTTGGGACAAATTATCATATGACAGAATTCCCTTGGCTCCATACAGTGAGCCAATTTGAAAAGACAGAAGCTTTTGAGTGAGAGAGAGTGAGTGAATGAGTGTGTGAGAGAAGTTTTTAAATTTGATCATTCATTCATTCCAGTGTTTTGTCCACCACAGGTAATCTCCCGATGCCCACGATTGCAGCCATCGATGGAGCCGCTTTGGGTGGAGGCCTTGAAATGGCATTGGCCTGTGATATCAGAGTAGCTTGTGAGTTGGCTCCTTATCCCCACTTTTCATGCTGCATTCAAATGTTCTGAAGCCATGTTTACACGGACACTTTTAGTCCGATTATAAACGGAATAATGGCTTAATCTGAACAGAAATTTTCATAAACACCTTGATCAGAATACAAATGCCTGATCCGATCAGAATTTTAATCAGAATGAAAGAGGTGGCGTATTCCGTTCCTAATCTGATTGAACAGCCATGTATACGGTCAATCGGATTGCCTGCTGTATCTTCTCAAGGACAAGTAGGCAACAGCGGCTATTCCGATCAAAGATTCCAAAGCGCTTGAGAGCACCTGATTGAAACATTTGTGCCATCTGTTTACATGGGGTACGTTCTATTCCAATCAGAATAGTTTAATTGGAATCACAAACTGCCATGTAAATGTGGCTACTGGCACTTTGCGGCATATGTTGAATGTATATAAAGATGTTTTGTCCTGTGTTACATATGTAACATGTACATTTATTATGGGTATAATTCCTCTCAATCTTTTGGTCCCACTGAGTGTTACAAAGGGTGTGTGTGGAGTAGTTTCAAAAACTTGTGTGTGTTAAAGCTCATTGAAAAGAGCACTGTCAAAGAATTAATTAGCAGTCCATATTTAATCATCAGGGAACAGATGTCTCTGTTCATCTTTTAGCACACTCTCCTCCCTTTTTGGAGCCCTAAATCTGTTCCTGATCTCTTTATTTTCACGCACACACACACACACACACACACACACACACAGCAGCATCAGCGGGAATGATATCCCATATGCTTTCACACATTTTTTAGCATGCAAATCATTGCCGAGGGCAAAATGGAAGTCTATTTTAAGTACCTGTCATTGCTGTAGGTGTATAATAAAGTATATTGATTTTTGAGCTACTGAAATGAAAAAAAATGTCCTTGTCTGCTTTTCAATTTCATCAGACGTTGAGTGTTTGTCTACATTTGTTTTGTTTCCACAGCTAACTCTGCAAAAATGGGTTTGGTTGAAGCAAAGTTAGCCATCATTCCTGGTGCAGGTAAGACACAACAGCATCCACGATTCAGAGTGTCACATAGCTTCAGAAAGAAAAGAGCTTCCTGTGACTATTTTTGAAGAAAACAAAATAACACTTCAGAAATCGCCACAAACATGAAGGTTCCAATAGACAGGGTTCCGATTTTCATCAGCACACTTGAAAGATTTATTCATCTTTGTGGAATCAATTGAAATGTTGCTCAAAAAGACTGAAAGTCTGCTGAGTATTTTCATGCTCATCTTATTTGACATTTCAAACAGAGATGTATTATATTGGCTGTCATTTTCAAAGTTTTACAAAGAATAAACTTGACATTCTTACCTTGCCCTTGACCCCACTGAAAATAACAAGCAGAATTGTTACCTTACTTGAGATGAATTGAATTGCTCTGAAAGTTGAAATACCTCAGATATATTGCATTGGATCTGCACGGATACAAAGGATCCATGAGTTTTGCTGAGTTTTGCTTCGAATAAGGAAGAGGACTGTGGACAGAATTAACATAATTAATTTTTCATAATTGTCCTTTAAAGTGAATTACTTATGCACATTGAGTGTTAAATTGGTCATAGTCATAGTGTCTCTAAGCATTGTTCTGTGACTGTGCCATGTTGCAAATAAAGGTATTGAAGTGGACTATATTTGAGGCCACTGGATGTGACCAGATGTTATTCCTACTTGCCTCACTTGACTATTGAGAAAGTACATTTTCAACCTTTCATTCCCAAAAGAATGATTTTTTTACCAGCAACTACATCTGATCTGATTCTGTGCTTTTGTCAACACCTCTACTTCAGGTCAAGTAAAGATAAGTATTAAATAAAGATAATTAACGGCTCCTCATCATGTACAGTAGACCATTTTAATTATTTTAATGAAATAAACCAGAATAGTTGTACTCATATCAAAAGTTACTCTGTGGCGTGTAGGCAAAGAGGGCAGTTAGAGAAAGAAATCATTTTTTAGTGTTGAAGCTATTATAACAGTTCAAGCTATAATGAGTTGACATAACTAGATGATGCAGAATATCTGTAATTGCTTTTGTATGACTTGACAAAAGGAGAAATTGACTCAGTATAGTTCCACACATTGTCTAGAAACATTTAGTCTAGTGGCAATTTTGTGTCGTGTCCAGTGTTCAAATACATTATATCCTAAACGCGTTCAAAATTACTTTATTCATACCCAAAATCAGTGATCTTAGTAATGTACAAGAACTCTCTCTGGGTCCTGTATGGCTAGTAAAATATGGTCTCTTTGAAGTACCTCTCTATGTGCATCTCATTACTTCTATTCAGTTGTTCTTTGCTGGGGTTTGAGCTGTGGGGATCTGTCAGGGGAGGTCAAAGGTCAGTCTCTGTCTGCGGCCCCACCAAGACTGAAGCCCATCCAAGGAATGTTTTAATAAAAGGAGATTACCGCTTCGGTTACCTCATGCTAAAAATACAGTTGTCACACAGAGCCCGGGAATCAGGAACACCACAATGGCACATTCAATTGCCAGGGGTTGAATAGAGAAGGATTATTTTTTCCCCCTGTTTTTCTCCATTTCCTCAGTTTCTCAAATGTCGTGGTTATTCTTAGAGGTCTTTATTCCGAAATGTTGCCTGGTCTTGTCTCATGAGTGGTTGCTTGTTATCAGCTTCTTGGCAGTTTAGCGCTGTGAGACAGATTAGAGAATAAATTACATGGCTGATTCATGAAGTCAGACTGAGAAATGTTGTGATGAAAGCACATCACTTAATCTGAAACGTTACACTTTTTTTAATTGAAAGAATGTATATTGATATGGCCTGTGCATTGTTTCAAAATATCTGTATATTTTCTGGAAAGTTCTATTTGGGGAAAGCCACATCAATTGTGTTAATTGGACTGATGTCAGTGCTGTAGGAATTTAGATCTTGACATTTTATCGATGTCCTCACGGACTCGTCACTGCCGTCTCCATTTCAGTGATTTCTATATTTAAAATCCCATCACTTGTAGAAGGGGGGCATTTTTGTGCATACTTTTTGAGTGACTGTAATGTTTCAGTCACTGGTGTCACTTTGGGTGCTGATGTTTTAACATTTCTGAACCAGATTCTTTACTCAATTCGGATTAATCTTTCGGATTTTACTGAATCTAATTGTGGTTTGTTGACAATTTGATGCCTTGACTGTTAAGCCCACATTTTAGTATGTGTCATTGTACACAAACAAGAGCCAGACTTCTGTGTTTGTTGCTACCTTCAGCAAAAATAAACCAGAGGTGCACTGCAGTTGCATCTGCTGTCCTTTTAATAGCAACACTAGCCCAACACCAGAAAGTAACATTAGTGATTGCCCTTATGTTTTCTGTCAGAGCCCATTTAATTGAACCGACTCGGTAGGTGAGCCACTTGATCTGAGGAAAAGTTATTGAGATTGTCCAAGAATTGCTCTCCCTTAGGCCAAATAGGCCTACAGGCACTTCGCCTTTCTTAGCATGTAGCTCACCAAATCTGTTGTCTTGAACGCTATAAAATATATATGGGTCGTGACTTCATGAACATGGGAAATTGTGGGTCCCAAAGCCAGACCAGTTAAGAACCACTGCCTTACATAATGATTGAACAAAGCTGGATAATTCTTTGCAAATCTAGATCAAAAGTGCAAGTTTAACCATGGGTTGTTAGAGGACAAGACAACTCCATTTAAAAACCCTTGCTGAGTATTTAAAATATTATGCCTGAGTCAGTATTTCTTGCGGGGCTGGCTTGTCAAGCGCTTGTCATTATGTACTTGAAATAATGGGTATTTTCTCTGACATCTGTGCTGCTACCCAGCAGTTTTGTAGAACATACAGTTTGATAACTAAAAACCTGACCCATGAAATGTATGTATTAATACAATGACTAAATAAAACCTGTTATGAAGGATAACACTGCAGTGGAGAGCATACTACATACATTGACATCACTGGGGGTAGTCCAATAAAGTACATTTTTTAGCATTACAAGCCACAAATAGTATATGAATTCCTTGGCTTCAAAATTGAGTTTTGTCCTCAACTGTGGAATTGATATGAATCGCATTCCATTCTAGATTCAAAACTCAAGCCACATTAACAAAGAGCGTTTCTCTTAGAGAGAGGTGTCACGTTGCAGCACCACATTATCAAAACAGATTTCACTGGAAAAAGGGAGGTGTCAGAATTGCTTGCAGCAACAGCTACCTTTTGGCACTCAGCTACATCTTTAGCAAAGAGATAAAAAAGTTGCCTTTGGGTGAACAGTTTAGATGCTCATCACTTTCTTCCATGCAGGTATGTGGTAAGCATCATGAAATCAGCCCATCCCCTATGCAGGCTTATTGGCAAGTGTAGTTATGTTGAACTCCTGAATATAGCCCAGATACAATTTTGTAACAGTTTTGATAAAATAATGAACTTGTGAATAGGGTGAACTGTGTTGCATAGCCATATAGAAGTTATCACAAACAGTCATCACAAACATGCTCTTTGATCTTCTTGGACATGGACAGTTTTCACCTCATTTGAGCTTGCGGTTGTCAAGGTGATTCTATCTTGCAGTGTTTCAGAGTTTCCTCGATATCCTTTGAAGATATGGTGGAACAAGATTGTGTATTAATTTGCTTTGACGCAGCCGGCCCTGTCTGTGTTGGGCTTGGTCTTCTTTAGTCTGTCATGGAAAATGTCACTGCACTGCAAGAACTGTCTACACATACACTGAACTGACCACAAAACAAATGGAAAAAATGGTCCTTACTCAAAAAACAAAAAGTCATTATTTTCAATATTTTCTGCGGCTGATCAAGTCACTCCAGTGCAGAACCACTAACCCAGTTAGAGCTCCCTTCTCATCATGCTCTCTGGCCGGCCCAGATACTTCATTAGCTACCGAATGTCTCGCTCTCATATGCTTTTCTTAATGCATTTGTTTTTGAACCATTACTGGGCTTTAGATGTTTTTGTGGGTGTGAGAGATGTGGAGATGTTGCTTTATTGATGTACTAGGCCAAGATATACTGTGCCTATAACAAGTATTCACCCCCCTTGGATATTTTTTACTGCTTTTATAAATGGAATAAATTTCATTTAGTCTTTTTTTACAATAATGCTCTCTTTAATGTCAAAGTGAAAGCAGATTTCTACAAGAGCAGAGAGCAGATATTTTTACAAAGTAATGTTAATTAATTAAAAATATATAATGCAAAATATGCAATTGCATACATATTCACCCCCTTCAAGTTAACATGTAGTAAAGGCGCCTTTGGCTGCAGTTAAAGCATGAATAGGTCTCAATTCGGCCTTTTCTTTCCAAAACTGCTCAAGCTCTGTTTGGTTGGAAGGGGATCAGGTGTGAACAGCCTTTTCAAGTCCAGCCACAGATTTTCTAAAGGATTGAGGTCTGGGCTTTGACTTGGCCACTCCAGAACATTCACCTTGTTGTCTTCCTTTTTTCGCTGTATGCTTTGGCTGATTGTCTTGCTATAAAGTGAATATTCCAAGTAGTAGTTCTCTTGCAGACCGAATCAGATTGTCCTCCAGGATTTCCATATTTTTTACTTTAATTCCACATTTTAACTATATCTTTATTCAGTTTGTGGTGACTGCCTGCTCTAGGCAGATTTACACATTTGCCATATTCCTTGCATTCCTTATAATGGATTTCACTGAACTCCAGGGGATGTTCAGTGACCTGAACATTTTGTTGTATCCATAACCTTACTTATGCTTTTCAATAACATTAAAATTCAATCTCTAAGTTGTTTAGAGTGTTCTTTTGTCTTCTTGGTGGAATTGTAGCCAGGAATACCGATTGACCAGTGACTGGATCTTCCAGTTCTGTTATATTACTATAAATATTCACTGCACTCAGGCGATCTCCACTTAACTAATTTTGAGACTCCTATCACTAATTGTCTGGACTGCTGTTGATTTAAGTCAGTCACTTTAAGGGATAGGGTGGGGTGTGGGGGGGGGGGTGTATTTATGCAATCGCTTATTTTGCATTATATTTATCAATTAATTAACATTACTTTGAAAAACTGTCAAAAATCTCTATGTCTGTAGAAGTGAGGATAAGATTAGTCATTTTGTGAAAAAATCTGGAAAAATGGGGTGAGCAAATGACATCGATAGAGAATGAAAGGCAAGAAGACCCGTTGCAAACTTGTGCAGGTCAAACAAAACTGCCCTTGGATACGGCCTCTTGGCACAGGCCGGCCTCGTTGCCTGGTGATGAGCACTGGAAATTAGAGCTGTAAACGGCAGCAGACCGCCTCGCTCGCTCGCTCGCTCACTCATTCGTTCTCTCTCTCTCCCTCACTCGTTCGCTCACTTACTCGTGCACCCGGCGGAAAAGTGGGCCAAACTCTGCCGCACAAACAACAAGCCGATCTCAGTTTTCCTCGGCGTCTTAATGCATTAAGGCTATTTATGTCCTGCGCTTCCCCGGAGGGCAAATGTGCCGGGTGAAACATGTGCCGCGTTATGGAGCTGGACATCAAGCTGTGGACGTTGAGTTCTACATCTCAACCATTGGCTGGTTGACCAGATCAGTCCTGAAGAGTACAGTGAAGGCTGACATTTAGTTTGTTAGTTTAGTGGATGGGTTTGAAGAACAGGACCCTTTGACCTTTTCTGAGAACTACACATCTTTAAGATGTTTGATTTGTTTTTTGTATTACTACTATTTTTGTGGTTAAAAACCTCCTCAACAATTCCCAGAGTCCCAGTACACTTCAAAAGCCTCTTTATCAGACCAGTCTAACTCTTGTAGCGGTTGTGGCCTGAGTTATTTCCTTCTCCATCATACATATCTGTGCACTGAACAGTAGTGTAATGGTGGACTTTGGAGGAGCTAGGTGCCACGCTGCTAAGCTCTGGACTATAGGCTACATGTCGCAAGAGGGACGCAACCTTCTAGGCCATGTGCAGCGGATGCCTGTGTGGCCTAGTTTGCCAAGGTAACCGGCTCGGCTGCAGTGTGGTTGTACTGTACTCCTATTTATACAGCCGCGCTGCAAATGAGAGTAAATGGACATGTCCCCCTTAGGAATCGGTGTCTCTCGCTGCTCCAAGGCCTATTTGAGCTCCACGTGAACACTGTGTGTGTGGGTGTGGGTGTGAGTTGTGGGTGTGAGTGAGACACGTCACTCATGCTCATAGCCTGGGAGGTGTGATGCAGAAACCTGATCCAGCATGGTAGCATTCAAGCAGGACATGGGCAGGGTTCTGCCTGCGCTGTTTCACACAGGCGTGCAAACAAAAGGTGTCCATCTGTACCTCTGCTCATTAGGTGGGTGTGTGTAACATGCTTGTGTGTGTGTGTGTGTGTGTCTGTCTATGTCTGTCTGTGTGTGTGTGGGTTGTCTGTGTGTGTGTTGTCTGTGTGTGTGTGTGTGTGTGTTGTCTGTGTGAAACATAGGGGCTTTTTGCCCTAGAATACGTTTGTACACCTGAGGTGTTTACATAGCATGGCTATTACCAGACCAAGCTCAATCTTTTATTGGCAATCTAATATTGATTGGTCCCCAAAGATTTGTAGCGGAAGTAGGATAGAAAAATGTGGAGGTTTCCAGCATGAGCTGCAGGGCGAAATCAAATCGCTGGCAGATTGGGCTGGGTTCTCCCTCACCCACATCATATCAATTCCTTTGTCAGATTGACGCCTGTTTGCCCTGAGGAGTCGAGACTGTGCGATTCTGCATTCTGTTTTTTCCCCGGCGCTCCACTTTCTCTGAGCTGTCCCTCTGCTCGGACATGTTTGTGCAGCCTCACACACACACACACGGGGCGTGTGCTCCGCTGCTGCTGCCTTGAACGTCACGCTTGCCTCAGTGGTTTTGTAAATATGATCCCAGGCCACAGCACTTCAGTGTGGGGTTGGGTGGGGTGGGGTGGGGTTGGGTGGTGGGACTTCTAGGGAATTCAGAGTGGGTACAACAGAGAGTATTCAGCCTTTTTTTGTCCCACTTTAACAACTGGCTGAATTATGCACCCATTCTCTCTTTCTATCTCTATGTCTCGCTCTCTCTCTCTCCCTTCTCTTTCCCTCTCTCACTTTCTATCTGTGTCTGTCTGTCTCTGTCATCATGCCATCTTTTTCTTCTTCTCAGCAAAAAAAAAAAGTAAAATCTGATGCAACAATTTCTTAGAATGTCTTGCAAAATCTTGTAAGATTCTCATAAGAAAACATGTTACCCAGTATTACACAAGAACGTCAGCACACAGGCCACAGGCGTCTGCGGGGACATCTTTTCTTTTTTTTTTATGGTGGACACTGAAGTTCAGTAACAGACTTACGACAGTGCAGCCTCATGACTTGTTGCCCTCATAAAGCAGTCAGATGTCCGTGATGGCGTAGTGTGTCATGTGAAGGGAGCGAATGAAAAGCAGAAGGAGTGTTGATTCTGCTGTTGCTATTAACCTGAATAATCTTAATAGCCAGCCAGAGACTCGGTGCCCTAGATTTGGAGTTTATATTATTCATTTGCTACTGGACTCTGAAGACAAGAGTGAGCGAGTTGATGATTTAAGCTGTTAACAGGCCAATCAGAGAAGAGTGTAGTGTTGCTACATCGGCCCCCTTTCTGCAACTGTTTCTGCCTTACACCATCTGTAAACACCTTTTTTCCATCAAAGCACTTGGGTAATTCGTTGTGTGTTGCAACTGCGTTGAAACATTTAGGGCTGATTGTGTTTCATGTGAAAGTGATGTCGCAAGTCAAATATTGCGTTGGTCAATTTATCCGCTCCTGTGTCTGTGCTTAGTTGCAAACCAAAAACCTCTAGAGTGTCTTTGGCTTTAGCAGTTGGTCATTGGCATACACAAAGCTTTTGTCATTCATGTTTGGTATGCATTGACCATAAGGGGAACAGAAAGAACTAATGACCATAACTCAGAAATGGAGTAAGGGCCTGTTCCTCCTTTTTGTCTCCCTTTTCTTCATGTCTGCACCCCCCCCCCCCCCCCCCCCCTTACCAAATGTATGTGGATACATTTACACTATGCCATGCATGGCTTTTGAATTTGTTTTTTGCTGATGTTGACTGACGTGACTTTGCAGCCATTACCATCATCTGACTCTGCTCTTTTGTTTGTTTGTGTTTCCTCTTTGCTGTGCTTTAATGGTTCTGATGGTTGACTATGCACCAGTACTCAGTCAGAGATGTGAATGACAGTGTGATTAAGATAAACAGCCCATCCAAGGAGTGACTACTAAAATAATTGAGAACACCTTTTTTTTAAAATTTTTAAAGAATTTTCTTTCAACAGCTTTGCACAGGGTTACGCTATTACTGTTACACTGAAGGTAATCATTACTTGTATTGTATTTTTTTTCTTATAAAATAAGCCCATTCCCAGGTGTAAATAACATGGTACATTAATGTGCGGAATGCCTCATGCATTTTTGTAATCTTTAACCAAACTACTGATAGTATTAACTAGTTCTAATGGACTCTGTTCAACAGCTATAAGGAAACAAACAGCAAGACCCTTGCATGAAGTACAAACTGTGTGTGTGTGTGTGTGTGTGTGTGTGTGTGTGTGTGTGTGTGTGTGTGTGTGTGTGTGTGTGTGTGTGTGTGTGTGTGTGTGTGTGTGTGTGTGTGTGTGTGTGTGTGTGTGTGTGTGTGTGTGTGTGTGTGTGTGTGTGTGTGTGTGTGTGTGTGTGTGTGTGTGTTACTTTGGATACGACAGATTCAGATTGGCTGTTGCACATTAAATATAACTCTGTACTTGAACTGCCCTGGTAACAATCTGTGTTAGATAGTTGATTCCACAAGTAGTTATTCCTCTTCAAGTATCTTTTTTTTCTTTGTCATTTACAACCCCTCAGGACTAAACAAAGCCCTAATTCAGATAGAAATCTTGCCGTGTTTATTAAAATGACGCATATATCTAGCCATGCACACACACACACACACACACACACACAGGTTGTTCATCCTAACCTCATGGTTATGTTTTTCAGTATTGTCTGGCAGCAGACACTCCTGGTAGACAGTGTCTCTTGTTTTGCCTGTGGTAAATTGTCGGTTTCACATAGGTTAATAGGTGCAAATGATTAACATTTTGACGCATAGCATCTTCCTCAGAATCAAACAAGATCACTAGAATCAGTGATTATGGTCCTGGTGGAGGTCATCACGTTAGTCAACCTTATCTGGTCCTGCAGAATTTCTGCTGAAATGATTGAGAAATATAAAGCAGGACTTTCCCCTCACAGATAACTCATCTGTGTGTAGACAACTCTTTTGTTTATTTATCTAAAACTCACAAACACAGAGAATGGAAGAAAGATTACCCATTGTCATTGTGGACAGAAGTTACTGAAGAGATCCTGTTTTTCCATGTACTTCCTAGTTTTGGTCTAATGAATAAAAAAATAATAATAAATATAGCTGCAAGCAGCAATGTGGGGGCCAAGCAGATGAGCAGGAGTTGTCATGGCAACCCAATGTTGTTACATTATACACACACCCAATTAACCCCCCCGTCCCACACACACATATACATGGATAAACCTCCTTTCCCACACACCCCAATAGCCCCCCACACATACGCATACCTCAAACATCACCAAATTGATTGTGCGTCTTCAGGTTGTAGTCACGAGTCCACATACCAAGTTTGGTGTTGATACGAGAAAGTGTTGCAAATTATAGCACCCCTAGTGGTCAAAGGTTGCTAAAATTATTGTGTCTCCTTAGAATGTGGTCCTGAGTCCATATACTAAGTTTGGTTTCGATACGTGAAAGCATTGCTTAAATATGAGCCCACTTCCTGTGATTATAGCGCCCCCCTAGTGGTCAAATGTCGCAAGTAGGTGCGCCAAACTTGATTGGTCGTGACGGGCGACAGGTTTTGAATATGGCTCCAAAACGGAATGCAACACACACATATACACAGATAAACCTCCTCTCCCACACACCCCAATAGCCCCCCACACATATACGCATGCCTCAAACATCACCAAATGTATTGTGTGTCCTCAGGTTGTAGTCACAAGTCCACACACCATGTCTGGTGTCGATACGAGAAAGTGTTGATAATTATAGTGCCTCTAGTGGTCAAATGTCACTAAATATATTGAGCGTCTTCAGGATGTGGTTCCGAGTCCTTGTACCAAATTTGGTGTCGATACGAGAAAGTGTTGATAACCAAGTTTGGTTTTGATATGTCAAAGCATTGCTGAGATATGACCTAATCTTGTGTTACTCTAGCGCCGCCCTAGTGGTTGAAGGTCACCAAATTTATTGTGTCCTCAGGATAAGGTCCCAGGTCCATATACTAAGTTTGGTTTCAATACATGAAAGCATTGCTGAAATATGAGCCCACTTCCTGTGATAATAGCGCCACATAGTGGTCAAAGGTCATCAAATTTATTGAGCTTCTTCCTAATTGGGTCCTGAGACCATGTACTGAGTTTGGTGTTGATACGCGAAAGCTTTGCTGAGATATCACTTCACTTCCTGTTTTGTGGCTTCGCCGCCAAACTTGATTGGTTACCACGGGCGACGGGTTATCAATATGGCTCCAAAAAGCAATGCATTTGTGAGTCATGGTCTGAAGATCATCTGTGCCAAGTTTCATGAAAATCGGATGAACTTTGTGACCTGTGAAAACTTTTTAGTTATATTGATTAAATCCAATATGGCGGCCGGATCAATTATGTTCATGTCACAAAATCACATCTGTCATCCTTAGGGCCTCCGACAGACACCACTAGTACATTAACATTAACAGACACCAATAGCAAGTTTTAATGTCAAACACATTACCCGTTACAGGCCAAAATGTAATTTTGCTAATTATATCGCCACCTATAGGTCAAAAGTCATCACATTTATTGAGCCTCCTTCGTATTGAGTCCTGAGCCCATGTACTGAGTTTGGTTTTGATACATTAAAGCTTTACTGAAATATTACTTCACTTCCTTCCTTCCAAACTTGATTGGTCGTGACAGGCGACAGGTTTTGAATATGGCTCCAAAAAGCAATGCGTTTGTGAGTCATGGTCTGACGATCATCTGCGACAAGTTTCGTCAAAATCTGACAAACTTTATGACCTTTGATTCCTTTTAAGTGTTTTTGATTAAATCCAATATGGCGGAAGATCCAACATAGCGGAAATTGACGTCATGGGGTGCGTTGAGTTCGGCCTCATCCAAGGATTCCAAGTATACCTCAATTTGTATGGTTGAAACTTTAAGCGCATAGATGTAATGCAAAATCTGACACATTGGGGGCGCTAGAGCACTTGACTCGTTATAATCTATCTATCTATAAAGCAAGAAGCGTCTGTGTGTGTGTGTGTGTGTGTCTGTGGCACGCATATCTCGCTGACCGTTTGTCAGACTGATTACAAACTTGGCAGGTGTCTTGCTACAGGCATGAGTAAGTGCACTGCCGAATTTGACGTTGTTTGGATAAGAAATGCAAAAGATATCGTTAAATAGCCTATATCGGTAAAAGAAGCACGCATTGGCTTTCGCCGCTAGCCACTCCCCCTCCCACACAGCACTGTAGGACTGTAAGCTAAAGCTACCAGTGAGGATAGAAGCAGGGCTTTGGCAGAATTGGATCAGTGTAGGTTACACGGGTAAAAACTTAAGCGAGTGCAAGATAACCACGGATTTTGCAACAACACGCCAACATGCCAACACACACAGGTAGGCTATATGCAGTGGCTCTTCAAAATGACGTAAAAAATGATGTGCAATAAGCGGACACTTCGAATAGCCCAGGCTACTTTGGACTGTCTTACACTTTGAATAAGCACATGACAATTCAAACTGCAAGGTCCTAAATTGAAACGAGCGATAATGGTCCCGAATCAAAGAACGTCCCAGAATGCCACACATGCAAAGCATAACCAGCGACAAGCAACGAGTGGCAGACAGTGTGATGTCACTTATGAATAGCCCAGGTTACTTTGGACTGTCTTTAGACTTTGAATAAACAAACGACAATTCCAACTGCAAGGTCCTAAATTGAAACGAGCGATAATGGTCCCAAATTAAAGAACGTCTCAGAATGCCACACATGCAAAGCATAACCAGCGACAAGCAACGAGTGGCAGACAGAGTGTGATGTCACTTATAGGCCACCAGAGACTGTTTTTGAGTCACACCGTTGCAAATTCCATATGATGCATCATTCCACAAAATGGTTTGTTTTCTCTATCATCAAGTTATTCAATAGGCTAAGCATATAGCCTTGACTCAAAACAGCTGTTAGGATTATGTAATTTTGATTTGTAAAAAATGTCACATGCAGCCATGCTTAAATTCTGCTCACTTCACATTTATTATATTATTATATTATCTGTAGGCCTATTCATTATTGAATGCTTACCTGGAATTATGTTTTCCCCTATCATCCTATTTTTAAAGCAGGCCTACCTGCAGGCATGTAATTGGGCTACAGGAATAGCATGTTTGAATGGGCACTGCACTAGTAATAATAATAAGAACACATAGAATCACTATGGGTTGCCTCGCAGCTTCGCTGCTTGGCCCCCAATGAGGGCACGGTAAGTTGTCTGGTCACAACGCATCATTTAATCGCTATGGCCTATTGAGAAACCGCGCGTGCACGAGAAACGTTTTCCCCCCAGTATTTGACTTCCCAGTATTTGTTGACACACTGTCAGGTAGTGATATCAGCACAGTGGCTCAATTCACACAATGTTTTTTATCTGTCATGCTTCATCCAAGCCTATTCTTGAACACCTGACAGTACTGTGCAGCTGATTAAGATGGTGTAGCAGAATTTCAGTAAATAATTGCTGTACCTGGTGATTGTGGCAGTCTCTTCATGACAGTGTTGATTTGTGAATTCCTCAAATTAGCCATTCATAGAACAAAGTCATTCTCTGTAGGTTTATACAAACCCCACAACCAGTGGTTTCCCATCTATTAACCTAGGTTTATACATTGATTTTGCACACAAGGGCGGCTGGCTATACATGGGAATGCATTTCTTTTTTCTTCATTCTTCTTTCCGATCTGATTTTTATTCATTTGGTAGTTGGACACTGTGGTGAATACATGAGTGCGATCAAGAGAGGTTTTGACCTTTTTTATTATTATTTGCATAAAAAACCATCATGCGGCTAATTAAATTGAAATGACTGTACTAATGGATCATCAGACCACTTGTGTATTAGCCTGTCTCACCTTCCTGTTACGTATGAGAATGTGGATGACGTAAGTCATCCACATTCTCTGATGAGACCAGGAGCGGGAATCGCGTGACTCAGCAGCTTGTTTGCTCTCAAGTCCCACAGGTGTACAGCTCGTCATGCAAACGAAGACGTCTCTTCGACAGGTGTCGAGCAAGACATGAGGCTTGTCACGTCCCCATGTTGGATTGATCGTTTAAGGCTAGTTCATTGACAGTGGGTTATCACTGCGCTGTGGGCTTCCCCCAGAGATCTCTCGGGGCGCTTGCTCAGATGAAACCAATAACTCTCAGCTGTTCTGCTTTAATGACGCACCACACTCAAGTAAAGTCTCAGTGGACATGATATCATAGTGCAACGTCAACCCATAGTTCGGGCGTTAACTGGTGAAGTCCTCTCTGCTGAAGGCAGGCCTTAGGTGACACCGGATCTAGACCATCAGAAGTTCCACTGAATGTTGCCTGTGTGCTTGCTTTGGCGATTAATGCCTTGAGTGCTCTGTAAAGCACTTTATGACCATGTCAGTGCAAGGGCTACGTGTGAGGTTCTATAGGGGTTGAATCGTCTTTAATACCCCATTATGTCTGCCATGGCACTTTTCTATTAATTTGTATGTGTTCAGTACAGCACCTCTTGGGATGCATTGTGGTACATGAGAGAGTAGGCCTACAATCCCAAGCATAGGCAAGGCTAGCTGGTTAGCATTCCAATTGTAGTGGATATTTGGGCAACACAGAGCTTCTGGATATCTTTGACAATTATGTCAAAACAGTTATTTTCTCACATTATATTGCTATTTCTGATTCATTTTTGAATATTTTCAACAACAAAAAATCCTACACATGGCACCTTTTTAGAGTAACACCTTACTAGAGTATCTCCAATTTAATTGCAATGAGGCATTCTATTCTGTTCTAATATAATGGTTTTGTATGAATAAACACAATTTAAGCTGGAAACAGACCTGTTTTTTTTCCAGTCACACACGATAAGAACGCGAGTAGACCGAACCTCCAGATGGAGTGTGGTAAGATTGGGAGTTAGTTATGAGCTCAGACTTAACGATTGAGTTGTTGGCTCTTTCATTTCCTAATTGCAACCATGGCACCCACAGACCAGTCAAGAAAATATCAAACATGTTAGATTGAATCCTTTGCGATTCTTTCCATTGTTGATCCAGATTCAATCAGTCACATAAACACACGTAACGATTCCAGCCGTGACTACCATTGGACTCCCTCAGACTTCCCACGACTGTCACGGACGATCCATCCTTTCAAAATCGGGTTTAACAATTGGGAGGTCTGTTCCCAGCTTTAATTAAATGGAAGAGACCTTCCACTGGTACAGTATGAGATAGAGGTCTGCGCGGGACTGATTTTTCAGTCCCGCACCCGCCCGCTCCTGCAATATTCTATCCCGCTCCCGCATTAATGTGTCATTTTTAGTCCCGCTCCCGCCCGCATCTGTAACATGATGTCCCGCTCCCGTCCGTCAAAGCCCGCATGCAGGAGGGATAGCCTATTCAGTTTTTCTTTCGGTCTCACGAAAGGAGCACACACACCTGAGAAAGACTCCAGATATCAGTTTCTTGGTTCTGAATGTAGGCTAACAACTGAAGTAGGCCTAGTCTGGTGCCCTCTTCCTCTGTCATGCTTTCGATTTCAAGTTTTGACAATGAGCAGCAGGAACAAATTGACCCCACGTAAACGACAGTAGGCTATAGGCCTGCTATCCGTCAGTTATGCTTAAACCCCGTTTTTTAATGCTGCCTAACAGAACATCCAGCTGAACTATAGTTATGAACACTAGGCTACTTTAATCATTTCCATATTTAATTTTACCCACATATTTAATTTGCGGGAGTGCAGTGAATCATCAGTTTGTCCCGCACCCATGAACGCACCTCTCTCTCCCGCAAAGAGCTTTCAAAAGTTGTACCGCGCCGCACTCTTTTGCGTCGGGGCCCGCGGGTCTACCGCGGGAGTGCAGACCTCTAGTATGAGAGCATACTGTACAATACTTTGATTGCAGATTGCTCAGTCCAGCAAGCATCAAACATCTGTAACCCACACTTATGACTCAATGGCTTACTTACGGCATTGACTTACTCTTCGACCATCTCAAGAGGTTAGCTGAAGCAATCTTGTGGAAGAGCTCAACATGTTTGTGTGTGTGTGTGTGTGTGTGCCCCCCCCCCACACACACACACACACTCACATACCGCTCTGAATCAGAATGATGGAGCTTTTCCTCTGCTCCGCATCTGACGTGGGCCAGCTCAGGCATCCCATCCTGCCCATCATGCCTGAGTATGCAGAGGCCCATATGGAGGCCGGCAAGGCAAGATCGCCACGTCACCCTGACCATGAGTAATGAGGACTAACCACCAGATACTTGTGTGTGTGTGTGTGTGTGTGTGTGTGTGTGTGTGTGTGTGTGTGTGTGTGTGTGTGTGTGTGTGGGAGGAGAAGGGTGAATAGGGTTCAAAAGGGACTGTTAAACAAAGGTCCTGCAATACCGTCTTCTGGTTTCTTATCATTTAGTGAAATAATCAAACTCAATCCAAAGCCAACTGTACCAAGTGTTTATGTGTCTGGAACTGATAGTCATGAAAATGTGTTAATTATCACGCATATCAGAGTCACAGATGCCACCCTAACGCTGATAGCATATGCTTCCAAATAGCATATGTTGTCAGATTAAACCATGTGAAGTAAAATGAATGGTACTGAAGAATAGCACTCCGGTCATGATGGTAGTCAGAGATAAAAACTTTTACTCTCCTACACTGGAATTTGTCATCCGAAAGACCGTAGGGAAAGTACAGACGTATAATAGCTGACCCTGATCTTCCAAATAAACTCCCATAATCCAGTGAAGCAAACGATTCCTTTGTAGACACTATTCCATGATGTCATGAAACTGTGCTGTGCCATGAGTGAAACTCGCTGACACACTCATAGGTTTAGTATCCTTTGGAAAGTGCACTGACTGACCTCCACAGATTCCAAGGCCATGGGCCACAGAAATGTGAGGCACATAACACTTATGGCAGTTAAATGCAGGACATGGAAGATCAGCTCATTCACCCCTGTCATCCTCTCCCTCTCCTCACCTTGTTCCTCCCTGCCCCCCCCTCCCCCCCCATCACTTCCCATCTTCCCTTTCCCCAAAACCTGGCCCCTTCCCCAACCTTACCCTTTCCCACTCCTCTCTCCTCTCCTCTCCTCTCCTCAGGGGGCACCCAGAGACTCCCGAGGGCCATCGGCGTGGCCCTGGCCAAGGAGCTGATTTTCGCAGCGCGGGTAGTTGACGGCACGGAGGCCTGCAAGCTGGGGCTGGTCAACCACTCCGTGGAGCAGAACAAAAGTGGCGACGCAGCCTACCACAGGGCCCTGGACCTGGCCCGCGAATTCAACCCACAGGTTAGTCAACGTCAAACAACGTTTGCAACAATCGCTAGCGTTTCGTTAGCCTGCCTCTGTGCTGTGGATGCAGGATGTAAACTGATCCTGCTTCGGTCGGCGGGTACGATACACTGAACTTGCAAGCGGGATATTCTTCCTACAGGCAGTAGGGGCGGGCGAGAGAGTCTTCATTCGCCCTGTAATGAGTCATTTAACCATATACCGACTTACGAAGATGAGTAATTAACACGAAAACGTTGCCTGGTGTCCCTTTAATTCAAACTCTGTAACCCTTAGTCCAATGTCAAAGTATATGCATCGATAACTACCTCCTCAGACCACTTGCATTTGTTCGCAAGCATTCTTGGCTAACTTGAGGCAAACGAATAACAGTGTTATGATGTAGAAATAGTACTATGCAAAGTATTCCCATATGCTGAGACAACACCTATGGTACCTTATTAGCCAACGTCCTTTCTCAGGACATCTGAGATGTATGTTGTACTTTCCAGTGAATATGACTAATATGTGAATAACCGCTGTACATTTCTGCTGAATTGGTGTCAGTAGTTTTGTTTGTTTTTAGGGACCTATTGCAATCAGGATGGCAAAGCTGGCAATCAACCAGGGGATTGAGGTAGGAAACTTCATTCACTGTGGCACTGTGCACTTTGTACTCTTGGTGAATTGACTTCATTTAGTGGCCATACGAAGGACTGAACTCTAAACTGGCCAGCTACAAAAGGCTATTATGTAGTAGGTGATGTCTGTCTCAGTATTTAATGGCTTCTTGTAAGGCATGATGTTCTATGCTGATCTGTGCTGTCAAAAGCAGCAGGCCCAGAGCTGTGTGGCACAACCATTTAGATAAACTCAGAGGAGGGTCGAGTCTGGTAACTAATGCTAGGCTGGCACGTAGGCACAGAGGAGGGTCGAGTCTGGTAACTAATGCTAGGCTGGCACGTAGGCACAGAGGAGGGTCGAGTCTGGTAACTAAGGCTAGGCTGGCACGTAGGCACAGAGGAGGGTCGAGTCTGGTAACTAAGGCTGGGCTGGCACATAGGCACCTTTTTCTGTATGGAGGCACATAAAGCTATGCAAAAACACGCAACAATATTGGCAATACAAGAATGATCAATGTAAGGTATTTGATTGTTTATACACACCTTCGCTTTACCCACCACCATCACTATCCCATCTATGCTTTGTACACAGATATCTTGCTAGTGTGCCTTCTTTTTTTAGTACATCCATTTTGTGGCTGAGATGGTCAAAATTGGACTCGTTCTGTATTACCTGTTATAAAAGACAAGTGGTTTTTTATTATTGTATTTCATTCTGTGTGTGTGTGCGTGTGTGTGTGTGTGTGTGCGCTGTGCCATGTATGCCACCGAGATATTTCTGGCACAGGAAAATGCCAAGGTAACCTATGAAAGTAGGTCTTTTAGAGTTGTTGTCATGGTGAAGGTTTGTAAGTCTGGTGGTGTTTTTAGTTTTTTGTTTTTTTTTAGTAGGTGACTAAGTGAGCATTCACAGTGTTCCTGGACACGCCATGATGGTGATGACAGGGTTGATGTCTTGTAGTCATAGACTAAAACAGACTTTTTAACTTAATTAGCTTCAATTAGCTTAATTAGCTTCACTTGATTTCTATTGTTGTAATGCAGGTTAGGCTGTAAAAAAGAATACAAAAACGCATAAAACCAGTGGAAGCATGTTCATCTGTGAGATGCATAAATTTGTTTATTAGATTATATTAGATTAGTTTCAACTTTATTGTCATTGTGCAGAGTACAAGTACAGAGACAACGAAATGCAGTAAAGACAACGAAATGCAGTTCATATGTTCAATTTAAAATGGTGCTTTGTTCAATTTAAGCTGTTAGCTTTAAGGGCATTTTTCCCTATTAAACCATTTGACCCAAATAGGCCCCAGCTGTGGCGCAACTGGCTGGGGCACCTGCACCATACGCCGGCGACCCGGGTTCGATTCCCGCCCTGTGGTCCTTTCCGGATCCCACCCCGACTCTCTCTCCCACTCACTTCCTGTCATTCTCCACTGTCCTATCAAATTAAAGGCATAAAAAGCCCAAAAAAATATTTTAAAAAAAATAAACATTTGACCCAAATAGGAATCTACCGTATGTGAAGGTTAATAATGCCTTCTTCTGTTTACGTGTTTGGATTGCTTCCATTGTTTTTCTTTCGCCTGATGTGATGTTTATGTGGCCCCATTCCAGCTTTTCAAAAAGCAACCTTTGGCTACACAAGCCACTAATTTCCTCCAGCACAATAGCACCTTCAGGAACTCTGCCGTCCACAGTTAATTAATCTAGTGTTTGACTGTGTCCGAAAGCCGATTTGTATGAGTTAATTAAGTGTAATTGAAGATGGCCCTCTAGCCTGATTTAAATATTTTCAGTGAAGATGCCCTACTGGGTTTATTGCTGAACAGTGATGCTAATCTGAATATATGAACCCACGAATGAGCAGCGCATTTGAACCTCCTGGAAGAATTGTTCGTGGCATTTCAAATGAGAGAAATGTCTAATTCTATAATCCGTTTCATTTGCAGGTGGACCTGAAGACAGGTCTAGCTATTGAAGAAGCTTGCTATGCCCAGGTAAGCCTGGAAAGCCTTATGAACACACCAGGGATAATTCTAGCAGAATCAGTTCTGTTTAAGCCTGGTGCACACAGTAACACACATTGCCCACACGTAGAGGAAAACAAGGCAGGTCAGGCTGTCGCTGTAAAGGTTTAGTCATCAGATTGCAGTCATTTTTTTGTGTATGTGAGCGAGCGAGTGAGAGATTGGAGGAGGGTGGACACGCATGCATGCGCATGCTGGGGACACGCACCCAAACTAAAGATAGAATGGGATTTGTTGACTGGGCTCTGTTGTTTCCAAGGTTATTCCGACGAAAGACCGTCTCGAGGGCCTGGCCGCCTTCAAGGAGAAGAGGCCCCCACGCTTCAAGGGAGAGTGAGCGGAACCGCCCGGAGGCAGTCAAAGCCCCTTTCCCTCTCCAGCGAGCGTCTGTGTATCTCTCCATCACCGCTATTGTCATCGCGACAGCGTTTGCTAGTACCTTCAGCCAGATGTGATGGAGCAGCCAGACCACAGTTTCCTTCTCCCAGAGGAGGTGGGGGGGGGGGGGAGTCAAGGTGAGGGTGTGGTATTGCTGAGGGTTGGTGGTGGAGGGGTGGGAATGGGGTGGGGGGGGGGGGGTGGGGGGTAATTCAGCCTGAATGATTCAGGCAAGGGCAATCATCACTACTAACATTTAGATAGTTAGAGGCCTAACTCTTTCCCAAAAATTCAAATGTGGCACTTTAAAAACCATTTGTGCATTGGTGCAAGACATGGGTGGGGGTGTCCCATTTCGAAATTATTAGCATCTAATATGCTACTGCTAGTTCTTGTGAGAGAAATTAAACGCAGAGCTACTAGATCTGTGATAATGAACTATGTGATGGTTGCCTCTGTAGATTTTAGGTACTTTGAGATACATGATTTCATTTATGTGGGCCATATTGTCAGAATAGGCATGACTGTGAGAAAGGTTGTACTTGTAAACCATATGACTTTTGCATGGGTTCATATCATTTAAATGTCAGTTTTCCATCTTCATGAGTTGCCTTCCACTGCCTTTCAAAATACTATTGCATTATACAGTATGTGTGTGGACATTTGATCCAGATAATATTCCAGAAAGCTAGTGCTTCCGTAAAAAAATTTTTGTCAAGTCGAATGACCTTATTCTGTACCAATGTAGTTCTACTATATTGCACCAACTACCCAACAAAGCAATGCACTACTTTGTGGATATGTACTTATGAATGGTTTGGGAAGAATTGTATCTTTACCAAAAAGTTTGTAAAACGCCTCAATAAATCATCAACTCTACTGTTCCAGAAAGCTTTCCTCATTCTTACAGGCCATATGCATTATAGGGTTGTTGTAGTTTATAGGGCAATGTCAAGGGCGAGTAAAATACATCAAATAGAATAATTAAAAGACAAAGTAGAATAATTAGCAAAGTTTCAATATTTTTGTTGCACTCCTAGCCTCCAGTTTGCCAAGGTCTCATTCTCTCATTGGTTGCATAAGATTAATAATGCTGATTTGACAGTAGGGTGTAGCCTGTGGGCATATTGTTGACATAATAACCATCATTGCTGTTGTTTTGAATGATATTAAGGTCACACCTGTGACAGAGCAGCAATCCTTCTCACAAAAGAGAAATGTGACTCCTTCTGTGACCTACCAGTCATGCCTTTGTTTTCTCACCATCTGGAACAACACATTGGGCAACAACATTTGACTCATTTTTAAAACAGTGCTTATCATTTAAGGGAAATGGAGAGACTATAACAGATCATGACCCCCACTCCTTTTGCTAGTGTGCTTTTTTTTGTCAGTATTCCTATTGTTTTGCATATTTGGTAATGCCAGACTGGTAAGCAGTGGCCCATATTCAGCAGAAGGCTGCGTTTCCAAACAAGCATTACTAGTCTAAGGTGGAAACCACGCCTCTAATTCAGATTTAAAGAGTGAAACTTTATTGTCCTCAGGCGCAATGTTATCATACATCTGATTATTTATCAGGTGTAGTAGAGGTATTTATGTGTAGTAAAGACCACACTGAATCTGATTGGTGACATCCTGTTTCAGGGTATCAACAGTAATGCTTTTGGTGCCAACTGAGTGCTCCTGCGACCATCTAGCTATCAATCACTTCCACGGCTCTGAGCCAGGGTGGTGTTTGGCATGCGTATGGCAAGTTAATGTATAATCATTGAGCCAGTGTAAACACTGGCCATGTGTTTTTTCCACTTAAGCTATCCCACGCAGATTTTACCGAACATGATCATGATGGCAGTGACGTGTTGAGGCCGCTGCCTCACCATCTTAATTTGAATATTGTGCCAATAAACATGTCTTTCAGCTTTGTACACTCAGCACAGGAGCTGAGAGTGCTTGCTGTTTCTAAAGAGTCATGTTCCTACTTATAGCTTGTGAAAGATGAACGTGGTCAGGCTTTAGTTTGAGAAAGTAGGTTATTGAACAATAAAAAGTAATAGAGGAATACTTGTAGGCCTACTTAAAACACACAAGACCGTGCTTAAACACTTCCAGGGGGGGGAAGGGTTTCTGTGGAAAAAATCGCTCTGGAACTTGTCTTTTATCAGTTTCATTGCAAAGGTCACAATTCTACAATATGATATGTCAACATGAACAACCCTTTCCTAGGAAAACAAATTCGAACAAGGATTCACATGCTCACATAATCTGTGAGTTTTTTTTTCTCTTGATGTAGCTTTCTGGAAAAGCCTACATTCATGGTACAGTATGTGCTATTGATACTAAGGCCTGTTTTGCCTAATTCCTAATTGCAGTGCGGTCATATATTAGGTTAATACGACCACAGATCACGGGGGAACATGAAACTTGGTGGGTCTCTCCGTCACCTGGGCCAAAAGTGTTTTTTTTTAGGGAATAACTCTCCAAACTAACTTTTTGTGTAACATTGGTCTCAAGGAGGCCCATCACATCTCATTTGTGGTGTAGCGCCACCTAGTGAAAGTGATCCATGTAGGATTGTTACTACAACCTGTACACGCACCAAGTTCACGCACCAAGATTTGCCACATTTGCCACACGTTCTAAAGTTTCATTTGGCTCCCTCAGCCAAATGGCTGCCAATGGCCAATCGAAATTCAGTAGCCAAAACAATTATTTGCAAATATCTTCACAGGCACACACACAAACACACAGACTGGCCACAGGTAAACCAAGCCTCAGGGGGTCAGAGATGACAGGGGCCCAGAGTCCATGAATACCTTGCAAACAGGGGCACCATAATTATTTTCTGCTTAGAGAACAGCCAAAGTGTGCCAGGTACAAGAAAGTACACTGGGTAGTTGGAGTCACTTGCTGCACACACACATGCACGCACACAAACAACACAGGCATATACACACATAAGCACACACACGTACACAGAAACATGTATACTGACATACATTTAGGGTGTCACCAAAGTATCCTATCAGACTTGTCTTATGTAAGTAGTCACACACACATGGACACGCACACACTCACACTCTCTCTCTCTTTCTCACTCACACACACACACTTGAACTTGATGTTCAAACACTTCAAGTAGTTCCGACTGTATATTTCTGGTCCTGGATTGTTTAACACTAATTAAGTAACCGAGGTGCTTGGTTACTTGGATGCTTACAAAGAGTTTCAGGAGTGAGGCATGGAGAGAACAAGGGAAATGAGCTTTACTTCCTTTGTGTAGCAGCCAGGTGGCAACACCATGTGGCGGTCATACCATGGACCTCTCTGCAGTTCATCTAATCTAGTCCTTTATGCTATTCTGTACTTTCCCTTCGAGAGATCTACACAAGAGAAGCTGCATTCCACCGAACAGGGCGGGCCTGAGATGGCTATTCATTCTGCCCCCGAATTCTGCCTGAGCCAGGAAGTGGCCTGGCAGTTAAGACGTTTAAAGCAACATTCCACAGAATTTGACTTTCTTCTCATTCCCCCCCTTTTTAGGTCACATTTTCAGCCCGTGGGGTGGGGCTGGGGGGTACTGGTGAGTGAAATGTCAGTGACATTAGTTTAAAAAGCTCACAAGCAGTTCATTAAAAGCGCTTGCGAGGAGACAACGAGGGAAAGAGTGCTCAGTTGGGTCTGTGTGTGTGCTTCGGCTAGACGCACACACGCCTTTTCCCCATGATTTTGTTATCTTTTGACTGAGCAAAAGATAAACAAACACAAAAGACTCCCTCGTCATGCCAGACAGAGAGAGAGAGAGACAGAAAAGGAGGTTATCTCACTAACCTCTCCCACTTCGGGGGAGGCGGGGGGATTTGGTGTGTTTCCTGTGCCTTGGGAGTTTTTGGGAATAATTAACAGAAATGATGTAATGCTGATCCTATAAACTCAGGCAGGAAGGAGCGTGCCAGGTTGAATAAGCAACACACACACACTTTTTTTTTTTCACTCCACACACACTCTCACTTGGTTTGTTGCTTAGTTATGTAAGATTTGTGTTGTTTCACTCAAAGCAGTCTTATCTATGAGCACGGAAATCGCACAGACATGTTAGAGCACTCTGACTTGCCTCTGTGTGTATGACTATTAGACTGTATGTTTGAACTAATTCATTGCTTTGCTATCTCAGGCTCTTTGAAGAGTGTCGACTGAATCTTGTGACTTACATGTGTGTTTGAAGTTCACTCCTATGTTGAGTGTTGTAAATGAATTTGAGTGTGTGTGTGTGTGTGTGTTATCACCCAGCTTTACATTTATAGTCCCTATGATAGATGACTTGCACAGTCGCTTCCTGCACTAAGACTTGAAGGTATGTTTGTGCTGCAGTCTTATTGGATAGGCATCACACCAAGCCAGTGGAAGAGCACAAAAACATCTTGTTTTACTCATTTACTGGAGTTCTCGCTTCAATCTTGCAGTCGCGCATGCCTCGTTATGGTCTGTAGAAAATCTGCAGATATATGTCATCACTCGTGTCTGCACTTGTAAACTTGTGAAACAAAGCTCTGCTGTGTTCGCACTAATTAGGCATCCCGATAGACGTGGTTGTTTCTTTATCGCATTTCTTTACAAGTCATCTCTTTCCGACACACAGTTGTCAGATAGAAAGAGTGTGTGTGAGTGTATTTGAGTGTGTGTGTGTGTGGCATTAACCCAGTGATTTACTGGTCTCTCCTTTTTCGGGGAAGGAGGCTACAAGACAACAGTGCTATTCTTATCGCTGCCTCAGATGGGGCCCACAAGCCTACAGGGAGCAGACAGACACTGCTGATGATCTGCCCCCATAGAGCACTTGGCCCACGGAGGCATAGAGGCCGAGGCGAGTGCTGACGGTGTGTCTGGCTCTGGCAAACGAATCCTTTTGTTGCTCTTTCTATGTGAGTGCTTGCGTTTGTGTGTGTGTGTGTGTGTGTGTGTGTGTGTGTGTGTGTGTGTGAGAGAGAGAGGGAGAGAGAAAGCGAGAAAGAGAGTGAAAGAGAGAGAAAGCTTATCAGTCCATGGTCAAATGTTGTTCGAATAGGAGACTCCTCGGTCCAGATGTACTGTAGAAGTTGTGCGTGATCTATATTTAGGCTGAGGTGTCCTCTGTAAGCCGCTGTTCCCTCTTTCAAGGTAACAATGCTTGTGTGGGTTTTAAATGTGCTTTGACCTCTTTTTCCGATAAGCCCTCAATATCTAGAGCATGTGCACGTGAGTGGGAGAAAGAAAAACACACACACACACGACTAGGGCTGTGGATTATTTCTCTTTACCCCTCTTTAAAGTAAATAATCGCCATAAAAGTAAATAATCACCAGGCCTTGATATCTGTGTAACACCTTGCATTTTTCTGTTCCCACAAGCACCTGCATGTCTTTTACTGTAAGAGCAGTTATGTGAATCACCCCCACCCCACCCCACCTCACCCCTCCCAGCCTCTATTTCCAACAAAACATACTGCTCAGTATGCGTTTTTTTGTGTGAACTAAAGGCTCAGACATTCTAGAGGTTTCCATACAGTGGTTCCGTATGTTGAGGTCTAGCCAGGCTGAATGGGTGAGCTCACTTCCATGCTGCGGTGCACTCATTACATTTCCCACGCTTCCTGACACTCAATGAAAGAGAGAGAGAGAGGGAGAGAGAAAGGGGCATTCCACATTCCAAGACTATATAGACATACCACATTTAAACATACCAATCACTTGGTCTCCCTCTCTTTCATTCTATCTCTCTCTCTCTCTGTCTGTCTGTCCCTCTCTCCCCTCCGCGTTTCAACTCACTCCCACTCTCTCTCTCTCTCTCTTCCCCCACCTCCCCTGAACATACAGTACACACAGTCAAGTATGTAGACATAAAAGTGGAGAAGTCCCATTGCATAAAAGTAGTCTAGCTTACAGTTGAGCTCCCTGTGTGTACACACACCCTCAAACACACACTTACACACACTCACTAACTCACTCTCACAGACAAAAGTACACACAGACACACACACACACACACACACCCTCTTGCACAAAAGGCCCTGGCAGCTGAGCTTGTGTGGGCCCCAGGGCTGGCATTGTGGAGCTACGTGCAGCATGGCGCAGCTCCTTGCCAAGCGCTGACGAAATAACTCACATTCCTTCCTGGAATAGAGAGGGACCATAAAAACTTAGACTGACCTCCTCCTGAGCTCACACTAATGATAAACATTTGTGTGTGTGTATGTGTATGTGTGTGAGAGAGAGAGAGTGGGTCATTGTGTGTGGAAGAAAGAGAGTGTTTGCGTATTTGTTTGACTTAAAAAGTATGTGTGAGTATGTGTATGTGTGTGTGCTTGAATGTATGCATGTGTATATGAGAAACATGTATATGTGTGTCACACAGAGTAAAGGGCATGGCGTGGAGAGACAAATAAAGTGGCTGTGTATACACGTCTGTAAAGAATGTGCGAGCGACGTGTGTGCATGCAGGAGTGTTTATCCAGATAGTTTGTACAGTAAATAGAACCATGGCAAACTGCACCGATGAAGACGTGGATTGGCCTTGTGGGTAAGTGTGTGATTTACTGAGCCAAACACTGCAGTCCTGCAGTCACTTTATTGGGCTGGATTCCTCCTCATGGGAAAGTGTTACCAGGCAGACGGGAACCCGGGCTTAGATAAGTGTCAGGAAGTCATTTAAAAGTCACCACAATGTGCTGTTACAGTATATCACTAATCTATTGTGTGTGTGTGTGTGTGTGTGTGTGTGTGAGAGTCCTATATGTAATGACTGCTTTGGCAATACAACTGCCTATTAGTCATGCCTATGAAACATTTTGAAAGTGGTGCATGTCAGGATGCATGTCATTTCACCTGAAAAAAGTCATTATATCCGATTGTGGTAAATTCTTAGATCAGCAATCATCAGTCTTGGGGAGAGATGAGAACTTCATTATGACTCAAAGGAGCAGCTTGTTGTTGTGCTGTTAGTTAACAACATGTTCTGCCATGTTCTAAGGGGGCATGTCTCTGCACATGGGTACTTCGGTACAATCAGCAGCACCTAGACAATAGTTGTAAAACGTAACCAACAGTTTTGTTCACTCCACATTTTCTGAATATTGTAACAAACTGCAAAGTTGTCTCTGAATGGTTTTTATTGAACCAACACACTTAATCACATGAACACCATTACACAGGTAACACATGCAATACACCGGGTGAACACATGAGGTACAACATAAAGAAAGACTGCACAAGCTAACACATGACAAGGTAAACGCAATTACTCTCACTAAAACCAACATCAACATTACACACACACAAACACTGCACAGCACCATGGGAGCTCACATTCATAACCAGCTAGGCTCAGTTCACTACAATATGCTATAAAGCGTACTGTTAATATGATGCTGCAACTTAATTACTTAAATTATGTTAACACACGAATCAATACTAAACACTACAGATCTGTTACACAAATATTTAACCTTATACTGATGACATTTATTTTCTAGATATCCACTTTTTCTTCCTCTAATTAACTGAGGTTTATACATTGATTTTGCAAAATTTCTTCAGGTATGAGGTAAAAAAAAAAACATGGGAATTCTGATGTACTGATGTAAGCAATGGTTCTGAATTATTGGGCAATTGGGCAGTGCCCTAACAGAAATTTCAGGTTTCTGGTGAACAGTTGCTGCAAATATGTAGCAAGGTCATATTTTCACAATGTAAATTAGGTTTGTCACCACAAGTTCACTGGAAGATATTGGCTAAGTGTGGTGGCAAATCACTGGCAAACACTAGTGGCAAACCTCTTTATTGCCAGAACTTTGCTGGAAGTTTGCCTATATTGGCCAACATTGGCAAACTTCTGGCAATATTTGCTAGTGAACTCTCCCACAAATCACCTACACATTGGCTGCAAATCTGCCGGAAACATTTCATTTTTGTTAGGGTGTGGTTAATACGGGTGCGGTCAATACAACGTTTTTGTTTTGTTTTCATCTCCATACAACACCGTCATGCGGTTTACATACCATGCAAAATTACTGGAACAATACTTTGTCAATGACCAGATGCCATAAAATATTTTTTATCCTTCAATGGATGAAGATGAAACAAAAATGAATAATGATATTTCAAGAAGGGTTTAATATGTAGGCCTCATGGAACAAAGTGCTTACTCTGATTGTGAAACTACCCATATAACCCCTGGGGTGGTAAAGTCTACTCACCAACTGAAGCGCACTCATGGAAATGGACCCCTTCAGATGACATGTCACACACACACACACACACACATAAACACATACATTCATGTGGGGTCAGCATAGAGCCGTTGCCGTAGGTGTGTGTGAATCATTCAAGTGACTCCATTTCAAATCACTCCTCGTTCCATACTAAGTACTTTTGTGAGGGTGGAAACTGGAGACAGGTCAAGTATGAGTGGCAAATGCTTTATTGGCTCAAGGCAGGGCTCCGAACCGGTTCAAGGAACGAAAACGAAAACCAAAAACGAACGGAATTTTACGAGGAGCGGAAACGGAAACGAAAACAAAATGGTCTTCAAGTGTTCCGGAACAGAAACGTTATTCTGAAATCCACAAAACCGGTTAATAACGTTTTTTTTTTTCGTTCTCTATATTTTATAAAATTTCACTAAAGCATATCCTAAGTGTTCTACTCGTTTGATTGTAGGCGAACAGCCGAATAAATGGACCTTTGGTTCAAATGTGTATATTTTGTCTTGCTGTTGTAATGTAACCTATCCGTCTGCCACTTCGGATCTTAGGCCAGCTCGTAGCGTAGGCTACTGAAACTGATTTGGAAATTGTTTGTAGCCTATGCATAATAGCCTATTTTGCCTGTCCACGCCTTGTCGTTTTAAAGTCGGGATTTGAAATGTTTGCGCATTATAGCCTATTCTATGTAGAAGAGTTAAACGGGAAATTTGAGATAGGCCTTGTCAGCAACAGACAGGTTCGTTTATAAACAGGGTTGGAATTATAGCGCAAGCCTTTGAAGATCTCCATATGGATAAAACTTAGGCTTGAAACCAGGTAAGGAGTTTAGCACTTTAGGCTAAATCAAGGGCAAATAATGAGTAGGGGAGAACCGGGACGAATGAAACACTTCTTAATTAAATGTAATTTACAAAGACATCGTAAAACACTGAAAGTTAATATTTTGTCTCTAGCAACCTACATCTATCCTCTGTCGAATACAGTTGCATTTACAGCTCTGAACAAAACCGTTCAAGAGTTATTTAAGGAGAAGTCGAACGTGCGTTTTGTTTCATTCATCCCTCCTGGCTGGGACGAATGAAACAGCATGGGGGACGAATGAAACATACAGCTTAAATTATGTAAACTTCCCACAATTTCAATATTTGACAACATATCATGAATGGTACTTCAAGTATGTGTTATTTTAGATAGATTGCTGCTGGGCTATATGTCTTGGTTCATGTCTGTTAACAACTCATTGACGTCATCGTAAAGCGCTTATCTCGCGGTTATGGAAATAGCATGCACTATGCCATTAATATAGCTAGAATAATGCATGTTTCGAATTATATAATGTTTCTATAGTACAAAATGTTATTTCACTCTGTTTTTACGTGGTTAAAGCCACCACACATCCAAATAAGTGCCCTTCATGACCGACAGGCCTCCATAGGTTAACATGGAAAAACTCGACCCCCCTACCTGATAGCCCCAAATATATTTGCATCTTTCTAAAACTACTTTTCCATGTCTCACCTGCATAAAATATAGTATAAACACAGATATGTGTGCATTGACTTAGAATAAATGGGGTTTACTGCCTGGTCGGGACAAATGAAACAGGTGTTTCAATCGTCCCGCCATAGACATCTAGCATTATAGGCTGTTTTGCATCCATTACAAACAATCATGCAATGTGAACGTCTGGGATTGGGGAGAGCACTAAATGCTCTACTGAATAAGCATGAAGTCAAACCTTTAAATGAAAAACACTCTTTAGTAATCAAAAAAAATAAACCGCTAATGATGTAAACTTGTGACCATCAAAAATCGTTTATCGCCTGTAACTCCGTGATACCAGGATGTAACAGGAAGGCATTTGGCTGAGCAACGGAGGTTAATATGCTCTATGTTTTGTCCAAATGATGACTGTCTATCATCGTTGCACTCGGAGAAAACCGGAATGTTTCATTCGTCCTCCGTTTCAATCGTCCCAGTTTGACCCTACGTCTATAGGTAAAGTCCACAAAAATAGACTTGATAGGCCCGCCAAACACTACCGGAACTTTAAGAACGAACGATATTTTGCGTTCCGAACCGGTTCAGGACCGATAGTGGCGGAACGCATGCAAGAACTAAAACGTTAAACATAGGCCTACCTGAACCGTTCGGAACGGAACGTTTGAAAAATAATTTCGTTTTCAAGCCCTGGCTCAAGGGCCCGCACAGAGAGCCGGAGAAAGGGAACTGCTTGAATGTACGCCTGGGTGTCATTTACCACCATGGGGCTTTTGATTTCAGGGTGTGTAACTGCACCGTGTGGTTTTTGTGTATTAGGGGAACTACTGTATGTACTTATACTGTGTGTGTGTGTGTGTGTGTGTGTGTGTGTGTGTGTGTGTGTGTGTGTGTGTGTGTGTGCGTGAGGTGAGTCACCAGGGCCTCTTGCAGGAGTAGCAGAGAGGGCAAAAGACCAGCTGCTGCTGTTTTGGCTGAGGTCAGTCTGGAAAAACTGGGGGGTGGAGTAGGGATGGAGTTTTGCGAGGAGGGGGCCTCAAACCCTGTAGCGTCACGTTCCAGTGTCTCCGTGACGACCCTGACTCTCTTCTTCTTCCCTCCTTCTCTATGAATCTCACTCTTTCCTCCTTCCCCTTTCCTTCTCTCTCCTTCACACTCTTTGAAGCTCATTCGCTTTTTTGATTATCTTCTTTCTCCACTCTTTCTCTCTCTTTTTCTGTTCCCTCCACTCCCTCACTTCCACCCCTGTGCATCCTACAGCAGTGGGCAACAGCTGCTCCCAGCCTGTAAGAATGCTCTCTCTCTCTATCTCTCTCGCTCTGTCTCTATCTCTTTCTCTATTCTGGGGCCTGGGCGGGGGCTAAATATAGGAGAACGTTTCAGCACAACCTCTCTAGGGCACGTGCCGCTCTCTGCTCCACCCCAACACAGGGAGAGGGAGCGACGGAGAAAGAGTGAAAGAGGGAGGAGGAGGAAGAGGAAGGGGGCTGTCTGGAAAAGGGGAGGGGAAATTCAGCAACTCTGGGCCCCGCTGTTGAGTAATAACAGCAAACGTGTGATTTTCAAGGAAGCCTCCTTTCTTGGAAGTGTGGATGTGGCAGTGTGTGTTGTGTGTGTGCGTGTGTATGGGGGTTCTTTCACATGTGTCTGAATGTATGCGTGTCTCTCTTTCTCTCTGTTTTCAGGTCAAATGCCTGAACTACAAAGTTGGTCTCTATCATGTGTAAAGCATAGTCTTCAACAGACATCAGTAGACTTCAATCCAGTGTGGTGACATTATTGTGTTTTAATGATAATAAATTACTGTCTCTCATTGATGACATTGAAATAAATATTTGAATAATCAGACAGAAAAGAACTTAAGTAATTAGAAAGTGAGGCAACTGTTTTCACAAATGACTTTTGATTTAAGTGGTAAATCATGAATGTTTTTTTTTATTATTATTTTTTTTGCTACTTGTTTCCATGGCTTTTGGGTAACTGCATTTACAGCTTACTGTCAGATTTGGATAAAACCTGGTCACGTGGAGCCGCTGTCCTCCCTGCACCCACAAGACTGGACAAGAGTGGACACCAGAATCAGGCCAAACCTCCCAGAGTCCGTCTCCATGGGTGTGTGTGTGTATGTGAGTATGAGCGAGAGAGACAGAGCGAGAGAGGGGGGGGGGAGCGAGAGAGACAGAGAGAGCGAGACTGACAGACAAACAGAGAGAGGGGAAAAGAACAGATAGGGAAGAGATAAATGTGACTCTCCTCTTCATGTTTCCTGTACAAAGGAACCATTCCATGATGTGACATAAAGAATAACTCGAAAGACACCCAGGAAGTCGCTCAGTTTGCTAACTGTTATACGTACATAACATAAATAGATCTAATCACATTAGCTTAAGTGCCATTATACATTTTAACTGCAGTTTTATAGCACAGTAATGCATTACGGAAGCATCATGAATCATTAACAAAGAAATTACAGAGGCATTGCAGGCCAGGGTTTATGAGTTCATCATAATGACAAATACCCTGACAAAGAAATGGCTCTGACCTTGTATCACCACATCCAGTAGAACTTGCACTTTATACCGAGTTGAGTAATTTATCCCCGATTATTATTTAAGAGCGATGCCGCTTGACCATAGATTTTTATGGCTTTTTGTCGCTTGCCAAAATGTTTCATAAAGGTGCGAATTAACTGAGCGTTGCATGCGTTTTACGGTTGTCTGGAAAGTTACTGTTCGGCCGGCAGTGGTCTTGTGACATAACAAATGCCATAACTCAGACAAGAGCACGATGTACAGGGTAGGAACAGGCCTAGTGATTGCAACACCCGTGAGACCCATGTGTTTTTGTTTGGGAAGGCTTTAGATTTGCACTAAAAAGCCACTAAAAGGGTTTAGATGGGGGCACTGTAACGCAAGAGCGTACAGCATCTGTAGCACATTCGAGTCGAAGAACCCACAAGGACCAGAGTTCGAATCTGACCCCTGGTCATTTATCAATCTCATTCTCAGCCCATTTCTCTTTCCAACTTGCTTCCTGACACGCTACACGGTCCTATCTGAATAAAGGGAAAAGGACCCAAAAATATATAGCCCTACTTTAAAAAGGGTTTAGATACAGATCAGAGCTTAAGTATAGCTGATCTTATCAAGAGATCTGCTTTAATACAATGAAATCCCTCCTTTCAGGCTTATGGATACTTTTATCACTTTAGAAAGCAAAGTAGGTAATGTGTTTGTTGCCTTTGCTTCTCCACCTGGGGGGTTGGGGGAGGGTGGGTGTGCGTGTGGGCAAGGGGCGGTGGTGGAAGCAGCTTCTTCTGCTGCACGTGTTGCCCTTCCTCATGTCTACACGTGTGTGTGTGTGTGTATTGAGGTAAAGATGTGTTGCCTAGCAACGACGCGCGCAAAGAGTGAGGAGTGGGATTGTATGCCCAGGCTTTTTTTTTTTTTGGAATGACGCAAATGACAGTTTGTCATCACACCTCCGGCTATAAGAAAAAGATTTAAAAAAAAGGAAAGGTGGGCATTCAACTGTCTTGACCCCGTTAACTTCCGACTTTCCCATGAGTTGTTTTTTTCTCTCTTTTTCTGTTTTTCTTTTCTTTCTTTCTTTCTTTGTAACATCTAAATCACCCAGCATAATATGGCTTCAAAGACATCAGTGGCTTCACACGTGATGATGCGATGCTTGAAATATCCTCATTTGCAGCAGAGAAGAAAACCTGTTGCTGAGGTAAAAAAGAGAGAAATATAACATGTTTTGAAAGAGAACAAATGCAGTTAGAAAGTGAGTCAACTGATTTAAAAATGTACTTTAAGTGGTGAATCACACAGGAGACTTTTGTGCTAGTTATGCTTTTTACGGCTTACACGGCTTACTCGTCATGGTATTGAAATGTTTTGATGGCACCCCAACTAGCCTGGAGAGTAGAACTTTAAAATGTTACTTGAGCTGCCATCACCACTGCCCACTGCTTTTGCATGTGTATTTAGTAGATACAATGAATGGCACGCTTTCATCATAGCATGGACATCACCATACAACCAAGAGATACAAAAATGTACCTGCAACAAAGAACATTTGAAGCCATTGTATTGCACAGTATTTTAATGAACAGAATTCAAAGCCTCTGAATCCTATCCTTTGACTTCCCTAATTCAACACAATGCTGAATGAGGTGTTAATGACACATCAGCCTACAATAATCTCACTTAATCTTAAGTAATATTAGGGACTATGTAGGTTGGTAGGTAGGTAGCCTATACCTGTTGATGCCTTTGTGAAAACAGGGATTGGTTGGTTATATATTTCTGTTTACAAAAGCGCATTGACTTATTTAAAGGACAACTGCAATTCAAGAGCAACCGTGAGTCTATATTTGCATGATAATGAGTGTAGTGTGCAGTTTTGAGAAAGACTGGAAAATGCATTCACAACTAAATATAGCTTAGTCTTTCAGGGTAGATTCCCTAAGTCAAAGTAAATCACTCTTTTAAGCCATTAACTATTCTGTGAATAACCTTACTGTTATTTAGTTCGCTACCATCTGGTTAGAAGAAAGTCTGTACTAGTCAATTACCGAACTTTCCTCCTTTTGTATATTGACGGCTTCAGCTTGTGCGGCATTTGGTAATTGACTTGTAGGCCTACAGACTTCTAACAAGATGGCGGTGCCTGGAAGAAGAATTTGGGTAATGCACTGACTGCACAAACAGTCCTTTTATACTCTTTCTGTACACTTACAAGTTCAAATCACTTTGGTTTCGTCTGTAGGCTATTGCTATTTTGTTGTGAATAGGCTTCATTTTCCGTTTTTACTCAAACCTACTCCAGTTAACGTGTTGGTCCCCAATGAAAGTTAACACTCATTATCTTCCAAAAACAGACCATAGGTTGTTCTCAGACTGGAGTTGTCCACATGACATTAGTGTTAAATATTCAGCTTCAATTGGCCTTCATATTAACATTGACTTGCTGACTGCAAACATAGGCCTATCAGTTTCTAAAGAGCAGCCGCTGCTTGATCAATTAGGCCTATCTGACACCTCATAATCCAGGGCCTAGGCCCAAGGGCGTAGGTTTGGTCTGAGCTTTGGTGGGGACACTACCCAGCCCCCCCCCCCCCTCCAAAAAAAAAAAAAAATAATAATAATAATAAATAAATAAATAATGTATGATGCGTTTGCTTTGATGCATTACCTACTGATGCATATGCAGTAAAACATTTAGTCAAAACACCATGTCAATACACCATGTCAAAATGTATCTGTAGCCCTGAATCTTCCCTATCTGAGGAACACTGTAGCCCTGAATCTTCCCTATCTGTGCAACAACCTGGCCAGGTTCCTCTGTCACTTTATAAATAAAATATTGATGTCATGAGCAGTGACATAGCACGACTCAAATCTCGAAGAAGACCAGTAGTATTCACTAGGTCTAACTAGCCTATAACTAGCTAACACTAAAAAATCAATTAACCACCATGTCCTTATTCAAGAACCTGCTGCTGAGTGACCCTGCCACACCACCGCTGTCTGATAAGGGTAGCGGCTGGGTTGCTTTTTCTGTCATCTGACAAAGTAACAAATCGATTGCCATTATGAGTGAGAAAACGGTTGGAAACAATGTTTTGCATTCATGTTCTATCTCCACCACGTCAAGCCCATAGAAATGCATTTGTTTTCACTGACATCCTCGTGTTTTTGCCATTTTCATTCATTTCAGCAAATATTTATAGCAATGCTGGTTAAAAGCATGCATTCCCTTTCCTTAGTAACCATTATCATAGAACACAAATGCCATCGCGATCTAGCTGGTATTTGGTCGATTCCAACGTCCATTTAATAGGCTATACACATATATCACTGTCAACTAAATGTGTACCAAAAAACGAAGTTTCTGGCATTTCTATGCCTTGAAATACCGCATAATATTATGACTTAGGCCTACACTAGCTTCTGATGTCCTCCGCCTTTCTTTTCTTGCCCGACATCCTCGAATCCACAGCCAAGCAAAGATTGAACATCTTTGCAGCTAACTGTGCCAAAAACTTTTAATCGACAGCATAGGCTACAGCGAGCTAAGTCAATCAAAAAACAAACCTGTCTCAAAGACGTATTTTGGGTGGCGGTACTGAAGTGGGAAATTATGTTAACCCTTTGCATGAGGCGCGTTTTTCCGTTTCGACCTAAATATTGGTGGGGACATTTCAGTCATTATTTGATATTGGTGTGGACACGTCCTTCGGACCCCACGCAAATCTATGCCCTTGCCTAGGCCTATTACACCAAAATAAGTGGCTTAAAATCAAACATTACAGTTGATCATTTGATTTACGACACGTTACAAGCCTCTCTTTACAACAACCGCGGTATCGCATCACTCTCACACCAACACTACCGATCACAAACAGTTAATGACTGCACGTGCTCCCCGGGTGAAGCAGAGTGGGGGGAAGCACAGGGAGCCTCGTTCCATTTATAGCCCTCCAGTTCATTAGCCCCTCTATCTCGCGCCGCTTCAGAAACAACAACCTCTTTCGCCGGACAGTTCGAGGCACAGGCAGCCGCCTCATTAAAAACGCATTAATGTGTAATCCTACGCACTCCCGCCCTGACCTTCACACTGAATGTTGGGATCCGGTCGTTATGAAGGTGATATGTTCCTCTAAGCACGCACTCTTCTCGGAGACCCTCACGCCGCTGGATCTGGATGAGGCCCGTGTAATTAATGAGAGTTTGTTTATTTGCTTAACCTTTCGGAGACTTCACCTTTGAGATTAAAAGAACGGCCATGCATGGGTTTAAAAAAAGGCTAGGTCAGTAGAGCTCATGTAGACCCTCTAGGTCTTGACACATAGAAACATTTAAGCAGACCTTCAGTTGAAAATTGGCATACATATGAAAATGCAATTATATACATTGGCCATTGGCAATAATTAGACCACCAAAGTATAAAAATGAAGACATTTGAAATGCCTCTTCATATATTTCCCACTGTAAAGGCCAATGTCTCAAAGGTCCTGCCCCTGAACCTTGCATGTAAGCCAACTTACTACATAAATACACAGGGGATAAACTCTCAGAAAACAGTGTTCACCAATCAAAGACACATAACACACATTGACAATTTTAACTTTGACTTTGCAAAGTTGAAATGCATATCGTTTCTCATCATATTCTTATAGTTTTCCTTGCGTGGCCTAGGCCTAGTTTGTGGAAACACGAGCACTCAGCTGTATGTAATATGGTTAAGGACGAAACATCAGCTGCTGGGAGCAGGCGTGGGGCACCAGTGACTGACACTGCGGCCTCAATGAATGGAATGTGGCATCATGCAGACTGTGAACGTAAACAGCTCATCAACTAAACATTGTGCCAATATGGAAGTGTAGGCCTACTCATCCACACTAATGCATCTCTCTCTCTCTCTCACTCACAAACACACACACACCACACATAAACAGTAGCTGACTGTTTACACTAAACTCTTAAACCATGTTGACTGTTGGGTAACTTTGGTGCAGTTGCTATCAAAATATCTATGTAATCATCTTGGATCTTGTTGCAAGTACTCCCATATCTTATGAAGGGTAAATGGATGGTGTCTGAAAAAGCCTTACTAAGGCCTGCATATAGTATCCATAGTAGTGACATATTTTTATAGAGAACAATGCTTAATGCCTGAAATGGACCAAATCAATGAATGACTGTACCAGCCTGTAAAGTCTGGTCTTCTTATAGGTCACTTCAGCATTGTGATTTTTTCCGCTCTTCCCGTCAGTTTACATTATTTTTTGCCATTCTTCATCCACTGTTCTCATGGTCGCTGGCGTCAGTGAGATAACAACTGAGTCAATCCACAGTGGTCTGCTGCTAATCCTCATCCAGCGGTTCAGTGTGTTACCCCAACACCAAATACATTGATTACAGTTACTGTAAGTGCATAGGGGAGCGCGGGGCACAAAGTAACACTTTTTGGTTATGGCTAAATAATTCTAAAATCATTTGAGTTTCACTAGTTATACTTTTTAACAAGCAACATGCATATCTCTGTTACACATATGCACTGGAAGTTTGTTTGTAGGAGCTGCTGTTCTTTTACAATTCCACCGAGAGTGGCGATAGGTGAAATGTTACAACCTGCCCCATATGCGGGGTTAGTTGTAACACTCATCCCAACGGCTGTTTTTAATTAAATGAATTCAATAAATGTATCTGAATGTGTATGATAGAATAGGATCTGACTATTTATGATACATAAGTCATGAATTAACAACAGACGTGTGTCGAAAATTGACTTTATTTTCTATACGGAGAAATAACATGAGAAATATGCGCCAATGGAAGCAAAGAGTCTAACCAAGGTCAATCCTGCCAAGAAAAGCCCTCAAACCTGAAAACACATGAGGCAAAATGCAAAACATCACAAAAACTAACTAAACTAACACTAATACGCGCATATTTTTGTATTGCAACATCATTGTACAGTATGAGTGGCTTAGTTGTAACAGCGCGTTACAACTAACCCCGCTGGGTCACGTTTGTTATAAGATAAGCTAGCTCCTGCTATGAGTTGGCTACATGTTTCAAAACGGTGTTCATTTTTAGCCTACAAGACGGTTATTAAGATGATAGAAGATTGGAGTCAGTGAGCTGCACCCACAACTCAGTAATGTTAAGACAAGTACCACCTAGACATTTCAGTTGATGTCTTCAAAAGGCGTTTTGCTGCAGATCTACGTGGAAACACGTCCATACTGACTGAAAATTTGTGGAACACCGTCTCATAGTAATGTGATTAACTGACCAATAGCATGCCTCGATCAACCCCCTGCAAATAGGGGAAAAGTCCGTGTTACATTTAACCCCGCGTTACTTTGTGCCCCGCGCTCCCCTACATTTGTTCTTTCAGTGGAAGGAGCATGGGTATGATAGAAAAAAACGAGTTTTTACGAGTTGAAAAATAGCGCCTGTGTAAGAGGGCTATATCACCACGCGATATACCGGTATACCAGTCCAGTTTGTTTAAAGTCACAGCAGCTGTTTGCAACACGCCTAATTTTAGCCACCGTGAGTGCTCTGTTACTCTGATGTAAGGCCTCTCGCGCACATCAGGCAGCCATTGTGCTGAAAGCAGCTGGAATGTATTGGCGATCATCTGGCAGCTTGCCAAGAGACGAAACCTAATCCCTGCAGAACGGGGCGTCCATGTACCTCCCAACTCACGTGGCCCTCCAGTAGCCTAAGTAAGGAATGTTTGCGCGGCTGCCTGCCGGTGGGGGCAACCGGTTCAAAACCTCACCAATGCATGTTTGTGTAGGTCTGGGTCTGCATAGTGTAGGGATGTAAAACAGTCATACTGCTTGCCTAAACAACACTTTGATGTTTTGATGTTCTTAGTTACGAAATACAGTTTTAACCACAGTGAATCATCATAGATATTTTGATAAATATATTGTTTATAGCAGTGTGCTAAAAATCGAAAAACTCATCAATGACTACCAACATAAGATAGGCTACTTTTGTTCTATGTTGGCTTAGTAGTTCCTTAGATTGCACAAATATAGACACGCAAAACCCACTCATGTGGCATAATTTACACAAGAAAGTATAGTTTTGTATCACAAAAAAAGACAGAAAATTATTACTGATTAGTAATGTAATGGGTGACCCTTGACTATGTTATTATTCTTGTGCTTTTAATGACCACAGGCCACAATAAACAGGGTCGATCAAATACAGATAAACATAATATAGTAATGAGAAAACTGGTAAACACCAGACCAGTGATGTGGGATAATCCCACTGTTGCATTGGGTGTGGAGAACACTGTGTTTAGCAGTATTATGCAATGGACCTTGATTACCATGGATTACGGAACGCTCTCTGAGTGGCAGGCAGCCATGAAAAACAGGCTCTGTAGGCTTTAGAACTCTCTCTCTCTCTCTCTCTCCCATAGCTTATTTGGACCTTCCCACTTCCTGCCCTTACTGGCTACCCGCCAGTGGACTTCACCCAAGCCGTTGGTTCATTGTTTTGTTTTTGCAATATTTATTGTTATTATATCGGTGCAATGTTATGTGATGGATAATATCATTGTGTGTGGGTGTGTGAGGGTGTGTGTGTGTGTGTGTGTGTGTGTGTGAGAGTGAGAGAGAGAGATTTATGAGGGCATGGATGTTTGCTAAAGTAGAGATTAAAAGGCTGTTATGACAGACAGCCACCGTGGGCTAAAATGTTTAATACAAGTGTGGACAGGAAGTTCTTGCAAAACCTCATAGTTACTTGCTCTTTCTCTCTTATGGGTAACAAAATACTTGTACTGTCTCTAGGCCAATGGCACATACTATTGTACTATTGAAATTGTTTTATAAGCTGATGTTTGAAAGAGCCATGTTTAGCCACTGGGAACATAGCCTGCTGAATCATATATGAGGGCTCGACCATGGCAACAACATCCGTTTCCTGTCCAAAGTTGTTACAGCACTGCTGAGGGACAGGAACATACCAGACTGGTGAGACCTATCGGTTGGTTTTTGTTTACTTGTGAGAGAATAGTTAGCCTCAGAGTGCTAAGAGGCCGACTTGCGTAAGTTTCCTGCATCCACTAAAGGCCTGGTCAAACATTAATCTCCCAAATATGAGGAAGTCTGCTCTGTTAGGAAAACAGTGGTCAACATTTTACAAGGACTATAGGCCAGTGTTGTGTTGGGTGTCCTGGATAGGCTATGAGACCTAACCACTTAGGTCGAGGTTTGCCAGTGATCAAGCATTTCTGTCTCTTCTGAGAATAGTTTACTCAGAAGAAGTGAAAAGAATTTAGCATAAGAACAGAGTTATTTTTGTGGTTTAGCTTTGGTCGATGACACTTTTACAGTTTCAGCCAAGTTCTTTACTGGTGCAGAGTCGCCCCCTAGTGTTCAAATAGATACCCATTAAGGGGCTTGATCCCACAGGTATAACAAGCTCTAGATGCACAATAGTGGGCACAAACATTAAAGTAAGCATGTGACATCTCAGCTTAACTGTTATTCTCTGTTCCTCTACTATACAGTACCAAATGCTTTTGGCTTTGCCACAAATCTGTACAGTACACCTGTAGATGTGTGCACTCAGATTCGGACACTTAACGCTGTAGAAGCGAGGTAACTTTTTTGACATGCAGGTAGCTCTTCATTCCCAAAAACCTTCTACCCACAATTCCTCTAGACCCCTTAACGTCATCTCCTGATTTAGGGATGGTTGCCAGGTCAACCATCACAACATAATCTACATCCTCCTTCTTAAAGACAGAGAGCAGTCAAAATAATATATTTAACAGCTATGGTTAGAATAGCCAACTATTTATCCTTTTAACATAGGCTACCCACTGTAACCAGGATCTACAACATTCGTATGGGCCAACCTCTTTCCTTTTTTTAAACAACCAAAAGGAGCTACAGGCTGCTGTGAGGGGTACAGGAATGGCCTATAAATGAGAAATAAAAATGAAAATCATAACATGACGTGTGTGTGTGTGTGCAAAATAAAACATACAAAGACAGTCCATGTTTATGTAGTGTAGTCTTTGTAAAGAGAGTTGGGCTTGGATAACCTCCCTGAACGGGTGACTACAGATTATTGTGTCTGTGCTGCCTTCGCTGTCGTGGGGGGGATGTAGGTCTCAGGTGTATGTTGCAAGTGGTGACTGTTCCTCACATACGTGGTATCTCCAGCCTGGACTTGTTGTGCTCTCCCCAGCACTGTTCCTAGCCTGTCGTATCCCCTGGTTGTCTGCATTCTTACCAATTGTCCTGCTTGCAATGGCACAAGTGGTTGTGCTGACTTGTCATAGTATGCCTTTCCCTTCTGTCTGGCACAAGATAGTGGATCCGTGTCTCCACCTACATCTACCACACATATGGCCTTGGTCATGGGGATAAGGGTCTTACTGTGCGTACACACCGCCGCCGACTAGAGCTGCAAAAGAAGCTCTGGCTGCCTGTCAAGGACGCTTGTCAAAAAGTACGGGGAAGCTTTTGACGCTTTGGTCGCTCTGACGTGGCAGCATTCTCTGCCGTTAGCCGCTGAACCGCGTCATAGCTCATTACCATAAAGTTGACCAACTTTCAACTTTTTGCTTGACGCTCTGGTCGCTCAACACGCCGACGAATTTGCCGCTTCTTGCAGCTGAGAGAAGCCGGCTTCCATTGAAAATTAATGACTTCCTGTATCTTTTGCAGCTCGGAGGCTGTGTGTGTACATACAGTTAGTGTGTCAAGAAACAGGCGCTGGGCAGGTGACGGCAGTCCATCTCTTGGAGTGTTCCAGAGGTTTTCTGAGTGCTGCATAGATGTCCGTGCCATGTCCATGCTGTGCGCGCCATGGGGCACATCTGGAGACTTCACCTTCTATGTCCTGGTAGATACTGGGCCAAAACATGGTTTCTCTGGCCCTACACTTTGTAGCCTCGAGGCCCGGGTGACCTTGATGCAGCTGTTTGACGTAATAGTGTTGCCGTGAATGGGAAATGATGAAGCGCTGACCACGGAGCAACAGGTTGTTGTTAGATGTGATTTCATCTCTCATGCCATAGAACTGCCTCAAGTCTTTGATGAGTCAGGCCAACCTGTAGTGATGATGTCCAATAGGCGCCTGCACACGGGGTCTGCCAATGTATCGCGTCTGAGCTCCTCAATTCTCTTTGAGGAGAGTACCTCCACTGTCATGACATCATAGTCCTTGTCCATTGCAGCCCAGTCAGTGGAGAGCAGGCATGCACGGGAGAGTGCATGTCCGACGTACAGCTCTTTGCCTTTTTGTAAATGACATTGAGAATGTAGCGTAATTTAAGCATCATCCTTTGAGACGTGCAGATGCTAGTTGCAGTGGTTTTCACAAGATAGTGATGAGAGGCTGATGATGATCTGTCTCAACAGTCACAGGCCGGCCATATATGTAGGCGGGGAATGTCTGACAGGCAGAGATGAGGGCAAGTAGCTCTTTCTCTAGTATAAAATAGTATCATCATTCATGTATTGATGGGGCAGCCGTGGCCTACTGGTTAGCGTTTTGGACTTGTAACTGGAGGGTTGCCGGTTCAAACCCGACCAGTAAGAAGCGGCTGAAGTGCCCTTAAGCAAGGCACCTAACACCTCACTGCTCCCCGAGCGCCGCTGTTGTAGCAGGCAGCTCACTGCGTCGGGATTAGTGTGTGCTTCACCTCACTGTGTGTTCACTGTGTGCTGAGTGTGTTTCACTAATTCACGGATTGGGATAAATGCAGAGACCAAATTTCCCTCACAGGATCAAAAGAGTATATATACTTATACTTATACTTATACTACTGTGAGGGCCCTGGAAGCGAACGCCACTGGTTTGCCATTCTGCAGACAGATGGTAAGGGCGCTATGACTTCACTGTGGCCCGGTATGAACTTGAAAGGTAGTTCGTCATGCCCAGAAATCTTTTGATTCCATACTTGTCCTCCAGGGGAGTCATCAGGCGCACTGCAGCAGTCTTGGCAGGGTCCGGTTTAATGTCCTGGTCAGTGAGCAGGTGGCCTACATATGAGACCTCTGACACTCGGAAACGGCCTTTGTCCGGATTTAGTTTAAGGTTGATGGCTCGTATTCTGTCCATTACCTGGCTGAGACGCACATCATGCTTATATCTAATGCGGCCCCAGACCAAGATGTCATTGACCACGATTGCACAAGGTAGTCCTTCAAAAAGCTGCTCCATAAAACTATACCTCTGGAAGACCTCACTGCCTGTGGATATTCCAGCAGTGGTCAGCTTTGATGACTCCTCACTGAGTGGCACTTGCCAGAAGCCACACTTTGCGTAGAGGATGCTAAACACTTTGGCCCCTGGCATGTCAGCAATCACCTGGTCTACAGTTTTCATGGGATGATGCGGCCAGAGGGCTCTGTTGAGGTCGACAGGGTCAATGCACAGTCTTATGCTACCATCTTTCTTGCATGTGGCCACCATGGCCGATACCCACTCAGTGGGCTCCTGAACAGGCTTTAAGAGCTCATTCGGGTGAGCTCTTCGATGAATTTGTCTTTAATGGCCAATGGAACCCGTCTGGTGGCACATATTGTGGGGTGCACAGAGCTGTCCAGGCATATGTGGTACACTACAGATAGTTTGCCTACAGTGCCACAATCGAACAGATCTTTATACTCTGTGAGCTCTGGGGCCTCCTGTTGGTGAGTGTGCACATTTGGTCACGAGATGCACAAAGCCTAGCTTGACGCAGTGAAGCTCGACAATGCTGCAATAAACGCTAGACAACGCTACGTTACTCGAGGTGAACACCATGCTCTCTGAGTCATTGTGTTGTGATGAATGTAAACACAAACCGAAACGCATATAGCTCGTCTTAGGAGGAACTTACGTCATTTCACAAGTTACGGGTTGTCACAATGGACAACGGGATCGGGGGCGGTGGTAGTGTAGTGGTTAAGGGGCTTGGCTAGCGTGCAGTAGCCTGAAAGTTGTCGGTTCAATTCCCGGCTTCCACCGTTGTGCCCTTGAGCAAGGCACTTAACCCCAAGTTGCTCCGGGGACAATGTGATCCCTTGTAATATAGCTGACATAATATGTAAGTCACTTTGGTCGAGAAGTGTCTGCTAAATGTAATGTAATGTAATGTAATGTAATGTAATGGATCGCAGGAAAAGACCAATTAATCGCCGGTATTCACCTCGAGAAATGTAGCATTGTCTAGCGTTTGTTTTTAGCAACACAGTAACATTGCTAGCCACTTTTACCAACACCAATGGATAAACAACACATTCCACCATATTCCATGAACAACAAGACAACATAATACATACCCTTGGAATGTGTATGAGTAATTGAAATGGACATTCACATTTGCTCAGCAGTAAAAAGAAGAGTAAAATAGCACAGCTTAACACAAACACAGGGCACAGCCATCTTTGTTTTCAAGTCGGAAGAACTCTCCGCCGCACTTGAGGGGTCCTCTGGCTTGTACGAGATCGCTTCTCGTCAGATGACTTGAAATAGACATGTCGTTGCGTAATTTTGCGTAACTTCCGTTTTTTCTTACTACTTACTACTGGTAAGACAAGTGCGATGGACAACGGGCTCACAGGATTAATGCTGTAGAAGCGAGGTAACTTTATTGACATGCAGGTAGCTATTCTACCCACAATTCCCCTTGACCCCTTAACGTCATCTCATGCAGATAGGATTTAGCGATGGTTTCCAGGTCAACCATCAACATAATCTACAACACCCGACATGTTTTATCTCCACAGGCCAAAGAACCCAGTTCATCTTATCTTTCGCTCATGTGAGGCCTTGGATGGTGAGTGCAGCTTGAGCACTACAGTTTGAGAGCTTCCGCTCCCCAGCAGCCTGGCTTCTCTCCTCCTGCTGGTCCCCATGTCAAGGCAGAGGCACCACTGCCTTCAATAGCACACGGGGGTCTACCGCAGAGCAACCACATAGGACCTAGGGAAGACTGTATGGGCTTCCAATAGGTATCCGGTGGTTTGTACTGGCAGTGACTTCACTGCATAATAAATTAAAGCGTTTGAACCACATGACTTTGCCCCCCATCTGTGCTTGTCAGGGTTATACAACTGTGTGGTTGACGGGCATTGCTCATAGTGAAGTCCCAGATTTTCTCTCATTCAGCTAATGAGTTTTAGAGATAAATTCCTTTTTTCACTTGCGTGGTTATATTAGATGTGGGGACATAACACTATCTAGAAGTGGGGAAAAGACGTGAGAAAACTCTATGGCAGGATGAATGTGATGAGCAAGTAGACCTGAATGGCAAGATTATGTCAGTAATGTCATGGATAGTATTTTTTCTAGTAGTATTTTTCTGCTTATGCCTATAAGCCTCTGTGATGTACCCTACATAGACCTACTCTATATAACCCGATGCATATTAATTTCACTGAATTTATTTATACCATATCCTTCAGACCACTTATGACAATCTGAGATTTTTTACTTAAGCATGTCATCCAAATAAAGATGGCCATTTGGTATTCAGAATCATTTACATTTTTCAAGCACATAAAAAACTGAACGTTGTCAAAAAAAAACTGACATGTTTTCACTTCGACTTGCAAGAAGACCGTTGAAACACCTACCCCCTCTCACTCCCAAAGAAAGCTAAAATTTTTGCTGTATACAGAGGAACAGAAATACTTCCTTTTTCAAGAAGTGTGTGTGTGTGTGTGAGACTGTGTTTCATGAGCAGGTGCATGTCTCCTGAACTCTATCCCTAACCCTAACTATCCCCCCACCTCCACACACACACACACAAACACAAACACACACACACACACACTCAAACGTCCACCGCAAACAGACACCCTGGCCAGAAATAGATGCCTGGTCTACCGGTCTGGGTCTGCAGACCGACAACCCGAGGCGCAGCAGAAGTTCCGACGGCTGCTATCACCCTCACACAGACTGCCGGGCCCAGCCCTGGGGCCCCGGGCTGTGGCTACAGCCTCTCGTGCAACCAGGGCCCTGTCAGACGAGTGCACATCCCACTGTGGGTGACCTGCTTCCGGCAGATGTTCCAGGCACCAGGACCAACAGAGAGAGGAGATCCACCACAAACAGGAGGAGGTGGGGGGGAGTGGGGGTTGGGGGTGGATGGGGGAGTGTGGTGTGGTGTGGTGTTGGGGGGGTGGTGGTTGGTCGGGTGGTAAAGGACAGGTCTTGTGTAAAATGAAAGAGAGAGAAAGGTCTTTGGCCTGGTGTGTGTGTCTCTGTGTGTGCGTGTGTGTGTGTGTGTGTTGGGTTGGGGAGTATGTTAGGGTGGGGGTGTGGGGTACAAGAATGGACCAGTATGTTGGTTGCAAAGAACCTTGCAGATGCTCTTGAGGAAGAAATTTGTGTCCCCAGATTAGTCCCCTTCCCAGACACCCCCCCCCCCTCTCCAATCTCAACCGGTTTTTAAACAGACTCGCATCAGCCCTGTCTTCATGTCCTCTTGTGCAACGGGTTGTCTGTTCTGCCCTTCACCTGTTTTTTTAAACAGTGACATGCTCAGAATGACAATAGATGTTCGTAAACTTTCTCTAGGCAGATGTATCTTCATACTTCATAGTGTCTTCATAGGCGCATGAGGTGACAGTCTTAAAATGACTTCGGTAGAGATGTATTCACAGCAGTGAGGCCTCTCACTCAATGTATTTATAACTTTGTAAGCCAAACTTGACCAAAACCCCAACTATGGCATATTTGAGTGTCGGCATCTGGAGTGTAGAAGCTGGCGTCAGTCACTCAACACATACAAGCGTTTAAAGGTGACATAGAATGATTGAACTGGTATTTATCCTTGTTCTGTGATTTTACATAAACAACAACATTTTGGTTGGGTCTGTAATGCCTGGCTTAGACGCTTCCTAAAAACCTCTCTCAGAAAGCTATGTTAGGATGGGTTATTTTAAGCGTGTAGTTTTGCACCTATTTGGCGTCCTTTCAGGCTTAATTGGCAATCTCATTACGAAATGCAAGCACTTGATGCGGATTGGCTGCCTTTGCTGCCACTCAAAATAATTTAACTTTGCTGGCTTTGGAACCTGGACAGACCCGTTTCAACTAGGCCTATTTGTAATAATATGAGCATCAAAATAGACAGAGGAGGCTCGCTCAAAGGCTGATGCTTATATGTTTTGTATTAAAAGTCGAAATGTGTATAGACTCTTAGGACAAAAGCTGGAATATAAACGTTACAAATGTTTCCCATTACCAATGTCTCGGAGACAGCTAGATAGGCTACTTTCATGTTTTGGAGTTAACACACCAGCGAAACATCTTCACAAATTAAAGGCGCAGATGCCGACTTGCCATCGTCTTAATGTGAGCATGGCCGGCAACAACTGATTTAGCTAAAGCTTGTCCAAAGGCGTAATCCGTGTGTCGAAGTTTGACGTAAAGGGTCCTAACCAAGCCTCCACATTTGAAGGGTCCTAACCAAGCCTCCACATATGACACACAAATGAGAAGGGGACTACATACACTAGAGCATCATTGAACTTTCTCACCAAATTAAAGCTTATTATACCATGGTCTAGGTTGAAAAGGGTGTCGTTTAAAATGTGATATGCTACACCTATGAAGATCTGGTAAAAAAAAGTTTAATTGCCGTTCCATATCAATGCTTATGAATGGTAACTATAACAACGATAGTAGGACGACGGTTGAGCTTGGAGGCAGGCTTCGCAACAATGGAATCAACTGTAAACAGCTGAAAAAACTAATGATTTTAGCTCTAAAACTCATTTAGTATTAATAATTGATAAATAAACGGGATAATGCCCTTCGAGGTGTCCATTATCAGAAATAAATGGACTCCGCTTCGCGTTGGGCGGTTCACGCCTCCGCGTCGTCCATTTATTTCTGATAATGGAGACCTTGTCTATATATTGCTAGCCTACTGTATGACCGCCAATGCAATCACTTTAGACCAACCTTCTTAGTGCTAGGTGTTGAAATCAGATTGACCACAGTCCACTCCTCACTCACCAGGTGCTTATGTGGAAACTGTGTTCTCAAGCCCAGCCCACAGAGAGAGAAAATATATGCTGCCGGGAAATACAACCCGTGCTAACACTTTATACAATTCCATACAGATGTACAAATACATCTGTACTTACCATTGTTTCATGAGTATGGCCTATCTGAATATAGTGGGAATCCGATTAAAAATTAACAGCAGCCACGCATCTCATGCATTTCTTTCAGTGGGAAGGTAATGAAGAGTTTGCTCACCGCTTGCACAGCCTGAAAGAGCACACCTCAGAATGCGACTGGCCATTTTGCCTTGAACTTTGCGAACACTGCTGCAATTCACTTGCTGTAGGGGGCGGGAGGGCGGGTGTGTATAAACATTTCATTTGTATCTGTTGTTCAGATTGGCCCAATTTCTGGCGAACATTTCTAAAAGAGGAATTTCTATAAAACGGAGATGTTCAGAATGTCTACCTCTTTTCGTATGTTCTTGAATGCGGGTAGACTACCGTTATTCAACAAAGACAAGGTAAAACGTTTTTTGATTCTCTGTCTCCTTTAAGATTAACATCAGTGGAATAATCCAGGGTTAGTAAGTCAATTTATTAAGTATTTGTTGTTTATGATGAGGTTGGCAAAATCAGAATTACTGGAGTTATTCCATACATCATCTACAACTATAGATAAATTCCACTTCTTTTCCAGTTTTAGTGTCAAACAAAGCCCTTAAGCATTAATGTTTCCTCATGAAAATGGCGTGAGGCCAAATATGAACCAATTTCATCCTCTTTAAGATAGGTAAAAGATGTAAATGTTGAAAGTTTAAAGATGTACATTTTGTCATGGAAGGTGTTTCAAAGCATTTGAGCACTAGCATTTTCGGCCTGTCTCTTTTGTAACTGAGAACCACTTTCATGCCACAGCCTGCCACAGGTGTGTGTAACTTCAGGTAAGTCCAACTCAGGGTGGTCTTGACCATGATGGATTACATGAATGTGGTTTCCATGCGGCTTGTGTCCCATACACTGTTTGAAAATCATTTCAGTGTGTGTGTGTGTGTGTGTACGTGCACGTGTACATATGTGTATGTGTGTGTGTGTGTATGTGTATGTGTGCCTTTGTGTGCGTATGTGTGAGAGAGAGAGAGTGAGTAGACTTCCGGAGAGGGAGAGGTTGTGAGGCCGGAAGCCCTGTGGTTCTGGCCCTGAGCTGCTTCTCTGACTAAACTCGCTCTCAGTGCAGCTTCACCACACTAACCAGGGTCATTTACCTCCGCCATGCCCACCGCAAAGTGTGTGTGTGTGTGTGTGTGTGTGTTTGTGAGAGAGAGAGAGAGAGAGAAAGAGATACCTAGTGAGAGATATCCAGTGAGAGGCAACCATGGGTTGTGTTTACTATGAAATATAAGAACTGTACTGTAAATAGCCTATGTGGTGTATTGTAAATATGAAATCTGCTTGAAAACATAATCGTGGTGACTTCTATTTGGTTATTTTGTTTTGCATTTTTATGTTGCACAGCATAGGATTCAATACATGACGGTGAAGGGTGAATATGTGAGAAAGAATTACTTGCAGATATGATAAGCACAACAAACCAATACTGGTGTTGACATCATCCAGCCAACGTGGACCAATGAGGTATTATTTACTCTCTTATGCAATCCCAAGTCATCCAACGGAAAAAAAGAAACACCTCTATATGACGGTACAGTTCTATGAGTCAGAACTATTATAAACACAGTCAAAAAACAAATAGTCTTGTGTAACTATATCGCACCAAAGTCACATCTGCGCTGGTTAGACTAGGGGTCAAGTGACTACTGGTATGTTTTAGCTCCCATGTTTTACTTCTTAGTATTGTCTAGTGTTTGTCAACACAACTGTTACTGAGAAATACATCAAAGTGAGGGAGTAGTTATGTGTATGGTTGTGTGTGTGTGTGTGTTTGTGTCTGTCTGTCTCTCTGTGTGTGTGTGTGTGTCTGTGTGTGTGTACGTGCACGTGTACATATGTATGTGTGTATGTGTGTGTGTATGTGTATGTGTTCCTTTGTGTGTTTTGATAAAACTGTATACTCTTTGTTTACTCTGTATGCTTTGGCAACACTGTATCTAAATAGTTTGCTAATAGAACAGCTTTGCTTTGTATTTGAACTTGAGAGGAGAGAAGCCACAGTGGTGTGCGAGGGTGCCAGCATGTGGAGAAACAGCCAAACCTGCGCCGTTCGTTCGTTCAACTGAAAACCCCATAGTGAAATGGAGACCCTGTGTGTGTGTGTGTATGTGTGTGTGTGATGGGAGTGGGTGCCAACTCACTTGAGGTCTGTGACACTGACATCCCGAGTCAGAGGGAAACATAAATCCATCTCGAGAAGTCGGCTTCAGAAGCTCACTTCACATGGTTCACATTACTAATTTATCACCCTGACCAGTCACAGTATCACCGATGACTAAATCCACCCAACAGATGTTCCCTGGTACCGTACGATGCTGACGTCTTTCTCATTTAGCAACAGTTTAATTTGAATGAGAATCAGATGTTAAGTCACTGATTGGAGGTCATTTTAGTCATAAAGTGCCAGTATACTTGCACAATGTGTATCGAATGAACATGGTCCTCCAGTTGATGAGTATTATATGATGAAGCATGTTTGTGCACTGCTGTCGTGTGCCAATAACAAAAGACATTGTCTTTAGCCCAAGACCTGAACCCCCTAGACTAGCAAGCCATGATGGCATGGAAAAACTTCTTCATAGAAGGAAGGGGGACGTTAACTTATAATAATTCTTGCCCATCCACAATCCGAACTCTTGCTTCACAAGTACTTTTTCCCATATTGACTAAAATGGAGGAAGTAGATATGTAGAGCCAACAATTACTGTAAGTACAAGATCTATGGTCAGCTTTCCTTTGTCCTGTAAGTCAGTGTTAAAAATGTACCTAATATGCTGCTTGTGTGTGTGTGTGTGTGTGTGTGTGTGTGTGTGTGGTGGCAACGAGGCAGCAATTAATGCATTTTATTAATAGATTTTTAAATTTCATTTAAACTTCATTTTAAATTGTGATGCCAGGGTAAAGATTAATGTTACTGTTATTGCTTTAGATAAAAATGTCTGTGTAAGTAAACTCAGTAAAAGCAGAATCAAGCAAATTCATAATGGCACACATGACACAGATGTCCATGCAGGTTGCAGGGTGTACAAAGAGCGATAGTGAGGTAAGATGTACTCATAGGTTTCCATTTCATTAAACGCGGATGTGGAGTGCTCATATAAGCAGAGAAATGGGTAGTTAGGCTGGTAGTCCAAACGGGTGTGTGATGCATTATAGACTAATGGAAATGGACAGCAAAGAGCAGGAGCTCTCTCTCTCTCTCTTTCTTTCTGTCTTTCTTTCTCTCTCTCTTTCACTCTTTCTCTCTCTCTCACTCTCTGTGTGTGTGAGATGTAGTTTGTAGAACATTGACTGCAGTAGTTCGGTGGGGATGGGTAGCAGAACTCTGTGGGGCTTTTTGAAGGGAACAGCTGCAGATAGCACGTGTAAATCAAGAGAGGAAGAAAACAGATATAATGACAGAATAGAAATAGGTGTTCTCATTTAAAAATGCTTTTACAGTAAGTTACGCTGGCAGAGAACAATAGTCACAGATATCAACTTAGCAAGTAATGGGAGGAAGAAGGGAAAACCTATTGTAGGCAGATTGAAAAAAAAAAACATGTCACAGCACTCCGACATCAGAGAGAAAGGAGAAAGGAGAAGTTGTGCAGCATGACACATAAGAGGTCCTTGGCAACCGAAGCCGATAGCAACGTAACTAAAGGATGGTGCATGCTGGTACATTATCATTAGGGTGGCTATACTAACTGACATGCCAGAGCCCAAACAGCAAAGGCTCTGCTGTGGGTACCGAACCTTTGCACACCCTTCTTAACAGTGGGGAAAATAATGAAGAGGAAAATTTTAAGTCCAGATTTAGAAGGAGAGAATGTGTCCATTTCTCAGGTATAGGAAGTAAGATTATTCCATGGGTGGAGGGCTCAATAGCAAAAGACTCTGGCTCCTACCATAATATTTTACACTCCGGAAATATAAGTATAATTTTATAATTTTTAGAGAACTCTTGATGGGCAGTCGGCTATGACAGGCGAAATACCACTAGCTTAGAGGTGTACCTTTCAATTACCTTTCAAGTTCTCTGAGGAGGAGACTTAAAGACAGATCATGGCATAATCCTATCCTGAAATGGGAACATTCAACCACAGTTTTGTAGACATAGAGTTGAGAGAAGGTCAACCTTCAGAAGCAGGACAGACACATCATGTGTGAAGAAGAATCTAATTCCTCTATGCCCTGTGCTTTGGTCCCTGACAAGAAAGAGGAAGGCTGGTGATCTCTGTGTGAACCCAGAGAATTTAATTTTTTGCAATTAGATTTCTAGGTGTTCTTAAAAGAGAAAGTGATGGAGTACTGATTCAAAGTTTCAAAGATTAGGTGCCAGCTGGCCTAAGAATACCCAACCTTCCCAAGAATCACATGATTTTATCTTGGCATTACATAAGAATTCTAACATGAATCATGATTACTAACAGCTTGGGTCAAAGGGCAGAGCCACATGTTAACTAAACCGAAGTCAACAGAAAGTTGAAGTTCAGTTCAGGAGCATGGTTCCTGTGTTCCTGCGCAGCTTATGCAAATGCTACCAAATCCTTTTGAAATGCAAATAGATGTCAAGATTGTATTAATTAACATCAAAGCATTGCACCACATTGCTGCAAGATTTTCTCAGGAATTATTTAACTGCTTCATCCCTGGGAGGCCACTCAGATTACTGAACAGACTTGTACTCCAGCTATTACAGAATCTCTATTGAAGAGGGGGATCCTGTTTGCTGTTGCCTTATCCCATAGTCATATACAACATATTACACATCACATCACATCACATCACATCACATCACATCACATCACATCACATCACATCACATCACATCACATCACATCACATCACATCACATCACATCACATCACATCACATCACATCACATCACATCACATCACATCACATCACATCACATCACATCACATCACATCACATCACATCACATCACATCACATCACATCACATCACATCACATCACATCACATCACATCACATCACATCACATCACATCACATCACATCACATCACATCACATCACATCACATCACATCACATCACATCACATCACATCACATCACATCACATCACATCACATCACATCACATCACATCACATCACATCACATCACATCACATCACATCACATCACATCACATCACATCACATCACATCACATCACATCACATCACATCACATCACATCACATCACATCACATCACATCACATCACATCACATCACATCACATCACATCACATCACATCACATCACATCACATCACATCACATCACATCACATCACATCACATCACATCACATCACATCACATCACATCACATCACATCACATCACATCACATCACATCACATCACATCACATCACATCACATCACATCACATCACATCACATCACATCACATCACATCACATCACATCACATCACATCACATCACATCACATCACATCACATCACATCACATCACATCACATCACATCACATCACATCACATCACATCACATCACATCACATCACATCACATCACATCACATCAATTTGTTAGGCCTACTGTATTTTCCACTGGTGTGGAAGCAACATTATTTTATGATCGTCTGAATGTCACTGTTTTTAATTCAATGTGTTGGTGCCACCATGTGGCCCATCTGAAGGTTGGGTTTTACCCTCTGAAATATACAACAGTTACAATGGGCTTTAAGATATAAATGGACACAGAAATTATATGCTCCACAAGTAATCAAATAGACAGAATTACAGTTTGGGTTATAGGGGGTATTAATGTTTTCATTTTATTTTATTTTTACAAAAAATAACGTTTTTGAAACCCAACCTTATAATGACTGTGCCCAGTGGTTTTACAAGAATGAAGTGCCGGGGCCATCTAGTGTCACGAAGAGGAACGCCATATTTCTTAAGTGAAATGTTGGATGTTGGAGTTACTACACACAATTACAGTTTTTCTCAGTCGCTTTGGTGCTTTTCTCACATCACTATTAACATTTGCACAGCAGTTAGTGCAATTCTCGAAACAATTAGTGCAAACTGCAAAACCTAGTGGATGACCTGCAAAAGCACGTCACTTGCTCAAAATGGATAGTCCATTCCTCAAAAGCAGGTATTCATGTCAATGAAACTGTCAGTGTCATCAAAATGAGAAGTCTTGACACCATCGTTTATGAACAAGATAGTCAATTGGCTTTGTCATGTTTTCATTATGACAGTTCTCTCAGTGTTTTCAAATGCAAAGGTCAGAGGTCAGAACTCGGTGACTACCTGAACATGCTCAAGACAGCACTATACAGTACTTGTACAGCCATTTGAAAACTACAGTAAAGTTACACATTGCTGTAGTTAGGTGAGTAAGTGAGTACAAGACACTGAATACGTACATTTTTACTGTATGCTCTTTGCAATTCTACAGCATTGTGACAGAATTTGATAACTAGTTCAACAATTTTGTATGTAATGACTCAAGCAATGAAATGAAGACTATTAGTTGTATTGGGAACGACTATTCAGCATTCATAAGTATAGTTCATTTTGACTGACATGACATAAGCAAATGGTAATGTTAAAAAACAGAAGAGAATTGTATGAAAGCAACTGATACATGTCCAAAAGTATTTGCAATTTGTTCAGAGGAAGGAGAAATTGCTACTGTGATGTGCACAAATGACTAAATGTTGTGGAGGTTGAACTAATAGTTATGAGAATTTTCATTTTGATCTGAAAAAAGCACCAAAGCGACTGAGAAAAACTGTAAGTGTTTTGGGTGTTGTAATAATTTTCCCACTCTTTTTACTGATAAATGTAATTCTATGTTACAATCAAAAAACGCCGTGGCCTACTGGTTAGGGCTTCGGACTTGTAACCGGAGGATTGCCGGTTCGAACCCCGACCAGTAGGAACGGCTGAAGTGCCTTTGAGCAAGGCACCTAACCCCTCACTGCTCCCCGAGCGCCGCTGTAGCAGGCAGCTCACTGCGTCGGGATTAGTGTGTGCTTCACCTCACTGTGTGCTCAGTATGTTTTACTAATTCACGGATTGGGATAAATGCAGAGACCAAATTTCCCTCACGGGATCAAGAGTATATACACTTAACTATACTTACTTATACTTAAAAACACAACAAAGCCATGTTAGAAATCAATCAATCTTCTTTAATTCAACATACAGTAGGCATACATTTTTGCATTCACAGTATCACTTGTACAGCATGGTCAGATTATGGAAGCCAGGGTTTAAAATATCAAATAAAATTACTGATCCATCCCGAATGCAGTGCAGCACAACCTCAACCAAGATCATGGATTTAATTCTCAGGGAATTCCCTTGATATGTAGACCTTAGCTGTACACTGTGTACACAGTATGTTGCACTCAATAAATGTGTCCGACAAACAAGCAGTGATGCTTAGTGCAGGTTTAAATTGTATGTTTAGAAATGTATGGTTCCATCCAATTATGTGATTTTAAGACGTACAGCTTAAATATTTCTACTTTAACACTCACTCAGCATCCAGAACCTTGTCAAACAAGATACCAAACAAAATACCATTTAAATAACACTCATAAGATGAATTGCAAGTGTAACCCTAGTATGGAGGTATGGAGATGAAGATAGTCCATGCCTTTCATAGCATCAACAGCAAACTAGGGTACAAATTCCAACTAGGGTACAAATTCTACTTGTTTCTGTTAATAGAATATTTAAAGTTGGTACTGCAGTTAAACATAGTTGTCCAGCTAGTGTTCGACTGCATTTGCTACAAATACAAAATTATACAAAAATTCAAATGTACACACAGAAACACACACATTATCATCAATACTTCATCTGCATGAGTATAGTTGTACTAGCTTGGTATTTTAAGTTTGCATATCTTTCCTCAGTGCAAAATGTATTCATTGAAAGTGGCACATAAAATAAACTGGACTTTATTGCAATATATTTGTGAAATGCTAAAACAAATGCAGAGAAAACTAAAATGAGCAAAGTACCCCATATTTGCATAACATATCTAATGTCAGGAAGAGAAGCCATACAGACTTAGATTTGCATATATGTACTGCAGTTCTGTAAGCAAAAACATAATCTTACTGTGCATGTTTAAAACATTGCATACCGAATTGTAAATTGTTTCACTACAAGCGAGAGACTCAAGCATCTATGAATTATGAAAAACTACTAAAAGGTAGCATGGAAAAAAGAAAATCATGCTTTAATTGATATCATATGACAATAATTAATATTTAAGGAACAAATCTGCCATAACTAAAAATACATCAAATGTATTGCCTTTATCATCTTAACAGTCTTTTAAACTTGATTAACTACAAGGAGTTTCTTCTTTCCTGGCAGCAGCTGTCATTTTGGAAAAAAAAGTAAATCCTTCAGTCTTGTACAAATGTTGGATTGCTCTTTATATGGTACAGTTAAGTCTTCCTGCCCGGGGATCACTGTGCAGCAATGTCATAGTAATAATCTCTCAGCCTTGGCTCGACCACTGAAAAGCTCGGCCTCTCATCCGCCCTGCATAAAATAAAAGACACCAGACAACACAAGCTGTGAGTCATGCAAACACCTTACAGATGTCACCCCTGACCAATAATCCTGCATAATCCTGTCAATCTGTTATTTTGTGAGTGGACAGAAATACATTGAATGGGGGGAGGGGTATATAAGTGATAACATTACTGATAACATTAGAAGGGGGTCACTTGCGCTTCAGCCTGGTTGGTGCTCACGGAACAGGACGCAGAAGTCAATAAGGAGACCCAAGGTCTATCTAGGACCAAGGAGCAGGACCGGAGCACACAAAGCTTTAAGTGATTTTCAATTAGTGCAAACCGACTAACATTTTGACGCCCATGCGTCTTCTTCAGAAGTCAGAGTTTTGACTTTTCATTTTTACTCATAACATCTTCAAAAACCAAATTGCAGCATCTGCATTCTAAGCCGGATCTTGAACATGAACACATGAACTCTTTTTTATCCCACATGCTCTTAAACTGTATACTAGATCATTTTAGCTTGTCTTATATATGCCCTTAATTATGAGTTTTATTTTTGTTGTTTGACTAAATTCAGGACTGTAAAAACACTAAGTTTTTCTAATGCTATATTAAACCAATAAATGAAATCTGAATTTCAGTAATGTCTAGATTAGAATGGGCATATTGAATATTGAGATGAATTGCTGAAATGCAGTGAGGAGTAGAAGCAGTATTGCTTGGAAATCGGAATGACTGTTCAGGCTAAAAGAAAATGAACAACATCTTGATACAACAATAAAGCTTGTGGGCTATGACTAGCAATAAACTGTGGAGATATACATCTGCATACTGTTCAAAATATAATTTCTGTGGCACAAATTTCAGTTGTGATTAACAGGATTTTAGTGAACATTTCTAATGGCCCTTTCCCACTATGAGGTAAAACCCCGGTGTTCAAGTTTCAAAGCTCCGTAGCACCTACATTGAGAGCTTATCCTAACTGCATGCGAACACCCAAATAAATCTGTTCCATCCGTTAAATAAACCGCTATATTGTAAAGCAGAACAATGTGAGCGCCAGACAGAAAACACAAACAGATCATTCAACAAAAGTTCTGCTCAAAACGTTGCGCCGCATCGCACTGCACTGCGTCGCGTCACTTTTAGTTAGGACATTGTAATTGAAAACATGGTAATCAAACTGATTTTGTTGCTGACACTCGCTCACATCACATGCAGACCAGACAACCAAATAAGAATGAGAAAGGCTCTTACTTGTATGTCCAACACTTTTTCATCAGCTCATAAATCTCTGGGGGGCTGTTGGCCGGTGCCTCCATCCTCTGTCCACTCTCAATCATCTGGATGACCTCATTTCCTTTCATGCCCTGAGAAAGAGAGAGAGAGAGAGAGAGAGAGAGAGAGAGAAAGAGGGAGATATTTACAAAGAAAGACATACAGACAAGAGAAATGAAGAGGAAAAAAAGGCAAAGATAGACAGACAGAGTGTGAGAGAGGGAGAGAGAGAGATTTACAAAAAAGAAAAACAGACAGAGAAGAGAAAGCAAGAGAGGAAAAGACAGAGGCAGACAGACAGAGGGAGAGAGACAACAAGAGATAGAGAGAAAGAGAAAGAGAGGGATGAGTCATCTCTCCTTACATTGATCATCTCATTGTTGAACACTGGTTATGTATGAGGGTGCAGATTGATGAGGCTGAAGCCTTAGGCTAGAGTCCTAAAGTGAGATAAGTTACATGGTGTTTTTAGATGCATGTTTCTTGAGGCTGAGATGCAAGAAAACAGACCTGTGCTATGTGGAATTAAAAATCATCTTAGAGTCTTCATGACATGACACAATTACTATTACAATGACATATATCATAACCTACTAACTGATATTACTAATATTGTCATCTACACCGTCACCTTTTATGTGGCACAGAATGGAAACTATTCTGCTCAAATTCCCAAAGATTAAAATGGAAGACTGTATCCTTAGTGGAAGTTTAAAAAATATTTTGCAGCACATAAAGTACTAGCTAAGCATAGCACATCAATTGAAATGTTTTATATCGGTCAAAGTATGTGGCTACAGCAGCTATTTTTCTTTTTAGTTGTTAGTCACATGGGTTAGTGTTTTTTTGAGTTTCCATGAAAATACCTCTAGAACACTAGGTTGGGAATTTCAGATCATCAAAACAATTTTACACACACAGGCTAGACTCGTATTATAAACATTCTCAAAGAAAAATTGTCATTTTACTTGTTATTGGTTCAGTATTGCAATTTTGCAGTCCATATCGTTATTTGTTAAGTTCTGGTTTATTATATTGTGCTTAACATTTCGAATGAATGATAATGACCAACTGCAATAGGTGAAATAAGTCACCAATGGCATAGATTTGGTCTCAGTATTGGTAGGGACACAACCCCACAACCCCATGGTGCTTGCCTTCTCTGAGTCTGTCACGAACGCAAAAAGTAGCCATATGCTTTGACACTTTCACGTACGCGTCAGATAAATCCCCCTTCGGTTTCAGACACTCAAATGATAGCATGTCTAAAATGGTTGTCCTGGAGATTTATGAGAATATGAAAATGAATAGGCTACATCTTCACAACAAACTTAATATGAATGAGTTCGCTAAAATATTGGTAGGGACAATTTTGTCATCCCAAAATATTGGTAGGGACAAGTCCCCATATCTACGCCGCTGTATGTAACTGAAAATGCGCACTTACATTTTTGTTACAGTGTCTGATTACAGGCATTGTTCTCACCTTGTCTCTCTGTCTGTCTGTGTGTGTGTGTGTGTGTGTGTGTGTGTGTGTGTGTGTGTGTGTATGTATGTGTGTGTGTGTGTGTGTGTGTGTGTGTGTGAGTGAGGTGTTCATGTGACATATAAGAAACTCTGAATGCATTATTTTCTATGATGTTCGCAGAAATGCATTGAAAGTTATCATCATGGAGATATTAACATAAATCACTGTATCTTAGAAACTACAAGTTGTTGGCTGGTGCTGTGGCTGGTGCTGTTGTTTTCAGGAGAAGTTGTGTTTTAAGAATATGTGAGCCATTTCAGTAAATATTTAACATATAATGTCAAATGATAGTTGGGGGCCAAGCAGTGAAGCTGCGAAGGCACCCATTGTGTTTCTTAGTTTTCTTATTATTATAAATCCTCTGCCATTGAAGTCTATGGCAGCCCATAGAACCGTCTGGTAAAAAGTTGTGAAATTTGGCACACTAATTAGGCAGTGCCCCATGATTAATTTCACCAAGTTTCAAGTCCGCACCCCGAGTGATCTAGCGCCACCAACAGGCCAAAGTTGGACATGCTTTCACGCACGTAACTTCTGACCCGTTGGCTCAATTTTGAAAAATGACCTATCCTTGGAATCCTTGGACTAAGCCGAGTTCAACGCACCCTATGACGTCATTTTCCGCCATGATGGATTTTCCGCCATTTTGGATTTTAGTGAAAGTGAAACTAATTTTTCACAGGTCACAAATTTTGTCCGATCGTCACCAAACTTGACACACATGATCTTCAGCCCAAGCCTCACAAAAGATACTCCTTTTCGTCTTCGGAACTTAAACCGCTCGCCCGTAACAGCCAATCAAAATTTGCGGCGAAGCCGCCAAACAGGAAGTGAGCTCATATCTCAGCAACCCATTGATCTATCATAACCAAACTTGGTGCATGGACTCAGGACCCAATCAGGGGGACGCTCAAGAAATCTGGTGACCTTTGACCTCTAGGGGGCGCTGTAATTTAGAAACATGCCTTTTGGCCTGTAGCTGCTGTTGTGCTTAGAATTAAAACACACTAGTGGTGTCTGGTAATACTGTTGGAGGTCCTTAGGCCGACCCAAGCCAACTTGTGATGTCATCGTAGTTGATTCGGCCGCCATATTGGATTTAATCAAAAACACGTACAAGTTTTCGCAGGTCACAAATTTCATCTGTTCTTCACCAAAATTGGCAGAGACCATCTTCAGACCATGCCTGATGAGTGCATTGCTTTCTGGAACAATTGACAGAAGCATTGACCTGTACCAGCCAATCGAAATTTGCGGCGAAGCCGCCAAACAGGAAGTGATTTCATATCTCAGCAACGCTTTCATGTATCAAAACCAAACTTAGTACATGTACCTCAGACCCCATCGGGAGGACGCTCAAGAAATTTAGTGACATTTGACCTCTAGGGGGCACTGTAATTGACAAAAATGCATTTTGGCCAGTAGTTGCTGATGCGCATTATTTTGCAATGGAAGTCAATGGCAGCCCATAGAACCGTCTGGTAAAAAGTTATACAATTTTGCACACTAATTGGGGACAATCCAATAATTCATTTCACCAAGTTTCATGCCGGCACCTCAAGCGCTCTAGCGCCACCAACAGGCCAAAGTTGGATGTGCGTTCACGCACGTAACTTTTGACCCATATGGCCGATTGTCAAAAATGATGTATCATTGGAATCCTTGGACCAAGCCGAGTTCAACGTACCCTATGACGTCAATTTCCGCTATGATGAATTTTCCGCCATATTGGATTTCATCAAAAAAACTTAAATGTCTTCACAGGTCACAAATTTTGTCCAATTGATACCAACCTTGACAGATATCATCTACAGACCATGCCTCATTAATGCATTGCTTTTTGTCTTCTGAACTATAACCATTCGTGCGTAACAGCCAATCGAATTTTGCGGCGAAGCCGCCAAACAGGAAGTGAGCTCATATCTCAGCAACCCCTTAATCTATCATAACCAAACTTAGTATATGGACTCAGGACCCAATCAGGGGGACGCTCAAGAAATCTGGTCACCTTTGACCTCTAGGGGGCGCTGTAATTAAGAAACATGCCTTTTGGCCTGTAGCTGCTGTTGTGTTTGGAATTAAAATGTACTAGTGGTGTCTGGTAATACTGTTGGAAGTCCTTAGGCCGACCCAGGTCAACTTGTGATGTTATCGTAATTGATTTGGCCACCATGTTAGATTTAATCAAAAACATCAAAAAGTTTCCACAGGTCGCAAATTTCATCTGATCGTCATCAACATTGGCACAGACCATCTTCATAACATACCCTATCAATATATTGCTCTCTGGAACAATTGACAAAAGCATTCGCCCCTACCAGCCAATCGACATTGGTGGCGAAGCCGCCAAACAGGAAGTGAGCTCATATCTCAGCAACCCTATCATGTATCATAACCAAACTTACTACATATATTCATGACCCCATTAGGAGGACGCTCAAAAAATGTGGTGACCTTTGACCTGTAGGGGGTGCTGCAATTAGCAATATTGCATTTTGATGTGTAGTTGTTGATGTGTTTTATCAATCTTTTATTTTTTGATGTGAAACTGATGACAACATGTTCCATCCAGTTAATTCTAATGCGTGCGTGCAGGGGCAGGGCAGGGCAGGACGGGGTGGGACGGGCTGGGGTGATTAGGTGGGGGGGGCTGGCTGGTGGAGGCGGTGGCAATACTCAGCCCTGTTTCAGCCCTGTTCATCCCGGGTGTCTGCTGGGTGTCTGCTGAGTTCTATCTTGTCACCGTGGCTACTCCGGCCTAATCTGCTTGGCCCCCTCATTGCTGCTTGCAGCTATATTTAAACTTATTTTTGTGATTATTTGCATTTTTAAAACAATACAACTTTTACTACCAATTATGGCACGATATATATGTGCAACCACAATTTTAGTAGTAGCCACTAGTTCTAAGAGGTCTCACACTAAATACCAAGTCAATGCCAGGGGCGTAGCACAAGATCATGGGCCCCTGCATAGGCAGTCCTGATGGGCCCCCATGTTCCTCATTCCATCAAATAAAATATATTCCAGACTTCAAGGGCCCTCTCTCCACTTGGGCCCCTATAATCAGTAGTGGTTTTACCCCCAGTCTGACACCCTTATGGGCCTTTTCCTTAATCAAGGAAGTTTAGTTATTAGTCATTAATGGGTTAATGACATGGCACTTACACTGTCATTCGCTCTCTCACACAGTCTGTCCATTCATACCATACAGAATGAATGTACTGGAATTGTTTTAATTTATTTTTCCTTTCTTCTTATTTTTTCTCTTATAGTGTTGTCTTTTTGTTAGTATTGTACATTTCACTACAACAATGGTGTTCTATTTCATAATGTAGTATTTCATTGTGATCACAATGTCGGCATCACTGAAAATGAGGGCTACCCTCAATGAATTTCCGAGAATTAATTAAACTGTTACCACACTGCACATAGCTGTACATACTGTACATAACTGTCTATATGGTTCATACTGAATATCCATATTTATTCTGTTTTTCTTATAATATATTCTGTTAATACACTGCATATATCTATATTATTCCTACTACTATTATAATGTTACTGCTACTACATTGCACATATCTGTACAGGTTGTTCATACATTGTTCATATTACATAGCCATATTTATTCTGTTCTTATAAGGTAACTGGTAATACACTGCACATAGTTCTATTTAATTTATATTACTCTAAACCACCTTCTTTAAACTAACTGTATACTACTGTCTACACTGCACTTTATTTCTTGTCCTGTCTATGCACCACCTGTCTATACTTTGTATATCACATTGCACTTTTCTGCTTTTTGGCACTTCTGGTTAGACGCAAACTGCATTTCGTTATCTTTGTACTTGTACTCTGAATCTAATCTAATTTAATCTAATATTAAGGCTGAAATACATACAGTGCATGGGCATGTTAACCGACTGAGAGACATGTAGTACCTTGTAGGGTTTCTGGCCGTATGAGTAGGCCTCCCACATGAGAACCCCAAAGCTCCAGACGTCACTCTTACAGGAGAACTTGTAGTAGTTCATGCACTCAGGGGCGTACCACTTCACTGGCCACTTCCCATGACCTTTGGCCTGGACAAGAGGAGAGGAGACAAGGCCCCGAAGGGCAGCAGAATAAATGTTAACGTGTACACCAGTACTCTGTGGCAGGGATCATGGCTACTACTGGGCAGTTTCTCAGTTGCTTAGGTGGGGTGGATACGCACACACACACACACACACACACACACACACACACACACACACACACACACACACGGTACAAACAAAAAGCAGCTTACTCAAAATGCAGTTCACTCATGCATCCACCAGAGGCCACACTGAACCTACTGTATTTCCAACTATGGCACTTCTTTCAGGAATCTACAGTAGGCCTGTGTTGTCACAGTTCCTCTGCGAGTTCTGTGAAGAGGCCACTGTTACTGATTTTGGAACACTACCCTGAACATGAACTGACCTTGTCTCAGGTACTAAAGTTGTAAATAGTCTACCACTGAGGGCTCAGGGGAAACCAGTGCTGATTATGGCTCTCTGTCCTGTACCTGAATTACCTTCATTAGAGGAACTAACCTTGGAATAGTTCTCCTTCTCTGTGAGGGCTTTGAAGAGGCACGTTTATCAGCGAACATGAACTGATTTCCTCAATTCAACAGTTAATTATAAACATGAGCTAAAGTCAACAGTTCATTGTGAACCTGATCTGACCTTTTTTCTCACAGAAACAGAAACAGTACTGATTTGATCAGGGGGGGATCAGGCCAACCTTGTAATAGTTCTCCTCCTCCGTCAGGGCTTTGGAGAGGCCAAAGTCGCTGATTTTGGCATAGTGCTGGGTGACCAGCAACACGTTCCGGGCAGCCAGGTCCCTGTGGACAAAATTGTGCTCCTCAAGGTACTTCATCCCCATGGACACCTGGTGTACCAACTCAGTGATGTTCTTACTGGAGACACTCATTCTGTAGAGAAGAAGACACATGATTGGTTACCTGGAGGGATAACCTGGTTCTTCAAAGATTTATAAAGGCATTCATCAATGTGGATACAGTAAGTTACATAAATACCAGAAGGATGTTTCTTATGCAAGAAGAGCAGCGGATCATAATACTACGAGGATCTATGAGGCTTGAATTTCAAGTTCACTCCGTGAGTTACAGCTGATGACAGCAAAAAGAGTGGTCTCATCTGATCTAGGGAAATTGAGGTGTTTGCTACTTAAGCTTCAAGCATTCAGTTTAAATATACATGTTGGTCCTCTTAATCAACGTGTCAACATGTAGAGTGAGGGAAAGACAACAAGGAAATGAAATAAAAAAGGTAAGAAAGAAAAGGAGTAAGACAAGAAAGAAAGAAAGAAAAAATTAGAAGAATATAAAGGGGGGAAAACAGAAAAATAAAAACAAAGAAACAAACAGAGGATCTCTGGGTCTCTGCACATAACAAGAAAATTAAAGAAAACAAACAAACAAACAAAACAAGTAAAACAACTCACTTGTGCCTCTGCAGGTACTTGTGCAACGGGCCCAGCTCGGCCAGCTCCATGACCAGCATGAGGTTCTCGGCCTCGCAGATGCCGATCATACGCACGATGTAGGGGTTGTCCAGCTGCTGCATGACGTTGGCCTCTCTCAGCATCTCATCGCGCACCGCCGCGTTGTTGTCGTCGTTCTTCAGGATCTTCACCGCCACCGGCTTCTTGGTCCTGCGCCGGCAGACCAAGAAAAAAAAAAAAGGCCCAACATGAACCCTTCTTCTGCATGAGGCCTCTGCTTGGCACAAGGCAATACTGCAAGAATGTTTCTATCCACAATGTATTATGATCACATATAACACAACATATAGCCTAGCTCTGTTATTTAGCTGCATTATTTTCTATTACTCTACAATAAATTCCATACTGATAGATTTTTTGTTAATACTGGCACCACTAACAGTATGTTGGGTTCAATTACAGGTTACCGATGATTTTGAGTGATGTGTACTCTGTAATTCTCTCCTCTATTCAAATCCATACATGCACTGTATATGGTTCATTCTTTTGGTATATGACCTCTGTGTTCCTACGGTTTGGGGGCTTTTTACGGTAAAAGAGCAGCAGGGGGGGAAACCACCGAGTGACTGTGTCAGACGCACTTCCTCATGGTGTAGATTCCCTTGAGGACGGTGCCGAAGTTCCCGGAGCCCAGCTCTCCATCCTCCAGGAACAGCTGACTGCGGTCCACGTGGGTCTGCCGTAGCTCGTCAGGGTCAGCATACGGACTCTCGTACACCTCAGTGTCCATGGGCATGGCATCTATAACATGGAGAGATACAGTAAGGCAGAGAGAGAGAGAGAGAGATAGAGAGAGAGAAGGTGGTGAAAGAGGATTGAGAGAAGGGAGAGAGAGAGAGAGATTGTGTGTGTGTGTGTGGGTCAAGGGGGAGAAAGAGAGAAAAAGAGGCAAGAGAGACCATATATAAAAGATGAGATGAGAGACAGAGTAAAACAAAGGAGTGGAGGGAGACATGATGAGAGGAAAGATAGGAGAGGAGAAAGAGGAGAAGGATGTGATTTAGCCCATTACTATAATGTAATGCATCACACATTTTTGTGATCATGCTTTTTCTTCTTATCATCACCTCAAGTAAGGCGTGAGAATGTGGTCTAAAAACAAACAAGCAAACAACGCAAACCAACAAACATGTGTCCTCACCGGTAGTATTGGGACCCCTCGTTTCATAAGGATTGTCGTTTGGTGTTTTACGAGTGGGGTTTTTCTGTGGTCGAATTAAAGCAGTAGATTAGATGAGGTGACGGAGAAGAGCACAATACACACACACACACACAAACACACACACACACACACAAACTGAATGATAATATTCAGGTTCAAGTTCAGAAAGTGAAGGTTTCTCTAAATCTGGGCCAGTCAAGAAAAGTCACACAAGCTAGGCACATATCTGTGAAGGAACTTTGACTTTCTGAACCTGGAAATCATCCTCCTTCAAGCACACACACTCACACACATACACACACACACACACAAACACACACGCACACAAACACACAAACACAGTAACACACACACACACACAAACAAACAAAGATTTGTCTGTAAAGTGCACACAATGAGGGCCAGATCAGACTCCATGCAACCTGAAAGTCCACACAAGCTCAACACACACACACACACATCAGGTTGCATCTCTTTGGAAATGGTCCAAAAAGGAAAAGTTTCCTTCATGGCCACCCTGTATGGATCCCTCAGACATTTAATTTCATTCAAGAAATTGATTCATGATGATGAATATGCCCTAAGTCATTCTACTTCAAATAATCCATACAGATGCGATGCAAAGAAGACCTATGGATGAAAATGGTTTTTGAGCTTTTCATCCCAATCTGTCTTCCGTAAAACACACGCGGTGGCTGGGCATGAAGGAAAGGAGTCTCAGTATGAGTCTCAGGGGGCAGTAGAGGGCAGCCATCACACAGAGGGTTCACATGTGAGAGAGAGAGGATGGAGGAGATGGAAAGACTGGCACACAAGCAGGCTTTCACTCGTTAGCTTCCTTTGATTCATGAAAATGTTAACTTGCTATGAAAATGAACTGCATTTCAAATGGAGAATCGAAATGCCAACAGGGTTTCACAGATGAATGAGTGCATTACAGTGGTGCAGTCTTACAGAAATGACAATATGTTTTATTAAATTTGAAAATAAATATTATATTAAATATTAAAAAAATTATGAAATAAAAAAAAATTAATTAATTGATAAAAACTATGATGTGGAACCAGATTTCACACTGCACTAGTAATGTTACATTCATGTGGGAATTTAACTGTGTGTATGAGTATTATGCATTACATAATGGTAAGATCATTTTAAGTAAGAAATTATTTCACACATAAAGAATAATGGCTTATAAGCAAAGTGTAATAAATGAATATACTTAAACAATCAATCAATTAATCAATCATATTATTACATAATATTATATAAAAATTATGGCATTAAAAAAACTGTCCTGTACAACAATAAACTATCAGGTTTCTTGTATTCCTTGTATTATGCCTTCAACGGGGTAAGCACTATCAAAGACCACAAGAGGCCAGCACAGAACAATAGATCCCATGTGCCCCAGAAAGAACTTCCAGTCAGAGGTAGCATGTCCTTAGCTTTTGCTACATTCGAAACAATTCTAGAGTGGTTTATGATATAGGGCCAGAAAATGGGGAAGTGTGCAGTTGTGGAAACAGCAACTTCCTGTGGTAAGTCTAATGAAGGGGACATATTCTGGACTCTGCAAACCTCTAGAGACTATCTGTGATCTACGGTGAACCCTGAACTTTATCATAAAGCTTACAGTAATCATCAGATTTTAATTGTTTACTTATTTAATTATTAGTTTAGCATTAGTGATCTAATGATAAGTGATTCTCCTAGAGAGTCTTTTGAAGGATAACTTCAGGGATATCATTCTTTTCTGAAGACCAATAGAAGTGCAAAAGTTTTTGGGATCTTTCTGAACTTGGGTGTACCCTCTGAAGATTACCATACATTCACAGCAGAACCTGGTGGGATGGGATCCTCAGTCATCAAACTAGTCACAAGTACATGGCCTTCAATATTGACAACCCCTATTACAGAGGCATCACACATATATGCCATTTTAGGATTAGCAGTACAGTATGCGTCTGCAACATTTGCTACAAAGGAATTACTATACCCACAATATCAAACTGTAAGTGTCAAACTAAATATATTTCATTAACATTGAATGGGTATTAAATGATAATTAAAAGGGATGAGGTTAATATCATTCACTAAGAACACATTAATGGAAGATATAAGGGAGACTTGGCAATCCCACACATATGTTAGTAGCGAAAATAAATTCCAGTTATGAAAAGTAAAAAGTAAAAAAATGGTGAGAGTTAGTAGATGAACCGTGCCGCACCACCAGTAATGAGAGACAGAGAGGTGGAGAGAGAGAGGAGGGGGATATGGCATGTTAGTGCACCTTTTTGGAGCCAGGTATGGGGAAGGAGTAGGATTTGATTCTTGAGAGTAATCCACCTGTGGCTCCTTGCTACAAAACCACAAGTTTGAAAGAGGGTTATTCGTTTTTAGTCCTTTGTAATACTTTCGGTTAGATTCACTAGGATTGTGACGTGCATGTTAAAGTAGGAAGATGTTAGTTAATTCTGCAACAAAATATGTAGTCCACTGATATTGTTTTCTGTTATGGTTTTTCCATCATCATCACATTTCATGCGTAGGTATGACAACAAAAGTAATATTGCCTTTGTAAATCACACTATGAATCTCAGTAATGAGCGGACATCTGCACACCATATAAAAACAACATAACTCCGCCATTATGCTTGTCCGTGGTCTTAGTCAATGTTAGTCATTTCCTCATGGCTGTGTAGGCTACTTTATCACTGGTGCTTCCTGTCATGTGATCAGCGCAGACTATCACTGTCATCACACTTGCAACACTTAAATGGGGGAGGGGTACTTTGCTGGTCTATTACACATTATCAAGTATAATGAGAAGCCTTTATCCAACATGCATGTGATTTCCAGGAGCAATAAGAGTTTTTTTTTCCCAAGCACAGGAAGTTGATAAGCACACATTTATTTGGAGAGAGAATTGCTTCCCTGTTTCAAGACTGTTGTGAACAATACGGAAACTTAATAATGTTGACTCTGTTTCTACATGGACTGGCTGAAAGAGTTAATTATTAATAGGCTGTTTATTGCCGTATTGCAATTGTGTAGACACAGTAGTGGATTAAGAAGTCACCATATTCATATTGTACAGTTAACTGCTTATAACCAAGCTAAAATGGCACATATATCCCTGCTAACATTGTTTTCTCGTTCTTGTATTGTCAATGGTGAAAGTAACTGTTTGTAAATGGTTTATTAAAGTGTACTGTGCACTCATCACATAATTATTTGTCAGAGAATATGACCCATGTCCTCTTAACAAAATTATGGAAGAGGATGGGGAAAGGAGAGGGGAGATAGGAGACTTGAGACCTTCGGTTCAGTACAATTTATGTTATTATTGAATACCAAACAGGGCAACAGACTCCTGAACCAAATAAGGAATCACCTAAAACATTAGGTGGTGCAGGCACTAGGGCCAGAGACAGGCTCCCTATCTTTAGGGGGATTTAAGAAGCAGTGGTCAAGTCTGGTACTAGGAGAGAAATCTTTCCCCAACCACTGCTGTTTACTGCTTGGAAATCCCCTTAAAGGAGAAATCCGGCTGATTTTTACATGGATCTTGATCGTTAGACGTCACAGAGTACTGTCGATGGCAAAAATAACGAACAAATCTTCAAATCTTTGAATTTACACTAGATGCTTTCTTCACAGCTAATGAGTAGAACATGCATAGTTTTTGTTTATATTGTATAGACCTTTTAATGACATTTTGAGCCTGTTAAGAGGCAAAAAAGGCATGTTTAGATGATGCCCCCAAACCTAGCATCGTAGCTCAATGGGAGTACTGGCCTTTAAAGGAACCATATGTAAGATTGTGGCCAAAACTGGTACTGCAATCACTTTCAAATTACTGTAGAGCGGTGTATCCCCTCCCCCTCCCCCCTGACTCGAGTTTGCCAACCCGGATGCCAAAACACTACTGACTTTGTGATTAGTAGATAGGTAGAGGGTGGCTCATCAGGCAAAAACACAACATGACATGACAAAACACAACATCAACATCAATTGAGGGCTGCAACCTCACTTTTTAAATGGCAATATCCTGGCCGGACTACTGTTGTCAGTGATATAAGTATTTGAAATGAACATGATTTCTTAATGTCTAGTGACATATCAGGGCCATTTTATGATTAATTGAAATACATTTCTTACATATGGTTCCTTTAACTGCAGTTACTCCAGCTCGGTAGCACAGATTTTGGTCGTTATTTTTCCTATCGACAGTACTCGGCAACATCTATGATCAAGACCCATGTAAAAATTGGCCGGATTTCTCCTTTAAAAGCAGTGGATGTCTCTTGAGTCTGGTACAGTATATCCAAATAATTTGCTTACTGACAAATCTCTTTCTTTCTTTACTTAAGACATTGTAAATGATGTGTCACTTACCCCAGGATGGTTGTTTGGTAGAGCTGGCCGGCCTATATCTGCATAACAATGACAAACATGTTCGTTAATACTTGACTCAACTATCTCAATCTATCCATCCACCTGAAATTATTTTATTAGTAAAGTCTATACACTTCATCAATACATACAGTAAGTACAGTTTATATGCAGTTGCCAGTAGTTGAGATTTAAGAAAGAATTAGGTTTAGACTCATGGAATTGCATTAAAAAAAAAATGTATAGCAATGATGGCCGTATCCATCCATCCACCATATATCCATCCATCCATCCATTCATCCCTCCACCCATCCATCTACCCATCTATCTATCCATCCACCATCCATTCATCCATCCATCTATCCATCCACTCATCCATCTATCCATTCACCCATCCACCACTCTACCTATTCATCATCCATCCATCCATCCGGATCTACCCACCCATCCATCCTTCCTTCCATTATTCATCCATCCATCTATCCATCCACCCATCCATCTATCCACTATCCATCCATCTATCCATCCACCCATCCATCTATCCATCCACCCATCCATCTATCCATCAGCCCACCCCTCCCATTTGACCATCAGACTACACTGAAGGGATGCTACTGTACCGTTGGACGCTCCCTCGGGCCGTGAGCAGGGCTCAGTGAGAATTCGCAGGAGCCCATCTGGCTTGTAAGAGTAGTGCTCCACCAACTGCCAGAGAGACAAGGCAAGACACACAAACACACACACACTTCACAAACAAGTATGCTACTAACACTGTGTGCAACACTTAGATGTGTGACCATGTCAGTTCTTTACAGTCTTTACAGTCCACAGCATATTTCCTCCCATATATAACTAGGCCATAGAGTAGCTGATATTAGCATATTTTTCTCAATATGCATGGTATACCCTAACATCATGATATGGATTTATATCCTATTAGTATGAATTATCAACAATGGAAATGCTTTCATGCATGTGATGAACAAAGTAGGATTTATTGCCATCATTTGTAATAATAAAGTAATGGTTTTATCCATCAAATAAAACACATTCATTTACTCACTTAATATAAATCCTTATTGAAGTCTAAACTAAGAACTCCACTGACCAGAGGAGACAAATGGAATCTATTACCTGCCACAGTGTGTCAAACTTCTTGCCATCAGGTATGGAGAGCTTGCCAGCTTTGTCTTTGTCGATGCGGTAATGCATGACCTGCCCATCATGGAGGAGACAGAGGGCATAGGAGCCGTTGCTATCCCTCTGTCTGATTCTGGATGAACGAGAAGAGAAAAGAGGAGTCGTGAGTGGATAGCAGAGGAGGGAGGAAAGGGGGAGCAGAGAAGAGAGGAGAAAATAACAGAAGAGGAGAAAAAAAAGAGTTGAGAGTGGATAACAGAAGAGAAGAGAAGACAAGAAGATATATGGGTAGATATATTTAGGATACATACAGCCATGTCTACTTGGACAGAGTGACAGAGTAGGCTATCTTTTTTTCTCAGCCAACCATCTCTGTCATGTTCTGAACTGACAACATTGAGGCTACATAAATGAATGCTGGGTTTTTCTAACTTGTGTGCTCGATTTCCAGTGCATTTGCTTTGCTTGTGAATGAAGTTGTAGGCCTACTTTCCTTGTCCAATGTGATTGTTGAACGATGCTGGCCAGAAATTAATATAGGTGAAAGTTGCTGTATCATGTCATACCTCTCGTCTCGTCGCCAGAAGATGCTGCAGCTGGCTGGTCGTCATTGCGTTAACTGAGCTGTTAGACATAGAACATCTACTTCCGTGTAGTAGGCTACAACATGGTCTGATTCTACATAGGCCAGTCATTACTTTTATAATCATGGGGCAACATAACAATGCATTCTGAAGCCCTGTTTCTTTTCTCCCACACCGTTGTGCACCGAGGAAGTGGTGCGCTTTCTCCCTCGTGATAGCCTACTTTCTCCTCCGATAATAAACTTCGTACTCATAACGAAAAGCAATTGAAAATGTAGTGGAGTAAAGAGTACATTACTGGCTCAAAAATGTACTTGAGTAATAATTAAAGTACAGTTTTGAAAAAGGAATATGGAAAGTTCCTTGAAAAATACTCTTTTAGATGGCAGTGCTGAGCATATAGTATTGAGTACAGTGCTCAGTAATTAGACATATTGATGTAGACTACTGTAACTCCTGTTGTGATATGAAATGCCTCTGTCAGCTGGTCTTCATGTATGATTCTACATCGCTCATTGCTCTTACAGTTACTCATTAACATGTACATATTGCCCCACCCCCTAACTCCTATACTTATGTTCATAGGTTTTTAGTCAGGATTAATCCTGACTCCAACAAGTGCACTGCCAAGGAGCAGATGAGCAAGACGACTGAAAGAGTGGTGAAGCGGAAGCCCCATGTAATCTCCTTCATCAGGGACCTCACTGAGTTCTATTTGCTAACTGACTAGATGCAGGTTCTAATAATAGCTTTAATAATAATAATAATAATATAATTAATTGTATATGTATATATGGGTATACTATTATTAATCATACTTTGATAATAATAATAATAATAATAATAGCATAAGTACCTTGACAGAACTCCGACATCACCATCTTAGACCCTCATCACATGTGGTGCAATACAAAGTAATTGTAATCCATGTAATTGTTAATGTTTTTTCTTATTTAATTTTCAGGACAACTGGGATTCTGGGTCTCCAAGGTCAGGGGGCCATAGACCTTTATATCAAGTGGCAGGGGAATGAGATTTGTAAGTGAAGTTTCTTTTCATTTCTGTTTTAAATGTTAATGAACATGTTCATTATGGTCAATGTTTTATTTTATTTCAATATTGCCATTGTGTTAATCATTGCTCTTTAGAACGTGCAAATAAGGTTGGTTATTTTTTTGACTGTATTGTATCAATTCACATTATCTATTCACATTATTATTCACATTGTTCCATCATGTTAACTTTGGATAGTATAATGCCGTGTCGTCCATTATCCCTAACTTATGTTGTACCTGTTTTGTCATTTTTCTTGTTGTCTGCAGTTAATCGTAATATTTAGAATATGGGTGATTCTATTAATGATAATTAATAGCTAAAAACACAGCTGAAAAAGTACAGTACCTTTACTGTAAAATTAATTCACAGTAACTTACTGGCAACAATTGGCCATTAAGTTACTGTGAATACGTTTTACAGTAACTTACTGGCCAATTGTTGCCAGTAAGTTACTGTGAATTTTACAGTACAATTTTTACAGTGTACACACACACATAAACCCCCCCCCCCCCCCCCCCCCCCCCCCCCCAGACACACACACACACACACACACACACACACACACACACACATGCACGTGTGCACACACACACCTCCATCTGTATGGCCTGCAGGCCTCATTGACCTGAGCTCATGCAAGTCAGAAAGCACAGCACAGATACAGTCCATGTGATCAGTAGTGAGAGGTGATGGGTATGTGAATTATATCAGATTACATATTCCAGTTTTGGTTTACATTTTCCATTTGTAAATGTAATAAAGGCCCCATAAAAAGTATGACCATTTTGCTTAAATACTTGTTTCTCCAAGCTACCTGCTCCCCATGCTAATAGAACCTGACCCAAGTTATCTTGTTCCACGTGTACGTCGCAAACACTGGAAGCCATGCGGACGCTATGTTCCTGCTTCAAGGTAGACACAGATGTGTTTTGACTGTTGATTGGCTAGGTGTGTAGGCCTTGAGCCCTGTCAGGTCCTGCTTTGAGGCCACCATACACTATGGTGAGTGACTGGCTGAATGGGTGACAGTGGAAGACATACAGGTTCAGAAGGTTCTGTATAAAAGGGGGGAGAGGGGCACAAGTGGCAGAACTTTTAGCGTGGACATGTACTGTATTAAGCCTTGCTCCACAATATTGTGTTTCTGGCAGTGACAACACTGAAAGAGTTGAAGCATATCGGTTAAATTCATACTTGGGGGCTAGTTTAGCAAAGTTGTAATCTTACCAACAGCAGTGAATTTATCAAATTGTTGATGCTATGACGCACTTAGCTCTTAATAGGAAACAGTGTTATAGGCGACAACACTTTAGCTGAGGGAATAATCTTGCAGCCTTGCTGCAGATCATAAGGGGGAGTCTGATTAAGAGTAGTCTGATAACATAGACAGCTAGCTCTTGCAGTGTATCAAGTTATGATTAAAGATAGCTTTTTCTTTCATGGAGGATGAGAGTTTGTTGATGTTGACTTCACTACACTGAACTAATATTGAACTAATAGGTTCATATGTTTATTAACAACACACCCACTGCAGTTTTTATATTGGTATTATTATTTTTTTCTCTTCATTGACATGGAAAAGGTTTTACAACTGTTTTACAGCAATGCAATAAAATAAAACACAACTTTGCATTTGTTTCAGGCGTTCAGAATATGTTCAAGTTCTTTAAAACATGCATTTAGGCCTGCTTTAAAAATGTGGAAAAAGGTTAAGATAATTTAGCTTTACTGTATGATAAACAATTCTTGATATGAGGCACACAAAGGAAAAAAAAGAGTATCCATGGAGATCATGATCATGTGAATTTATATGGCATTGCTAATTACTAATTTGGTGACTGACCATAGCAGTATTGCAATTGAAATCTTTTTTTTATAATGTTAGTTGAAACTTAGGAAGCACTACCGGGGCCTTGGGCCCAGATATGCATATCTCTGTGTTTTGTTTCAGGTGCAATCAGTGGTTAAAAAGGGGGAGCCTTACAGACTCTACTTTTTTTTTCTTTTTCTTTTGTCTATTGCTTTTTTACCCCTTGAACTGTTTGGTTATTGTTTTTTATCACTGGTACTCTGTGGTACTGTATACAGAGCCGGTGAATATTTGATAGCATGGTGCCATCACTAAAAATGTAATTCCATTCCAAATACCAACAGTGTGCATCTTGAACAATGTATTCTAGTGCTATTTCAAAATACACAGAAAAACACTTCTTTAACAAATTATGGGAATTTTAACTTTATTCAGACCCTCAAAGAGAACATAAAAGACAAAGTTCAAATAAACTGGCTATGTAAATAAATCTTGCACGCACCAAATTAGAGAGAACCACCTCCACAACTCACCCACCCACTAACTCATCCACCCACTCATGCATTTTTACATAGTAAGATTGCTTTCAGATTGGCGAGAGTGGAACTGTCACACTGTCCCTGTAAACCCTTTTTCCCCACCTACCCTCGCTCACGGTCACTACAGGAAGTGTTGAGAGCGTTGTACACAACGCGGAAACCACAGGGCGAGCTGCAGCACAATGTGGTGTCACTAAAACCCAAAAGTCATTTCATTTGTCTTTTGTTTTCTTCATTATTCTTTATGAGAAACTCTGTGCTCTTGTCTCTAGCAATGGAGAATTTATTTTACTGCCAACACAATAACCATCAAATTCACAACACATCCCTGTGAAACATCATCACCTACACTGGGTGATGCTGCGGCTGGGTTATCTTCTGCTCATAAAAGGCCCCGGCCCACAAATATAGGTATACTTCATATACATTATGTACATAGCATCATCATACTGTCTACTCATATATGAGATTTATGTAGCACAGTTGGGTCTGCATGCACATAGAGAGGTCCATCAGGCCCTTTCAATGCCTTGAGGATATGTCAAACCCATCAGAAATAAACAAGGCATTCTATGTAACGGAACAACAACAGTTCACTGTGCATCACATAATTATACATTTTACTTATCCCTATGACACTGAAGCATTTTAGTCAGGGTCATCTTCGCCATTTAGCTTTAGGAGGTTTGTGAATGCACAATGAAAATACTACAGGGCAATTCAGAGTTTTGATGTTGACACACATAATACTGTGTCTTATTCTGCACAGCAAATGTAGCTTTAGTTCAGGCAGACCACAGTAGTCCACCTAAGCACCTCAGCTGATGCTCTGCTGATTAGCTCAACCACAGTTGCTCTCTGAATTAAAACAGTCCGATTAAGTCAGTCCTCAGTCATTCAAATTCGCCTGCTGAGCTTATCAAACAAGTACCTGCTACTGTCTCTGTCCCACCTCTTCTTTTTCAAAAACAGAAAATACTTTGTTCACTTTGGTCAAATACCACTCGTTGTACTGCATATCCTCCTTGTATTTGTCACATTTTATTGCATTTATAAAAGGTAACATACTTTACTTTGCCCTGTAATTGTGTGTTCTTCTCAGACGTATTTAAAGCCAATAAAGGCTGTTAAAGCTGCTATACTGTATGACACACTTAATCCTCATTCAGACTGCAAGTAACTAGCGACTACAGCGATTACAGATTAAATAAATGCTGGAAATATCTGTGAAAGTTAAAATAATTTCAACTTTTCAGGAGACTAGCGACGGGAAACAAGCTAATTGCAGCACATGCCAATGGGGTTTTACACTCACCACACTTACCTAATGAGCACAATGCCCCACTGAACTAATTCAAATCTTTAAAGATAAGAGTGGTTCTTACTGGACTGTGCATATGGTGCTTTGAGAACATATTGTTCAGAAATGCTCACTTTCACTTACACGACCATTGACGTACCACACAAACTCTCACATGTATGGTGTTTCATATAGTGAGGTGAGATGCTGTAAGGAAGAGAGAGACTTACAAGAACTTGCCGTTGGTGCGCGGGCTTTTTAGCAGGCGCGGCTCCGAGTCATCGCGTGTGATGGTGCCATGGAACCAGGGCATCTTTTCATGGGCTGTGGTGGCGATGAGCTTTTCCAGCTGAGGCCGCTGGCTGATGATGGCCTGCTCTAAAGCATGGCCCTACACACAGAAACAAACACACACACACACACACACACCGAAGGACAGAGTTAATTTGGTCAATGTAAATTTTGAAGAGAATTATTTGTCAATGACCTTTTATTTCACGACTAAATTGTAACAACAACGTAAATGAAAAAAATATTTTAGAATGAAAATTACAGTGAAATCTCATTCACTCATTCGTTATGCCCTAATGAAAAAAATGTAAGATAAAACAGCTTGCTTTATCACAGAAATCAAACAAGACACATTGTGTTCCTTAACCACTTACAGTACATGCATGAATCTGCAAGTCCAAGTACAAATTCCCTCTGCCTTCATCATGTACGGTATATTTCTCATTAGATGGTCTGTTCCTGCTCAATGCTTGCCTACCCAAATGCCAGTTTATGCCTATCTGGAAGCTCCTTGCCAGAGCTACTGGTACGTTCCTAGGATGAGCTCCTCAACTTCACAAGTAATCTTCCAGGTCGGAAGATAAAAACAAGACGAGATGATCGATGGGCACATTTCACCTATTGTTATGTCGAAAAAAAGACACAGTGCATTGTTCCAGATAAAGATGGAGTGTGGATAGCCCTATAAGATGGGCAGAAAAAATACTACCAACTAGAAACGACATTTGAGGACACGCCATTCGCTATGTTTGCCCAGTTAAATATGTAATGTATGATTGATTCGATAAAAGTAGGTAAATGATAGTCAGCGATCTTACGTGTCATGACTGCTCTCTCTTCGGAAGCAGAACCCACCTTATAGAGCTGCTAACTTCATCACTTCATTTAGACAATTTACATAAGCTTGCAGGACATGTAACTGAGTGGAAGCATAGAAGTGTGGAAGTGTCACCAAACGCATAATTGATTACACTTTTATCTTAATGTTATTTCATGTAATGTTATTTTACGTTAAGACTGTTAGGTCTTCTTTATTCTATCCTGGTTGCTGAAGTGTTCTACATATACAAATCATGAAGTAATCCATTAGGCTACAAATAATTAGATCATTTTAGATTTTCTGTTAGAAGATTATGACTAAATGTTGACTAAAAGTAGACTAAAATTAAAACTGAGAAACACTGACTAAAATTAGACTAAAATTACTTCCATTGACAAAATCCTATCTAAAACAATACAAAAGACAAAAATGTGACTTCACAACTGCAATCGTCAGTGATTGCATCTAATCAAAATGAAAACACACAAACAGGCGCACCTGCAGGTGTGCGGCCGTACGCACTGTGCGTACAGTACCATCAGGCTACTCAATTGTGTATTCACACCAAATTGGCCTACCATAACTTCCCAACTCTGCACAGTATCCCATTAACTGACAGTAGGCTACTAGGCTATTTACAATTTCCTGTAAATAGTTTGTAAACACGTTAGCTAAATCAACTTATGCAGAACTATATGCACGCGCCCCTGCACACAAACACACTTATAGAGCATGATGGCTACTAAGGCCTAGTCCACACGTACCAAACCGATCTTTTTTTCCTCCGTCTTCCCTGGAACCGTATCAAGAATATTTGCGTCCAAACGGATCCATCTCAACACGACTCAACGCGTTACTTCATATCCCAGGCCTATAGGTGGCACTGTTTCTTTACAGTAATTTACCAAAACTTTCACGCTGTAGGCTTTACAAACAGACAGAATAGGCTACGGCGAAAATGGCTAGTGCAAGGAAACCAGAATTGTTAGTGTGGACTGATGGTGAACTGTCAACTGTAAAACTAATAAACTTTATTTTACGGTTTGTGAAGGGTGCAGTCCCTTCCTTTATTTGGCTAACGCAGGTAGGCCTACTCACCTTTACTTTCTTTGGTTGTAGGATAGTCCGTGATTCACATTAGTTTTGGCTATCACCGCAATTAGGCTACTAAACGCAAGGCTTACCCAAGTTCTAGGCTATTCTGTCGCCACATTTATAATATTGCTATAAAACCTTCGTTAGTAACAGTCAATACTTTTGCCTGCATCAAATCGCGCATTCGCATTCAGTGTGCTACCATCGGCTTAACGTGAGTTCTAAGCGTCTTTGTAATCTGATTTCACTCGACTGTGAATGCATGTATAGGCTACATGTTGTAAGACACTGGCACTACGCACAAATTAATGTAGCCTAAACTTACACCGCACTTTCCTAATAACTTAAGTTCTCTCGCGTCACTGACAGTAGCTGGAATGCATAAAAAAACACCGGGAAAAACAGTGTTCAGTCCACCAAGTCATTAAGCTATCGGCGCTGCGCAGCACCAGTTGTGATATTTATCTTACGGAGTGTAATCGTAGGTAATGTCATGTATGAAAACTAGTATTGTTAGGCAATACTATAAGTGCAAGTCCAGGGCAGCTGAGGTGTGGCGATGGCGATGACATCATCGATACGCAAGCAGGATGTGCGGTTTCGCTGTCTAAACGAATTCAAACGGGCTACGGTTTCAGATTTCTCCACTCTGGGACCAGGTTTCAGAAAAGTGCGGTTTCGGGCAGTGCGTTTACAGGATTCGTTTGGACGCTCGGCCAAGACGAAGCAAAACCTCTGCGTTTAACCTAAAAAGCGTCTCCGTGTGGACGGGCCCTAAATGGATACTAAAGATCAATGCTGGGTCTTTAAAAAGGACACAGAAATGTTCCCTTCAAAAATGAATGTCCCTACATAAGACAAACACACACACACACACACACACAAATGTACAAACACAGACTGTATGATGGGATGGTCTTTCTTCTCATCACCTCCACACTTAAAACTAGAACTCTGAAGACCTTAGGGACTGGCAACAGTCTTTCACATCATCATCTCTTATTCAATACTTTTAATGTCAAGTTTTTATTTCAGTAACTTAGCAAAGTTACATTAGTAACTAAACATTAGCAACCTGAAGACTGAAACTGGCTCATTTAGCCATCACCATGAAACCATTTAGTTGCCCCACATCAGACTCAAGGCTAGTGCTGGTCCAGTTAATGCAACCTAACTCAGTACTCAATGAAGCTTCTTATAGCCATAGTATGAATGTATACACAGATGTAAAATGTGCATTTCAAAATGATTCTGCTGTTGCTAGAATTGCAAACACAACAAAATGCAACACTATGTGTCTCACATTTTCAGAGTATATCACACATCCTTTTCTCTGGAATGGTTTCTTGAATTGCAAACACACCTAAATGCAATACTATGTTTCTTGCATTTTCAGTGTATATCATGCATTCTTTTCTCTGGAATGGTTTCTTGTTATATTTTATTAATTTACATTCTCAGTCTAATTTTACTTTACACCATTACACATAAGTATGTTGTTGTCTTCACTTAGCTTTTATGAGATAAGGTAATAAACTCATTATTTTTTTTCTCAAGTGATTGCAATGTCCTCCTGTATTATTATAAGTATTCTAACTTGCTTGTGTAGAGTATGAATCAGCCCATACAATAACCTTCATGTAAACTTAAACAAGGAATACCACACAGAGTCTAGTAACTGAATGCAAATTGATGTTTCAAAACAGTGATACATTGTTTTTTTCTGCAACTGGACTTTTTTAGTTCTAGCCAACACATTGAGCAGAGCCGGTAACTAAGGTAGGATGCTTATCTCTGCATCAGTATTATGCTCAGGACCACTCACAGACCCACCATCATCCTGTTAAATTACCTGCTGCAGTGTGCTGCAGAGCCCTCAGTTTTAGTGTAGGCGTGAATCAGACACCTTGCTGTTTTTTTTTACTGTTATGGTTATGGTGTTGACTCGAATAGTTATGTTTTTCGGCCGTGAGATGTACTCCCACAAACCCCTCGGCACGCAAATCAAAGACTTGGGCTGCTGGCTACAGACAAACACACCACCACTTAACAGAGCCTCTGCCTACGCAAACTTGCACCACACACACTAGCACTCTGTGTCTGACTCCAGTGACGTACTGTATACCCATCAACACATTCATGACTGGCCCCTCGTATTTGTAACCATATATGCACAAAAGCCTCTGAGGTCATGATGTACACATGTAGCACAAGGGTCAAGTACATGAAGTCAATTCTAATGAAGTTGCTTTTTATGAAATATGCTTTTATTGTAACAGCGGTCACAACATGATATTGCACAACTGCAACTCTGCAGCTCAACAAGTTAACCCCCCCACACACACACACACACAAACACACACACACACACTCACATAGACTTGGGATGGGTGTGTGTGTGTGTGGGGTGGGGGGGGGGGATAGGCATCTGAGGTATTTTTTTGCATTGCTTTAACAGTAAACACCCGTCGACTTACCTGCAGGTTCCACGTCTGTTTGACGTATTGCCGGATCAGCTGCTCCTTGAGGTCCTCGAAGGCTCCCACCTTGGGCTCCATGCCCTTGGGCCGGTTCATGGGCTTCTTGAGCACGCAGATGAGGCCGTCGGCTTCCTGCGCATGGTAGTCGATCACATCCACCGGGTTACGGTGCGACTTCCCGCCGGCGATGGCATATGTGTCATTCAACTCCCTCTCGATGGTGTAGTGGTACACCTGCCGGCCATAGGCCACCGACAGGGCGAAGCCGCCCAGGTAGTTACGGCTCTGGCGCAGCAGGTAGAGGCCATCGCCCATGCCGCCCTGCTTCAGGTAGTCCTCTGCATCCTCGCGGGTTATGTTACCGTAGAAGTACGGCAGCTTGTTCACCTTGTCCGCCATCGCTTGTGCCGTACAACCCTTTCGCTCTCTCAAGCTGGCACGCAATGAATCATTCACCGGCCTCCTGAGACACACAGACACAGACACACAGCAATGCACAGTGAGACACAACTCAACGCACGACTTAAAGTGGGGAACTGTACTTTGGTGACTTCTGACGACAGGAAGTTGAACAGTCCTGCTCAGAAAAGAAAGGCTCACAGTTGAATGGAACAGCTTCTCTGCTGTTGTACTAGAGAAGACACCTCCTGGGAAAGGCTCACATCACATTTTATCTAGAGACACATTAATTAATTTATATCAACTCATTGAGGCTTTCTTTTTCTGTGAATGTGAGAGGGAATAAGACACCAGAACTGATACAGGTCAAAGAGTCAATCTTAACCCTCGGTGTCCAAGACTGCACAGCATACCCATTCATTTATGAATAATTCCAAACAGTTTTGATGATGTTGCAGTGACAGGGCTTTTATCACCACACTGGATGAAATCTAATGATGACTGAAAATAAGTCAAAATGGACTGAAATTACTTTACTACTATTAATTACTAAAAAAGATTTAAATGTATTCGTTTAGCTGACACTGACAGTAAACAATAAGTACTCTCTCTCTCTCTCTCTCTCTCTCTCTATAGAGAATATACTGTATGTCTTTTGCACAGTATGTGAGTATGTGGTCTACCTCGGTGAACTGTCTGCCTGAGCTTGAAGTATCAGTATGCTATTTCTAAACTGGGCAGTGAGATGTGAAAATGCAACTACAAGATCTTCCTGATTTCTGCAATAATCTTTTTGCTGCTTGAAAGATATCTTGAAAACATATATTTGTCCACTTTTTGAGATTTGCTAAGTTCCCGAGTATGTGCAGGCCGCCCATGAGTGATTGAGACTACTCCACCTGAGAGTTAAAATAAACACCAGTGTTTCTCAAATGCACAATCACTTCAAACACCCTTCAGATGTACTTCAGACGCACAATGCATTGGCACAGAATGTCAGAAAATTTCATCTGTTGCTTTTTCATTTCTTTGACCAGTTACACTTATTTTTATCTATTGAATGATTACTTCCAGGTTAGTGGGTGACAGAAAAATTGCAGCCCTGTGTCATTCGCAAATATTACACAACGGTAGGCTGAATGCAGAGGACAGCAAGTTTAGGTCTCCTTTCAAAAAATGACAGATTTTCCTATTGGAGCTGAGGTAGTGAAACTTACATGCTCATCCAAAATACGTATTTTGTCTAAAAATAGAAAGGGTTGATGAGCCATATTCTGCGATGTCATACACGAAAGGGCAATACTAAAAATAAATACATGCCATGCGTAATACAACCTATCAAATTATGTTATATTATTAAAATGTTGGCAACAAGGGTAAAGCTAAGAAAATTAAGGAATTTCTAGCAATGTGAAACACACAATTGTTAAACATGTTCATGAATTCATTGTAAATAACTATTGCCATCCCATGGACCCATAATTGTACGTACAGTATGTGTTTGATGGAATTTGCACGGTTGAGAGAAGCCTATTTTTTTCAATGAAATGGTAATACAACAAATGGAAGAGCAGGCTGCTAGTAACAATAATACGTAAAAATGACAGTGCTTTTTTACAGAACGCAAAAAGAAGAAAAAGAAAGCTGCCAAAAACAGTACAACAGACATCCTGTTGTCCTAAAATCTTTCATCTTGTATGCAGCCCACTGTAGTGCTGTTGGCCTCTCACAAAGACCTACTTCAAAAGACCTATCGCAAGACAGGAACGAACATGGATCTAAATATACATATAGTCAAGAACATGCAAGGAAACCACAGAAGCTTGCAAAAAAAGAAGGCCAGACTCTTTCTGGTAAGAAAGGTCATTGTTATGGCAACCATGGCCACAGAGGCAGCTCATGTACCATAGGGCACATTTTCACCTGAAGCACAAGATAGGGGGCCAATATGTGACGCTGAATCTTGGTCAAACAGAGCGTGTGAACCTATAGACACCAAGACTTCAAGCAAAACGGCTCAATACTGCTGAAAACTGCTGCAAAGGTTGTCTTAATGTAAATGTAGTAGAGAAGCAGAATCACAGTTCTACTGAATCGATGAAAGCATGGATTTTTGAGGAGTATTTTTTCTAGGCGTGTACACAGCGACTGCTGCTAACTAAGTAGGCTACAAGTAAAAGAGAAATAAATAAATAAACAACTCTTTGATCTTAGTTTTAGGATAACATGAAACAGAGAGTGTGGCTGACATATTAAGTAAAGTAAATAAATATATAAATTATCATTAGCATTATTATTGCAGTAACTGAAACTTAAGTTACAAAAATAAGTTAAATTACGCACTAACAGCCCATAATTACAAACACTCTCATCCTTTAGAGATAAATACATAAGTAAATCGTTCAAATAATAATTTAACAAAATAAAGATCATGTCCATTATTGACCTCTATACCAGTGAATCCATTTACTATATTGACCATCTGATAAGACACCACAATAAGAGAAACTGGCCTCAGACCAAAGGAAAGCAGCCAAGCCTAAGTGGCTGACAGTAACATAAATTTCATCATGATCGTGTTTTTCTCTGGTCTTAAAGCAATTATAGGATCTGAATTATGAGATGCCAAATTGAGACAACAATTTAAAATGGGCTAAACTGACACATAAATATAAGTTTGAATATTTTTCATGCAACATTTAGCGGTACTAATTCTGGCCATAGTGAGACATTCATATCCATTTTAAGATATATATTCAGTCATATTAAAGAAAAGAACAATTCTAACAGGAACATTAAACTCATACTGACAGTCAGAACTTACTGACAGAACTTACTGACAGTCAATTATATAACACCTGCAACAGCAGGCCACAACATTAGGCCTTCGCAAACTGAAGCATTTCAGAGTTTACCAGACATCACTTTCCACATGTAGAAACAAATCAATTAATGAAAATATGATATATTCTTCATATATATTATGAAGAATAAATTACTTCAACATTTGAAAAGCCACTGTCATAATTTGAAAAACCCTGTCGATCTGCTCCACCCATTTATGTAACATTCCAAGGGTGAAATCTTTTTATTTATTATTAACTATTAGAACTTTTCAGTAATTTGCAAATATAGCCCATTGTATATGCATCCATTTAAATTATATAATTCTCTGAAACGGCATATAATGAAAAAAAAAATGTACTTAAAAATTTAACTTCGGTCTTACCAGGAACTGTCTCAGTCCTACAGCCTATGACCGCTCATAGAAGCTACCATCTTCAACTGCTATCTGTACAGGAAATGATGTGGTCAAGTAGTCTTTGGATATTTCAAACGTTTCGGCAGTAGGACGTGCTAACTGTCTGAGGGCGAGCCTCACAGCTCAAGAGCCATCAAGAGAAAGAAGAACAAAGACTAATGAATACACAGTTTTGGGTCTCTGTACATGCTATGCGTGTGTGTGTGCCTGTCCCTGGTTTCAAGCGAACACTTAGGGTGCTACGTGGAAGTGTTTGCCAGCTTCCTCATTTCATCTCATTTTCAGTTACTTCCTCGAACAAAAAAAAAAAAAAGAAATAAAACTTCCCTTTTTTCACCCACCTCAGAAACCAAGCCATAGAAATGCAACTCAGGGCAGTATACATAGTTATACTGGACATCCCACAAGTCTGTCATAGCCACAGCCTACTGCTTCATATGGCAAAGCTTTATGACATATACCATCTAAATCTGTGTGTCATCTAGAGCTACCAAGCATCCCAAGAGTCCAGGGAAATGTATGTCCATAATGTTGTCCTGATATAGGAATCAACTGTGTTTTTTTCTGCAAAGTGGTTTTCTCCGATGTCCAAATATGGTATGCCGGTAATCTCTCTGGTTTCGTTCCTACTGTAACTCCATCTATGATCTGATACACTGGCTGCCATTTCTAAAGACCATTTCATTATTGGAACAAAATTGAGATTTCAAATCATTGAAATTTGTCAGCATCCAGAGAAGGCCTCTGAAGGCCCAGAAAATGTGGGTGACAACCCTGCTGAGAAAAAAAACAGCTTAAAGCCAAGTTTATGCTGGTAGCTGGTTTTAGCTGTTCTTTGCTGGTTTTTGTGGGCAGCCGTGGCCCACTGGTTAGCACTCTGGACTGTGGGCAGCCGTGGCCTACTGGTTAGCACTCTGGACTTGTAGCCAGAGGGTTGCCGGTTCGAGCCCCGACCAGTGGGCCGCGGCTGAAGCGCCCTTGAGTAAGGCAGTAAGGCACCTAACCCTCACTGCTCCCCGAGCGCTGCCGTTGAAGCAGGCAGCTCACTGTGCTGGGATTAGTGTGTGCTTCACCTCACTGTGTGTTCACTGTGTGCTGTTTGTGTTTCACTAATTCACCGATTGGGTTAAATGCAGAGACCAAATTTCCCTCACGGGATCAAAAAAGTATATATACTTATACTTCCTCCAGCTCTCGCTGGTCTTTGCTGGTGTAACTGATTGGGCTGATTGGGTGGACATGCTGGTGTGACCATCTGAGGAAACTGGTCATGCTAGTGTGACCAGCCTATCATGTGGGATACGGCTGGTGTAAGATGCTAGTGACCAACCTGCCATTCAAACTAGTAATGTAAGACCAGCAACACCAGCTAAAAAGACCAGTTTGAGGTGGTACGACAAGCAAAACCATCTGAATTACCATCATAAGCTGGGTGAAGGTATGTTTTCGCAATGGTTTTGCTGGTCTAGCTGGTCAACAATCGTAGGGTGGTCAAACAAGCTGGTTAACAAACTGGTCAACCAGCAAACCACCTTAAGCGGGTTAGGCAGGGTTTTTCAGCAGGGAAGTTTAGCTTATTGCTGTCTGTAACAGAACTAGGGTGTGTGTGTTGATATGTATGTCTATGGGTGTGGTCTTATTTATGAAAACAAATGTTCAACAAATGTGAATTAATTAAAATGTTTGCATACAGAGCATATGCACGCATTACATGGACACCCACACATGCACATATTCAAACGTGTTCAACTCGACTAATCAAAAATAGAGGAATAGGGTTTGCGTATGTGTGTGTTTGTGTGTGTGTGTGTGTGTGTGTGTGTGTGTGTGTGTGTGTGTGTGTGTGTGTGTGTGTGTGTGTGTGATGTGTGAGTGTGAGACTACTTGTATAGTGTGTACATAGTGCACATTGCGTGAATGGAGCCAGTTTTTTTGGTTGTAAGCATTCATGTGTGACAGCTAATAACACCCACACAGCTAAGGAAGGTTAAGGTGTGTGTGTGTGTGTGTGTGTGTGTGTGTGTGTGTGTGTGCTGTTTTTTTTTTTTTTTTTTTTTTGGGGGGGGGGGGGGGTATGTGGGGGGGTTATGTGAGGGCATACAGTAACCCTCTCCTCAGGGAGTTCTGCTTCTGCTCAGAAGAGTAACTTAATTCAAATGACCCAGTCAACATTTCACACACTATTCTTCTTATGCAACACCTCTTCCCCTTTACACATTAAAGTTCAGATTGTTCATTAATTCTCAGTGTACAAATGGCACTAGTTTCCAACAAATCCTCTTCACAACAACAATTTCCCATAAAGCACATGATGCTTGGAAAATGACAAACTATGAGAAAACTATGAGAAAGTGTTTGCTGCTGCTGGGGTAAGATTTGGGGTAAAACCGGGGTGTAACGTTACATTTCATCAAAATACACTTGCCCACTGTGCACCACACCAAAATAAACTAAACTGCACCAAACTAAAGAAACTGCATCAAACAGCCTTCCCACCATAAATAGGCTCACTTGAGTTGCATATGTAGCATAAGCGAACTGAAGTTGTACATTACATTACATTACATTACATTTGGCTGACGCATTTTTAGCCAAAGCGACTAACAACATGGTAAACAGTTTAAGTTTAGAGCAATTCTCAACAATATTAGGACAATTTAAAAAACATTAGAGTACAGTAAGAATAAGTGCATCAGTGAGTGCTGTTTTTAACAGTTACGTGTCAGTTTAAGACGGCTGGTGAGTGCTAGGATCAGCAAGACTTGTTGTAAGTGTTGCTATGAGAGGAGATGTTCTCTAAAGAGCTGGGTCTTCAGGAGTTTTTTGAAAATGGAGAGGGATGTCCCTGCCCTTGTAGGAACTGGCAGTGTGTTCCACCAGCGAGGAACAACAGATGAGAAAAGTTTGGATTGGCCTGAGCGTACCGGAGGTAGAGCTAGACGTCGTTCGTCTGAGGAGCGCAGCGGTCTGGAGGTAGCGTATGTCTGTATGAAGGCATTCAAGTAGGTGGGAGCAGAACCGGAGACTACTTTGTAGGCAAGCGTTAGAGCCTTGAATTTGATGCGGGCCGCCATAGGTAGCCAATGTAGCTGGATGAGTAGCGGGGTAACATGTGCCCTCTTGGGTTGGTTGTAGACCAGGCGCGCCGCCGCGTTCTGGATCATCTGAAGTGGTTTCACTGTGCAGGCTGGGAGACCTGTCAGGAGGGCGTTGCAGTAGTCGAGTCGTGAGATGACTATTGCCTGAACCAGAAGTTGGGTGGCATCTTGATTTAAGTAAGTCCTGATTTTCCGTATATTGTAGAGTGCAAAACGGCATGACCGGGCGACTGAGGCAACATGATCTGAGAAGTTTAGTTGGTTGTCGAGAACAACTCCTAGATTTCTTGCAGTCCTGGTAGGTGAAACAGACAGAGAGTCAAATTTGATGTTGATGTCGTGGTGTATGGTAGGTTTAGCTGGGAGGACCAGCAGTTCAGTCTTTGAGAGGTTCAGCTGGAGGTGGTGTGCCTTCATCCATGTAGCTATGTCTGAGAGGCAATCCGAGATCCGTGCTGAAACCAAGGGGATGCACATGCATGTTTCTTCAATGTACACTACTGTGTGGCTGTGAAGACATGTTATGAAAACCAAAACAGTGCACAAGATCTGAGATTCAGGCGCACAGAATTAACTACAAGGTGTATGACAGGTTGTTTTATGTAAGCACATTACTGGATGATACACATTTATTTAATTAAATCCAATTCAATAATGGTTAACTTCAACCTCTGATCTAACATCCCAGCGGGGTTCCCCAAACACACAGAATAATGTAAAACATGAAGAATATAAACTGTGTAGATTTGTGTCTTTTCAATGTCAATTTAAAATATATTCCACAATAATACCACAAGAATACCTTGTCAGAAAAAATATCTGTTCCTAAACATATTTATCTATGTTCCACACGACAACTTTTGAAAACGACATAAGCGCATGAGCCCCAGTGTGTACGCTGCAGCATACCGTATAGTACTTGACCAAATTATGCAAAAAATTCAAAACTTTGACATTTAGGTCAAACATAAGCCCTCATGCAGCAGATGAGAAAAGAAGCCATGCTGTAAATGGAAACGATTTCTTTTGAGGCTTCCTATACATGCTCTATATTTTTCTTTTTCATCTCTCTCTGGGTAAAGAAAGCCCCTCACAAACACTGTCAACTCTCACTATTTTTAGAGAGCTTGGGGCTCAGGTTTTGAGGTGAGAGAGACAGGAAGCCATTTTTGTCCACCAGGTGCAGGCGCAGACGGTGGCTCCTCCGCTCATGTTGTACCCGAAACAAGCCCAACCTGTAATCCCACTAAGGAACAGTAGAGGTCACAATGGTGCAACAACATCCAGCAAGCTCATTCCTGAAGACAACTTTCAACTTCTCCTCTTGCTCCATCTTTCCTAGTATATCAGTACATCTCTTTGTGTGTTTGTGTGTGTGTGTGTGTGTGTGTGTGTGTGTGTGTGTGTGTGTGTGTGTGTGCGTGTGTGTGTATTAGCCTCTGAACATATGGCTCATGTGACCTCTTCTTTATCCCGAAATGTGTCAGCAAAATGCCTGTCATCACCAGTACTGCTTCACAAGACATGATATTTTAGGAAGGACTTCAACTGGGGATTCTCTCTACTACTTGTCACTGCAGTTAATGTTCTGTCATTTTAAACTGGAATTAAAAACTACAAAAAAACACACCACTGGTTGACATAGTTGATGATTTCATAATAGGTTAATTTTTGATTCTGTTGATTTGTGAATTACATTATGCACTAGACTTCCTGATAAACAGAACTTTGCACAGTTCTAAAGGCCATGAAGAGGTTCTGTCCTGTTACAAATATGAGCAGCCTCTCAGTGTTTTGAAGTCTAGGGAGTTACCTACGGTAGGCCACCAACTACGCAAGATCCACTGGCTCATTCTGCACAAACCCAGAGGAGTTTAGTGTTGCGTCACAGACCTATGCCAATTTACACATATCACTAAATGTTCAAATCACACCTGAAAAGGTGATGTGGCTGTTAGTCTTTTGCCTGTGGCGATGTTGGATGGTGCTTCATTCACCTGGTAAATTGATTCCATAAATAGCCATAACCTTCCAGCACACTATCTACAAAACACTTGGCAATTTATGATATATACCGTAATACCTAAAACAGCTGTTTTAGGTTATAACTAATGACATAAAACATAAAACACACTAATGTCCAAAGAACACATTTGTGTCACAATAATGTATATTTAACACAACAAGGTGAAATATCCTGGCAGCAAAGAGACAGACTGAACGGATGTATAACGAAAACCAGTCACTCAAATCTGATCTCTGATACCTCATACACTTCATCACACTGTCTCATATTTTAACACATGGATTACGCATGAATACCCACATGCATGAACACACACACACACACACACACACACACACACACACACACACACAGACAAAGAGACACCCACACACTTTGCTTCTTGTAAACCACACAGCCACACGCAGCACAATTTACTGGCAAAGATGAGAAAATACAACAAAAGATTAATTAATATGTGGTGTGATATGATTGATGAACTCATATTGCTCAAAGTGTAATATTTGCCAATATTACAGAGTGCACAAAACAAACAACTGAACAATATTGCTGGCGTAGTTAATGACTACTGCCATTGTGGTATACACCTTTAAAATTGCCTTAAGGGCAGATTGTGTGAATCTGGAAAGATTGATGGTAGTTAAAGATTTAGCAAAGTAGAGATTTAGCAAAGCAAAGCAAAGTTTACAGCCTGAGACACTTTCAATAGTCTACTACATTTACAAATAAAATATATCCTGACATACAGAAATAGCTAAGGGTCTTATAAAACATGAAATACACAACCAACCAGATTCACCATTTATCATAGCGCTGCTTTATAATGACTACTGTGTGGGGAACACAGGTAGCTCATCAAAGCCAGGTGTTTCACAACGAGAGCAGATAAAATTCATCCTAAATGTCAACAGTGATGTCACGCGTTGATGGCTGTTTTTAATGGACATGAAAAACGACCTCTGCGAAAGGAATTTGATTGATATAAAGAGCAAGTTGCGAATGCATTATGGACGGGTGACATTTCTCCCATCCAGGAGATATGCAGATAGGGTTTTTCGGAGAAGACCCAGCGTTGTCAACCTTTGTTGATGCTTAGATAGTTGCAGCTAGATGGGCGTTGCAAAGCCATGAGATTCCTCCCTTACGTCATCAAGAGAGGAGCCTCGAAGGGACGCATTTTGCCTCTTTCGAGGGGGCTGCGCCTTTAAATATTGGAGTCGGAGCTCCAATGGGTTTTTAGAGGCATTGCAGACTTGAGCGAAAGGAAGAGACAGGTGCTAGCGAATCCTGGAATCACTTGGCACAATATGACATCAAGGATCTGAAGTGTCATTTCGTCGAAAGCATTATTATTTTCGTAAGTAGGACGACTTTTATTTATATCCGTTTTTTGATGTTATTTGTTTTCACATCTACTATCTTGCCCCTTTTTCGTGTAATCAGTGTAGTGATGAATAATTCATTTCATCTTTCCATTTTAATTGAAATAATGTAGTAATATGCAAACAACCACAGGAGTAATAACTTCTTTTGATATGGCCAATTCACATTGCATTTCTTTTTTTTTTATCGTCATGCATCTTGGCTGAATCCTGCCTCCAATCCGAATATCGAACATTACAGATTCAAACGAGGAGTTCCAACCCGATAAAACACATTTCCATACTATGTTCTTTTTATGGGTAGATTGGGTAATTAATGCAGTATAAACTACTTTACTTTACTTAAAGTTATATTTTTTAATCTTGACACTCACCTTGTGTGCTTGAATGAGCGATATTCTTGTACCAGGGTGTCATGATGCGTTCGTGACCTTCTCATCTGTATCATCTATAATTGGAATTTCGAATTTAGTTATTATTAACCCAATCGGATGTCTAGTTTGACGACGCAGAAAGTGATAGAATCCCATGAACCAGCGCGAGACGACTGGGAGGATTTAAAACAAAATCTCGTTGTCACCCGTTGTTTTGCCCTCCCTTACATTCTAAAAGAATGCTGACTTAGCATAATGACGCTTAACACAGTTGCTGGATAATCAAGCCATGAATATCAGTTTGGTGGGGATACCGGACTCCTAGCCCATAGGTGTCGCGCAGGCAGCCGACCAGACGTGGAAACCCGACTGGCACGTGCTAGTCTACATCACGTTTGCGCACAGTGGAGGACCTGGTGCTTGCCGTTTTAAAATTCATTCGTATGCTGCTCAATTGACCGTTCAGAAACCTCCTGCAGTTGTTGTGTTTCCTTCACATAGGCCTATTTACTCACATGCCATATTGTGTTGACTATGAAAATCTAATTTGTTATGTTCATATTGTATAGGTTATTCACATATGAAATATACATGAAATATGCATATATACATATGAAAGCCTACATCTAAGTTGTAAGAGTCTGACAGGGCTATTTCTCTGCTGTGTTGTGTAGGTAGGCCTACTGTGAAGAGCTATGCCGGAGCAGAGCAATGACTACCGAGTGGTGGTGTTCGGCGCAGGGGGGGTGGGCAAGAGTTCCCTGGTGCTGCGCTTCGTCAAGGGGACCTTCCGCGAGAGCTACATCCCCACCATCGAGGATACGTACCGGCAGGTGATCAGCTGCGACAAGAGCATCTGCACGCTGCAAATCACCGACACCACGGGCAGCCACCAGTTCCCGGCCATGCAGCGCCTCTCCATCTCCAAGGGCCACGCCTTCATCCTGGTCTACTCCATCACCAGCAAGCAGTCGCTGGAGGAGCTCAAGCCCATCTACGAGCAGATCTGCCAGATCAAAGGGGACGTGGAGAGCATCCCCATCATGCTGGTGGGCAACAAGTGCGACGAGACGTCGGGCCGCGAGGTGGAGTCGCCCACGGGCGAGGCCGTGTCCAAGAGGTGGAAGTGCGCCTTCATGGAGACGTCAGCCAAGACCAACCACAACGTCCAGGAGCTCTTTAAGGAGCTGCTCAACCTGGAGAAGCGGCGGACAGTCAGCCTGCAGATTGACGGCAAGAAGAACAAGCAGCAGAAGAGGGCAGAGAAGCTAAAGGGGAAATGTGTGGTTATGTAAGAGGGGGTCGAAATCCAGCATCCTCTCCCCTGCATCCCTACACAAGGACGTAGACTAGAACTCTTACTGATGGTCGTACCAGAGGAAACACCCACAAATGTACCCACCCACACACACCAACATACACACACACACACACACACACACACACACACACACGCACGCACACACATGCACCACACATGCACACACTCATCATGATATATCTGTTTATGCTTAAAGTTTACACCAGGAGGGCGGAGGAGGACATGCCACAAACGACCATGTAGTAGCTTCGCATGGAGACAAGGAAGTCAAGACATTTAAACGGTTTTGTTAGGCTTGCTTGTACAACGGAACAATAAAGCTAAAAAAAAAAATTACTGTACAGTGGAAGACCAAACATCTATAGTGCTCCCCAGTACTCCTCCAGCTCTCCGAACCACTCACAAAGAAGATGCGTTGAATAACCTAATATCCCCAGCCTGTGCCAGAAAGGGATTTAATTTCACTGACTGTGTATTTGTACCAGAGCAAGGTCTCAACACCCACGTCTTACTGTTCAGCAATCCATTCCCTTCTGGACATGTCACAGATTTGGATCACAGGAGGTAATGTGGTGCATAGGATAAATGGCTGACTTTTAGAAGTAGCCTGAATCATTTGAAATGGTTTAATGCTTATTTTGGATTTGGACTGATGTATGAATTCTACTTGAGAGTGTTCAAAACACAAATCTCCCACGCAGAACAGTGCTATACGAAGCAATACTAGTGAATGTCCAGGGAATTGATCTGTCAGTAAAGTACATGAGCTACTTTTAGGATTTCCCAAAATGACACCTAAAATGCTGTGTGTGTTGTTTATATTTTTGTGATTCTTTTGTATTTATTTTTATATTTATTTGCCATATGTTAAAGGCTATTTTTGATCTACATTCAGATGTAAATGTATGAGGATCTAACCAATCTGAAATCATTTTTACTTTTTCAAGTGGGGTTTAAATTGCTTTTTTTCCCACCAGAATTAACAGTAACGCCTTTCCCCTTTATGCTATGTCAATGACAAAGATAAAACAGATTAAAAAATGTGGCAATATTAACCTGATTGTGCCAGAAAGATTGGTTAGGCTTTGTACTTCTAACCAAATCTAACTTTTTCAATCTAAATAACCTATTTGAACCAATATAAAACTAACAGATTGCCTTGCAATCAGTTCTTGTTTTTTTATGCTGCCAGTTCTATTGGGCAATGTTTTCTTCAGTGAACTGACAAGGAACGAGTGTTTGAGAGTGATGCTGAGATGGACTGAGTGATGTCTGTCTGTGGAATCTCCCAGCAGTTATGGTGCAGTGTTTCCAATATACATCTTTATCAAAATTGTTTTGGGAATGTGTGGATGACATGCTTTGACGTGCAAGCTTGACTGTCCTGTGAACTTCTCATTGCACATACTGACATAATGTGTTTATATTTAGCAATCATTTGGCTATTTATTGGTCATTTGGAAATGAATCAAATCTGCTATGTATCTGCATAAGCTAAAGCTGCAAATCTAGTTGATTAGCAGTATTCTGCCTGATATAAAATTGGATTTAGCTCATAATGGAGCGTTTGTATTATTATGTTTTGCTCTTTTGACCACATTAGATTGAGTATATTTAACTTACAAAATACTGTTACAAAATGCCTCAAAGATCATACTTTGATGTCCTAAAAACCAAGCACACAGTTTGATGTTCTGATCTGATGTTCTCAAAACTTTGTCATAGCAAAAAATATACACAATGTGAATACAAATATTTATATAGGAATGCTTCCACATATACATACGTACTAATATCCAGTGTTCCTCAGACAAACATGTCCAGTTTCTCATATGCATTCCAAACAGACCTCTGTCATGTATGCGTAAAAGTAAAATTTAGTTAATTTCCTTATTCATGTGCAAAATGTTAAACATTTCATTTTATTAAGCAAATCTGTATTCATTGTGTAACCGTCTGTGTTTGACATATACATACATGTTGACAAATCCGATGTTTATTTGAGGAATAGCTTGTACGTGTCTATTTTAGAAAGATGACTACAGTAAATACTGCAGTAAATTCTACAGCTAGCTTGTATTGGCTATCCTTACATAGGGAAATAGTAATGTCCACTGCTAAAATGTATTAATCGTAACATTACTACCACAACTTCAACTAACAAGTTGAGGAAGTACAGATTAAAACTTTTATCTAAAGTATATTGCGTAGAAAATCAGCAGTCTGATTATATCTACAAGTAGATGTACAGTAGAGTAAAACGACAGATGTGTCACCGAGTTACAGAACAGTACATGTGCAAGGAATAAGGGAGAGTCAGGAGAGAATAGCAAAAGCCTGTTTTTGTTTGATAAAAGACCGTTATTCAGTCTTTGTTTTGATGAAAATTGCCTGTATAGACATCATGTGTGCCTACAAGTTTATACTGGATCTTCTTGTATATAAATATATATATAAATATATATATTGAATCACAAAAAATAAAGAAAATGATGCATTTAACTTAACTGCCTGTTGTGTGATGAGGATATAAGCAATTGAGTGTGCAAATGATCTGAGTAGTTTATGTATATGAATGGAATGTAGACAAAGTGGTTGATTTTTAAAAAGCTTACTAAAAGACTGCAATAGACTCATGAAAAATGATCTAATCTAATCTTTGAGATTTGAATCAAACTTGCCAAGTCTGATTTTCACATTCATGTAATGAGATTAAGCTGTTTTAATCGTAATCCAGCTCTAAACTGACTCTTTGGAACTGGATACAGGATCAAGATCAATCCCTTTCTACAAATAAGTGTCTTGGTAGCAAAGAGCAATATGGTTGAAATGATCTTATTGTTTTCTACCACGTATTGGTATAACCTGTCCAATCTCTTGATATCACTGAACCATGAGAGGGAGAAAAATTGCACTGTGGCTATGAACAGGCTGAAAGAAAAAAAGAAAATCTGCTTTTATTCAGGTCAGGAGTAGTCAAGTTCAGGTAACCCTTTCAGCGCCCAAAAAAAGCCATGGCTATCCTCATGTCCATCTCCCTGGCTACCTCCCCAGTTCTAACACAAGATCAAACAGAGGAACGTGCCTAATCACCAAAGGAACCGGATGTGCTTATTTTGCTGGCACGTCCTTCCCAATTTACACACTCAATTAATCATTTGACCTGTGGGAGGAGAGCATGGTGTGGGAGAGAGAGAGAGAGAGAGAGAGAGAGAGAGAGGAGGGGGGAGGGAGAGAGAGAGAGAGGGTGGAAGGCAGAGTAACATCAAGTATGAGAGAGAGAGAGAGAGACAGGAAGTGAGAAAGGGAGGGAGGAGAGGAGAGGAGTGCTTGGTGGTGGTAGGCATGGTGGCAGTGTTAAATATGACTGGGTAATCAGGGAGTGGAGGATCATTAGCTTGGCCTGAAGTGGCTGAGAGGACATAATGGAGCACCTGCCAGCTTTGCAGAGGAGCCGGCAGTGAGAGGGGAGCAAGGCGCATTTGCCAAAACACAATGAGTCCTTTTATCATGGAGAAGATGAGCGTGTGTGTGTGTGTCTTTTTGATTGTATGTGTGTGTGTGTGTGTGTGTGTGTGTGTGCGCACACGCTTGTATGACTGGGTGTACAGTATATGCACTGTGTCTGTCTATATGTGTGGGTGCATATACAATTTATATATATATATATATATATATATATATGTGTGTGTGTGTGTGTGTGTATACTGTATATGTGAGTGGGTGTGTTTGTATGTGTGCAAGTGTGTGTTTGGTGTATGTGTGCATGGGCTTAGTAAGACTTAGCTTGTAGTAAGACTGAACGTTCTAGAACTGTACCACACACCAACTGCACACTGCAACAGACCATCACGACCACACACCAACACTCCAAGACTGATTACATTGATTAGTGAGAGTGGGAAGAGAGACACAAACAGCAGGGTTGGTTTGAATGTGTTTTGGAGGGGGTGGTGTATGTGTGTGTGTGTGTGTGTGTGTGTGTGTGTGTGTGTGTGTGTGTGCGTGTGCTTTTCCTTCTTCTGTATACTCATGCTGCAGAGAATGAAGATAAAATAAAGTAAAATGATGTGTGAATGGACTGGAAGGATGCCTTTGGGTTGCCGCATTGTCAAATGCCGCATTGTCAAATCTGACCACTAGTCCAAAATAGTATGTTGTAATGTTCCCACAAAGAAGTGACACCACTCAGGTCTGCTCCGGGGGGATCCCATTTACTTGGTTTCAAAATAAATCACGGTCCACTCACAATTTATTCCTGTGCCATCTGACATCTCAACTTGGCATTATTTGATTTATTTTGCTATTGAACAATGCATAACTCTGGGAAAGGTATTTGCAGAACACCATTGTCATGAATTAAAGTACTGCAAACATAAATCAGTGGCAATGCACCAAACACACAGGAACATTTATACTGTATGTTTCTTCTATATAAAAAACCCACATCTCTTCACAATATACACTTTTTACGTTATTTCCAACAACAATGTGACCGTCAACCACCATTTTTGCTTTGTTAAATGGCCAAACCTACTGGCTTGTCATTGTCTAAGCCTTAATAGCCAGTGTTGTGGGTGAGTCTGTGAATGCCTGACTAACTACCCTAGTGTCATAACAATCCAGTGGTCCTCCCCATGATTTTCAGCATCCTTCACTCTCCATTTAATCTGATTTGAATAATGCAAAGGCCAGGCGGGTTGAGGCTGTTTAATTCTTATTTATTTTTTTTGTTTATATTATTTATTTATTTATTTACTTATATTATTTATTTATTTATTTACTTATATTATTTATTTATTTTGCTGTGGTGGTTGCGTAAGTGGGTGCCTACGTCAGGCGCTCTGATTCACATTCTTACTGTCTTGCCCCAAAGCCATTAAAGGTGAGGTATTAATTGGGAGACCTCTGCTTGTTCATGGGAGTGACTGGAATAAAAAAAAAAAAACGCTGAGGTGAAAAACAACCCCCTAACTACCCTGTGTTTTGGAAATGTCCAGTATGCTTGTTACGTGAGTCCTACAGTAGCAATGCCCTAGGAAGGATTTGTTTTTGATGCATGGGGTTTTGTTGTCGTTTTGCGAAACGTGGAATGACTTGTTTGGTAATGGTGCTACCAGCGAAAGCATCGGAAATGTCAATGGCATGAAATGGTAAACATGGACTGTAATTATTCCTCCACAGCATGTCATGTACATGGACCAGAAATATTGCTCAGAGACCGTTCAGTGTAGACCTACGCGAACAAGATAAATTATGCATGCATGACACATCTAATACCTATCAAATATTCAACGCAAAGCCTAAAGGAAAAAAAAAGAAAACAGGGCCTTAACTCATCCAAGAGTATTATTGTATATCCAAGCACATACAGCAAAGTCTCTCTCTACGTCTAAGACCCTTCACTGTCTCGGGAAGCTACAAAGCTGCTGTTGTCTCTTTCTCACAGGCAAGCTACTGATAAGCCCATTTTACAACTCATTCTTCCCAGTGTATGGAGAGAGAGAGAGAGAGTGAAAGGAGGAGAAGAGACAGGAGATGGGTTAGGATGGGGGGAGGGAAGAAAAGAGAGAGGGTTATAGTGAAAGGGAGATATAAAGAGAGAGAGAGAGAGAGAGAGAGAGAGAGAGAGAGAGAGAGAGAGAGAGAGAGAGAGAGAGAGAGAGAGAGAGAAAGCGGAGCTGCACAATCATGTGCGACGACGTCCAGACTGCACAAGCAGCACAGGGAACCAACCCCAGATGGAGATTAAAAATTACCATGGAGACGGTGGCAGCCATGCCTCTGGCAGAAATGAGAGGGGTGTGAGGAGAGGAAGTGTAGGGTGATGGTGGTGGTGGTGGGCGGGTGGTGTTAGGTCTGGGGCAGGTATTGTGTAATGTCAGCGTAGCTGGCTGTGACTCAGCCGACAGCGGAGGCAAAGAACACACACAGAAATTAAAGGAAGTCAAATCGCGCCGTCCCTCAAAGAGGCTGCAGCCGCATGGCAGATGGGTTTCCTCTCCTCCCCCTCACCACCGTCATTACCTCTGATGGGATTTCTCCTGTCTCACCCTAATCCTATATTTTGTAATGTTGAGTAACATTGGGAGATTAAAATGAAATGAAATAAAAAAATAACATGTGTCAGCCGCAGGGATTTATTTATGTGTGCTTTGGGAACAGGGAGTGGAGTCGTCCTCTGAACAGATGCTAGTGAATGTGCTTACCAGTCAAGATGGCTAATTTTTAAAAAGCTTTTGAAATGAAACCCATGGCTTGTAGTCTTCTGTTATCAGCTTGTGATGGGCCACAGAGCTTGAGTCGAGATCTGTCTAAGTGGCTACACTAATATGATACCCACATAAAACCCAGAAGAATTTAAAGAAATGGGAATGGAGACACTAATCTGAATTTACACAAGGCAGATACTGTGTCTTCTTTTTTCTTTCTGTCAGTCAGGTATTTCCTCCTCTCATTCATCATTCATCTTTTTTTTACATTTATCTTCTCATCATCTCTTTAATCACATGAACAAAGAAGGCTTCACATTCTGCATGGTATAATTTACCCCTACAGGTTATGCCTTTTCCCGTCAGTGCTACTTCTTTTCTCTAGACATAAGCTTGGTGAGTGATGTGATTATAATGTTCCTCATTCTCTCAGTGGCTGCAGAGTATTCGGCACATTCTCAGGCATTTGTGTCATTCACACACTGTCGATGTGGTGATATCAGGAATTGTGAGAATGTTTGAAGAGTGTACTGACAGTAAATAGGAGTGTTTTTATTACCAAGTCAACCTGCCACATTCCATTAAATATACATTCTAGTACGGCACTCCTAATGTTACCAAAATTCAATAGCAACACTCCACTTCAGAATACTCAACAAAATGTTAAGAACTAACACATATCAAACATAACTTTCACATCATTGTCAAGTAACCTTCCATGTAACCTAAAAATTGACCCAAAAATATCAAATGATTTGTGTTCCACGTTGTCCACAATGAGTTAGTTCACTGTTCTTGTGGTTTATGGTATGTGGTTTAACTTGTTCCGAAAGGCCTTACAACACATGGTATTTATGCCAAGTCGCTGTCCCAGGTGACATCAATAACATAAAGCCATTTGAATGAATAAAATACTTTAATACTTTCAGTTGTCCAAATGGTTGCCAAATGGCTAAATGGCTTTGTAAGTAATTGAATAGTGAAAGAGTCCCTGTTCCTTTGACGTTATTAGCCTGCATGAGGGAATGCACCAACCCAAAGTCCAATCAGCTAAATCTTCGATCGATAAGACTTCACTGCATCAGTACTACTGTTTTATCTCCTGCCAAAAGCAATGGACGTAAACACTGTAGCTACTGTATATCCTTCTGTGCTGTTCACCTAACGTAATGACTTCTGGCTGCACTCAAAATAACACCAAATCTTTCGGAACCAATTACTGCAGTGCATAATTAAAAATATAAGTCAAGTATGACTTCTGTTACTGTAACAAATTGCTGGGGTGTTGACTGGTCCTTTCTCTCTGGGGTGATTAGTGAGTCGTGGCGAATCGGTGAGATTTTCCATGGCTTAGATTGTGCTGTTGCACTGGGAGTGACCTTCTAATTACTGCCTTGATGTCTTCTAATGAAGTCGATTTTCTGATGTGAGGCAGGCTATGAGTGGTGTAGCCGCTTACTTATAAAGTTTAAGGATAAAAGTACAAATCTGGTGGTGTCCGTGTGATCTTCAATGGAGCTCTTTCAAAACAGAAATAAAAAAAAATGTGATAACTGTTCTTGTAACATTTACGGCACATTATGTTTCGTGATGGTTGTGATGTCTTCTTTCGAAGCGTAAAAGTGTAATAATGACATGTTTTAGACGGGTGTTAAATCTTCATAATGCACAGAAAACTGTAGAGTTACTTCATGTCCAACAACTCCCCACGACTACTTTGTCCAGAGTGAAAAAAAAACTGCTGTTGACTTTGACTAAGAGCACCTGCGCAAATAGACCCAACGCACCCCACCTCCCATCCCACTCACACACACACATACAATACACAAACACACACACACACACACACACACACACACACATAACTCCTCTCCCCTTTCCATTGCCATGGCCATCGCTGCTGTACTTTCCTGTGCGTGTGTATCCGCATGGTTCTCCATGTCCTCCTCTCTGGGGCATAAAGAGGGTCAGAACACTCGCAGGGCTAAACAATGAAGGCCTGTCAGAGCCTTGCCATCCCCAAGCGTCCATGCAACTGCATCGCTCTCCCATTTCCACAGTAACATTGACGGCAGCTGGTATTTTTATCTCTCCTGGGTGTGCGTGTTTTATGTGTGCGTACGTGTGTGTGTGTTTATGCGGTGTGTATGTGTGTGTGTGTGTGTGTGTATGTGTGTGCATGCAAATTTGTGCATGAGTGTGTGTGTGTGTGTGTGTGTGTGTGTGTGTGTGTGTGTGTGTGTGTGTGTGTGTGTGTGTGTGTGTGTGTATGTGTACATGCGCAAATTTGTGTCTATACATGTGCATGACTGGGTGTGTGTTTGCAAGTGTGTGTGCGTGAAAGTGTGTCAAAGAGTGGGAGCATATGTGTGTATGTATGCCTGTGCCTGTGTGTGTGTGTATAGGTCTTAAGTGTGTGTTACAGTATAATAGACTGTACCTCACGACAGCATCACGAAACACATATAATTGCCTCGGTAGAAGTCAAGGTGGGAAGGAAGAATGGTTCCTGTTGATTCAGAAAATCAATGCCTTTCATCAGACATCAAGGTGAGGATATTTTTAGGAGTATAATTATCTGCCTAGTTAGCTCTGAAGGAGGAAGTGAAGTAGATTGGAGAGCTCTGTCTTTGTGACAGTGTTCTTCTGTCAGAATCCAGCTCCTCTTTCCAAGCATTATTACAGTCTGTGAATAGAGAGGTAGATAAGCCTTTAGTGTGCTATGTTTGGATTTTTTTTCTCATTTTGTAAGTCGCGTTGGATAAAAGCATCTGTTAAATGAATCAATGAAATTAAATGAATAAATGGCTTTTCTTAATGGACTGATACTGGTCCTGTTTGTCTTGTTGCACTCTTTGTAGATATATTGTGCCTCATGTACATTTCCTTCATTCTTCATCAATCTTCATTCATAAAAAAAGTAATTGGTCCTGTCAAATATGTAGTAACAATATAGGCTTTGCGCTGCTTAAGACGACATTTAACTCTGTGTAAGACTACATTAACGTCAGATGTCCAGTAAATTAGTAGTCTCTATTTAGAAATGGAAATACTGGTGTTATAAATTAAGGCTCTATGTGCAATGGTATGACCCCCCACCCCCAATCTCTTCCACTTAGTATTTCTAACCATCCCTCTCTTCAGCTCTTTCTTCTCCCATCCCAAGTGAGTGCAGTGATGATGATGATGCATCCCAGTGCTCCTCACGGAGGGCGCTGGTTGCCATGGTGACGCCGGCGGAGCTGGGAGGCCGAGCCATGTGCTGTGTGTGTGTGTGTGTGTGTGTGTGTGTGTGTGTGTGTCTGTGTGTGTGTGTGTGTGTGTGCGTGCGTGTGCTGTGGGCTGGAGACACAACCGTGACTCATTATGTTATGTTTGTTCGCCTCCTCTTCACAGACAAGAAGGACAGGAAGGGGCTGCATGTGTGTGTTTATGTGTGAGGGTGTGTGTGTGTGTGGGTGTGTGTGTGTGTGTGTGTGTGTGTGTGTGTGTGTGTGTGTGTGTGTGTGTGTGTGTGTGTGTGTGTGTGTGTGTGTGTGTGTGTGTGTGTGTGTGTGGGTGTGTGTGTGTGTGTGTGTGTGTGTGTGTGTGTGTGTGTGTGTGTGTGTGTGTCTGGATGCACGCTACAGTAGCTCGCACTGTGTGCACAATCAAACAGCCGAAGATCCATGTGACATGCATATGACTTGTTCCAAGCTTAGTTGATTACACAGAACCCATGCTGGGTCATTTAAGTGATCTCTCTTAGATGGTCGTAGCATTTTCCTTCATTGCCTTTGCCCAATAATTGTTTTTAATCTCCATTTTTCTACTTTGTCTCTACTATTTTGTCCATTTTTGCTTTGTCTACTTTTTGTCTCTGTACAGTTCATCAAAACACACACACAGACACAGAGAAAGAGAGAGAGCGAGAGAGAGAGAGAGAGAGAGAGAGAGAGAGAGAGAGAGAGAATCACCCATAGAGCAGCTGCCAACACCAGCTGAGCACTGCTAAATGCTCTGTATCATATAACTGACCCGTGCTGAGATAATGGGTCCCTGCACACTCTAAAGCTGACATCTCAGCTCTTAAATGTATGCAGAAATTTCCTTTAACCTTTAGCTCTCATCTCACAAAAGCCACTTTTGAATGTGGATGAGTGCACCTTACTGTAGCTACCTTAGCATTAAGAATGACTGCTACTGCCATTGCCAACAGCAGGGTAAAAAGCCACTGAAATGTAGCCTACTATGCTTATGGAAATGACATATAAAAGAGCCAATTCTCATTCTGAGCGCAGAAGGCTATAAAATGATATAGTAGACAAAGCAAAAATGGACAAAATAGTAGAGACAAAGTAGAAATATGGAGATTAAAAACAATTATTGGGCAAAGGCAATGAAGGAAAATGCTACGACCATCTAAGAGAGATCACTTAAATGACCCAGCATGGGTTCTGTGTAATCAACTAAGCTTGGAACAAGTCATATGCATGTCACATGGATGTTACTGAGATTCAGCAACATTACATTCTAATGCTGCTTCATAAGCAATATACAGTAGGCTTGTACAACCCGACAAACATTCATCTTATAAATGTATAATCCCAGGGGAAACTATGATGTGATCAATATGGGGGTGTACTGTAGCCAGGCTATGTGCCATACCAATGCCTTTGTCATGCTCCCGTTACACCGAAAGCAAAAGAATTGAAAACCTTGCAGCTACAGTATATTTGGGGCATGTGCTAAGCCACCGTTGTGATTTGCAGTATATTGCAGACCTGGTGAATGGATGGAAATTCTTTTCATAATTGGATGGACCAGACGCTCAAGACCTGCAGAGTCCCGATAATTGAAACCCAATTATTGTTTTATATTTTACCTCATTAAAGTTTATCTTCTCTGTCCGTGAACTTGCCAGTAATTAGTGTTTATTCCGCTTGTTTGACGACATGAGAGAAGAATGGCGCTCAAAGGAAAAGGGAGACGCCAATGAAACAGAGCCGATGAAATAGTTGACCCCTGCCACCCTTCCGTCCTCTTTCATCTACCGTTGCCATCGTCATCTCTTTTCAAATGGCCAACGGTGAGGAAAGGAGCCGGTGGGGGGCAACCTGCTTTGGAGCACCTTAACCGGGGAAGATGAGAGAGAAATGTGACGGAACGCCTCAGTCGGTAGTGTCGGTAGTGCCGCTGAAGGCCTAGAGCCCAGCAAGACTTTGTTTCAGATGTTTTGCTAAATTAACGAGAGAGGCATGGCAGCCAGTCGTCGAGCAGCTGTGCTAGCATGCTAATTAGTGACGGAGAAATCTGTCAAGCAGATACCAATTCCTCACAAGCAAGTGCAAGCGTGTTGTGTCTCTGCAATTGTGCTTAAGTACTACAGATATAGTTTATCTTGCTCACAATGTGATACTAACAAGCCTTGCAAAAGATCCTGTTATATGCGACAAAAAGATGTCTATACCTTTCTGATTACATACACATATACAGGATTTTTATTTTGGCTTCTGGGTCTTGGGCTTGTCAGAAGGTATACCACACATTTCCGTCTCTCCACACTTCAAAAGTCTGAGTAAGAGAGAGAGAGAGAAAGAGAGAGAGAGCCAAACACCTAGACGGATGCTAAGCATGCGTATCCCCATGGGTGACAGCTGTGCACAACCAAAAAGCCTGGAGGTAAGCACAGCCTGAAAACGAAATTCCCTCTGGTCTTGAAATGTCAAGCGTCCCGCTGCTGGGATTAGCATCAGAGTGAACATACTCATACTCTCTCCCTCCCTCTGGGATTGATCCACGTCTCAGTGTGCACTCTATATATATATACTATATGTGTTATTCTGAACCTACACATCGTGCCTCTGGGTGATTGCTGAGTATGGTTGTCTCCAGTCATCACAGGGAGATAAGGCAGCGTTTGCCTTGACAAGCCACTCACATGTCCTCTACTGCACAGGGGATCACGTCACGTGGAGCTGAGCTGCCCATGCCTAATCAAAATTCAACAAATGCTCAACATTGACACCGTCATACAAGTCAGCTGAGGGCGGCTCAATAGCACACATGAGGTTATGTAAATAGTGTGTTAGGCACTGAAGAGCTGTGAGTCCGTGTGCATCAAACTAGCATGCTAACGTCATATGCTAATGAATCTAATTTGTTAGTCATAAATGTGTTATGTAATTTACTAAAATGGTAGTAACCACTGCCCCTATGGTAGGCTATGCTCAGGAATGGTTAGGCCCTATCTAATTAGTGTGGGCTAGAAGTAAAGAATCAGTTGATGAGATGTGCCAACAAGCTTGCTTGAGAATAGTTTATTGACATTACGGTTCTACCTTGACAGTGACATTTCACAAATTTTCATCACTAATTGATTGTGGTCTGTGGCGTGTTCTCATAACGTTCGGGGCACTGACTGGGCATTAGAACGGTGGCTAATGAGTGTCGATCGCGATTAACATTAAAAAGCCTCGGCACATAGCAAACACTGAGAATGAATGAGACATTTTTTAAACGAACGGTCGGGACAGACTCAGCCAATTAGTCAATCAAACCGGATCCATTAGAGGGAAAAGTCATGACATCCTTTCTTTCAAGAGAGCCTTCTCTCAAGAGAGCCGCCCCCACCCCCCTTCCACACACACACACACACACACACCATTTTAAACTAATTCACTCCCCATACCTAATTGCACAAAATTTCTGGAAAGCTAGCACTTATCAACTGAATGTCTCAAAACTATTCTCAAATTAGTTTTTGCAGATAGGGGAAGGTTAATTGTGGTTAAGAGAAGCGAGAGAAGTGCGCGTCATGACAGTAAGGGAGGTTGGTGTGTCGGGGGAGTTTCTAGAATAGCTCAAGGCCTTAACCACAGAGGAGTGTGTTGCATATAATGCTTGTTTGCTTGGTTGGCAGTAGATGTACTGTACAGCTCCTGGATAGTAGCACAAATCTGAGGAGGCAGAAAACTCATTATAGGATGCATTTAACAATGTTATTTAACTGCCAAATATACTAACATATAACATCACATACCTTATATCTCCAAAAGATACTGTAAGGACTGAAGTATATTGTGGCTGTGAACTATGCATTCTACCTGCAAATCTCCACAAAACACACTAAAGCACAGTTACCAAAACACTATGACCTCCAAATACTCTAAATTAGTGTAATCATTGCATACAACATTTTGTGATGGATACATGATCCATTCTCTGAAGTGAGATGGTGGAAGAGTGGCTGGTCTGTTTATGACTAACACTGTGCCTTTTTTAGAAAGAGGTGTTGTGTATGTGTGAGGAAACAAAACCATGACGCATGTATCGCTGTGAATGGCTGGACGTCTGCTTTGCAGGGGCGTAGCCAGGAAGGGGTGAGGGTGGCAGGGAACCCCCAACTGGTCATGCCAAGTGCCACCCCACCAGAGATATGATAGCTGGGTTTGTTAGAGACGTCGAGAACGTAGAGTAGAATTGTTTTCTCAGCCAAAACAAACATTTTACCTTGCTGTGATGACCAAATTATTCAGGCTATATTTCATTTAATGCATGCATGCAATATTACATCTGTGCACAGGTGAGGTTTCTGATGCTCTCTGGTTTACATGTTTTTCCATCATCAATAGAAAATAATGAATAAAGAGAAATTTAGTATTCTAGGGCTGATTTCTTGGAGGGTGATCCAGCACGAGTGTGGAAAGGACTCCGAACCATCACTGGCTTTGAAAGAAAGTCCCCTCCTATGATGAATGTGAGTAAAGCCTTCCCTGATGAACTTAATGCTTTTTATGCTCTCTTTGACATGAAAAACAAAGACTATCTTGCACTAGCTGCAGCATGTGAAGCAAATGAGGATGCACCTTTCTGTTTCTCTGAGGTCGATGTGAGCAATGCCTTTAGGAGGGTTAATTGTAGAAAAGCTGCTGGACCGGATGGAATTTCTAACAGGGTTTTGAAATCCTGCGCTGCTCAGTTAGCTCCTGTGTTCACTTATATCTTTAACACATCATTGGCTCAAGAGACAGTTCCTACTTGCCTCAAGCAGTCTGTTATTGTTCCAGTACCGAAAAACAAAAGTCCATCATGTCTGAATGACTACCGCCCAGTAGCCCTGACATCTACAGTGATGAAGTGTTTTGAGAAGCTTGTGAAAAACATTATCTGCTCATCCCTCCCTGCCTCCTTCGACCCCCTCCAATTTGCTTACAGAGCCAACAGGTCTACAGAGGATGCCATCTCAAACCTCATGCACACCACCTTAACTCACCTGGAGGAGGGGAATGGGAATTATGTGAGGATGCTGTTCATTGACTTTACATTCAACACGATAGTACCTCTCACCTTGGTCACAAAGATGAAGGCCTTAGGACTGAACACCACCCTGAGTCACTGGATATTTGACTTCCTCACCAACCATTCACAAGTGGTTAGAGTGGGGGGTCTGACATCTGACTCATTTACCATCAGCACTGGTGCTCCCCAAGGCTGTGTTTTGAGTCCACTGCTGTACAACATCTACACACATGACTGCAAAGCCAACAGTAGTCATACTTCCATCATCAAGTTTGCAGATGACACAGTGATCTTGGGCCTGATTAGTAACAACAATGAACAGCTCTACTTGGATCAGGTGGATGAGGTGGCACAGTGGTGTCAATCTAACAGCTTGACACTGAATATCAATAAAACCAAGGAAATGGTAGTGGATTACAGAAGGAAGCAGCAGAACTACAGTTACACCCCACTAATGATCAGCGGGCAACCTGTAGAGAGAGTCACAAGTTTTTTTAATACCTTGGTGTCCACATTACTGAAGACTTAACATGGACTGTTAACACTCAATATGTTCTGAAGTCCAGACAACGACTCTACTTCCTTCGTCAGCTAAGGAAATTCAAAGTTTCTACATCCATCATGAAGGCCTTCTACACTTCAGCGGTTGAGAGTTTTCTAACTGGTAGCATCATCACCTGGTATGGGAACTTCACAGTTAGAGATTGTAGTACTCTGCAGAGAGTAGTGCGCTCAGCTGAACGTACTATAAGAACTCAACTCCCTGCTCTACAAGATATCTATTCCAGAAGAGTACTCCTAAGAGCCCAAAAGATTCTGAAGGACTCTTCTCATCCTAACAATGGATTATTCCTACCGTTGAAATCAAGAAGACGCCTATGTAGTCACAAAGCCAGAACTGAGAGACTCAGGAGAAGTTTTTATCCCCAGGCCATCCCAACTCTGAATTCACACTATACTGACTTTGCACTCATTCACTCCTCAGCACTCATGACCCCCCCCCCCCCCACACACACACACACACCTACATGACTTTTAGCACTTTTACATCTTACATCCCTCTCCCTATGCTACAGACCTTTTATTTATTTTCATATTTTATCACACGTCAAAACACACACACACACACACACACATATCTGACTTTCTCCAACTTTGCATATCTCCATAGAACTTTTTATTTATTATTTTTGATTTCTCCTCCATCTATCTACCCATGTCCTTGATTGCCTAGCCTTTCTGCCCCCGCCCCCACCCCCCACCCCACCCCCATCCCCAACACACACACACAAAACACACACACTTACATCATCACTGTCATCACCTCACATACATACAGCACACTGCTTGCTACAGTAAGCCTCCTCTACATACTTGCTGCACACTGCCCCCCCCCCTCCCTACATACACAGCACATTGTCTTCAGGATCTTCTCCAACGCACATCCTCTACATACTTACAGCACACTGCCCCCACCTACCCACACACACACTACACACACACACACACAGTCACTGCTCCACTCCCCTCCCGCCCACACACACATCTTCACTGTCATCACTCACATACATCATACATACAGTACTCTGCTTGCAATAGTAAGTCCCTTCACCATACTTGCAGTACACTGCCCCCCCCCCCCCCCCCCACCTACACAGCACATTATTTCATCAGGAAGCTTCTCCAACACACATCCCCAACATACTTACAGCACACTGCCCCCCCCCCCCCCCCCCAATACACAGCACATTGTCTCATGAGGAAGCTTCTCCAACACACATATTGCACACTGCCCTCTCCCCACATACACAGCACACTATCCCATCTCCCCTGTCATCCCCCCAACACACCGTGGATCTGCCCAAGGTTTCTTCCTTGGTAAGGGAGTTTTTCCTTGGCCCTGTTGCTCTTGGGTGCTCCTTGTTGGTGCCCCCCCCCCCCCAATCCCAATCCTCCCCCGCCCTTCTTATGCAGCCCATGCCACTTAATCTACTAAACCCCTCTTCTACTGCACTTTTTACCCCCCCCCCCCCCCCCAATAAATGCACAAATAGGCTGACACCAGACATAATTTCACTGCATTTCTTACTTCCAGTATATGCATGTGACAATAAACTTCCTTGTATCCTTGTATCCTTGTATCCTTGTAATATTGACTATTACTTTAAACTACATTATGTTATGTCTTCTCTGAGTCTGTGTCCCAACCTTGCCAGTTGCCACCCCATTAAATTCTTTCTAGAACCACCACAGCTGCCTTGAGAGCACCGCAGTCATCCTGGCAGCTTGAGCACTGAGGCATCGTCTTCTGTAAAGTCGGATTTAATTGGCTGCGCGACGCAACGCTTCCAAGCGTATGAACGTCGGTTGTTTCTCAGCAGGGAGTAAGTGATGCAGAACACATTTTGTTCCCGGCTCGGAGTTGTGAGTTAACCATGAGGTGACCTTCAGCACCCAGGGAAGATAAATTTGGATTATTGATGTAAGCACTGACAATCAATTACATGAGAGGAAAAGAAAAAATCTCAAGGGCGTCTCATTTTTGGAATGCAGAGGAGTAACACCAATAGCAAACATGGCAGCCATCTTGAAAGATAAACAAATGCTGGTGTACACAGGCAAGCTGTTCACACAGATCAACAGCTAGAGGTACTGTATAAGGGTGTCCGCTGCCAGTCTATTGGGGGCTTTGGGTTCTGGGCTATTCAGCTGACACCCCAATTACCCGAATAAAGCATAAAGTATAGTGGTTAAGTCTATAGTATAGTATAGAGTCGAGTAGAGTAGGCCTGCAGTACAATATAGTAAGCCTACAGTATACTACAGTACAGAATAGTTGAATGAACCATTTTAATGAATGAGTTGAATGAACCATTTTAATGAATTTTCATAAATCACTTTTTTTAAATTGTTTTCCTAGTAACTTCAGTGGAACTGTAATTGGGTTATTGGTCCGTGTAACGCTTTGCAGTGCTATGTTCTATTTGCAGAATTCACATGAAAAAATATAAAAATAGGCTTAAAAATCCGTTATCCATTCTTTAGGACGGCACAGTAAATGGGTTATTGTTGCATATTTTGATTTTCAATTAAGCACAGTTACGGTTTTCTGTTCAGAAGTTAAAAATTGAAATGATGCGTCAATTTTCTAATTTTCCTTTTTTGAGCTTTTGGTTGGACTGAACCACGAGCACCTGGGGGAGAACACCATCTAGCTGGGCCAGGCTAGATGGTGGAAGAGAGCACCGCCTAAGTTGTGTGTGATTTTGACTCATTACTTTAGTGATTAATAACTAAAACTTCGCCGATTTTTGGGAGATGGCACGTTAAACATAACTTTCAGCCTATGTTGAACATATCTACAGTATATTTGAATACCATGGCCATGCCATACCATAGCAAATAATTCCCCAAAGCAGAATTCTTTGCCATCGACGTCAGTCTAGGCTATAGAGGCTACCCCAAGCACTGTTTGACATGGGACATTTTTGCTTATTTAACACTTTACGCTAGACTATGTTTCATTAGGGTAAACGAAGACACAACAGTGAGTATATGCCTAATTTATCAGTTTATCTCTTTATTAATTTCAACAGCAAATAGCCTACATTGCTATAGGCTACGGCTCAAGTCCATTGGATCATGTAGGTCTCCAAAGCCTCCCAGAACATGAACATTCTACACACGTACTCATAGGTATCAGGATGCAGCAATGTCTCCCTCTGCATCTGAAGTTCTGATCTCGAACTGACATTATCAATTGCTTGGCACCTTGATGCAAGCTGAACTGTGTTTGATAGGCCTCCATCTCTACATCCGCTGATAAAATGTGATCACCAACACCGCGCACCAATATGTATCAGGGCAACCCCCTACGCTTGTGGTTCACCCCAACAAAAACGGTAAAAAGGGCAAAAATCCAATATTAACTGAATTTTACTTTTGTTTCCAATCCAGTTTCTGTCTTTTTCTTTATCTTGACTAATGACACATTTAGAAAATAGCAGCAATTATCTATTTGCTGACCAGTTAAAAAAAATTGAGAATTGGATTATTGAACACATTTTTTATTTGGATCAGATGGATGGAGCAAATAGAACAAAGCACTGCAAAGCGTTACACGGACCGTTATTGTTATTTGATTTATCTTTACTCAATCGAAACAACACAACTGCAATTGTATTGATATTACCTGAAATACACAATTAAATAATATGATTAATAATGTTTTAAAAAAATGGATATATAGCATTTCGGAACCAAACTCTTCAGTTGTTGTCTGTTGTTTAATAGTCTTTTTTTTATACTCACCAATATCCATCAAGTGCCCTTACAAACATAAGTAGACGGAGGAAGGACTGCATTGCTTTTCCATGTAATGCACAGGTGGTCACCTCACATCATTTGTCACAAATGGCGAGAGGGAGAATCAATCACATAACAACAATATACTGAAACAAAATTCATTTCTGAGCATGGAGAATCAACTGAACTAAGCATGATGTGGATTCTGAGAACTTAAAAGCAATGAAGGGAATGACCTGATGTTCATTTCAGTGAAAACTGAATATGATGGGATTGCCTCAATCATCACAGTGATATCATATGAAGGCTCACAGTTCATATACGGTTCAAGCTCCATCGCTCACTTCAATGGTGTATGAAATATACACTGCTTCACATTATGCTTTGCTACTTCACAATTTGGCTTTGCTTTACTACACGGTATCTGTCCCGCTACAATGCAACCATACAGTAAAGGCTGAAGAGGATGGAAAGGAAAGCTTTTGTTGCACACTGGAAACATTTAGCGGAAAATTCTTTGAAAGGGTGGCATCATTTAGAGGTCTGAATCGACAGCATGAATTGTTCGCCAGCAAGCCAAGCACAGATGGCACCGGACGCTTGCCTTGGAGACGTGCCATATGGCTGCAGTCAGGTGTGAGGGCTGGTGCATTTGTGCGTGTGTGTGTGTGTGTGTATGTGTGTGTGTGTGTGTGTGTTAGTTTGTGGGTGCATAATAAGTGGACCCATGCTTGTATTTCTGTGTGTGTGTGTGCATGTGTGTGTGCGTGTGTGTGTGCGTGCGTGTGTTTGTGTGAGTGAGTGATTGTAAATGTGTATGTATGTGTGTGTGTGTGTGTGTTTTTGTCTGAGTGAATGAGTGTTAATGTGTGTCTGTGAGTGTTAGTTTGTGTGTGCTTAATAAATGGACTCATGCTTGTCTTTGTGTGTGTGTGTGTGTGTATGTTTATGATTAAGTATGTACAAATATGCATATCTTTATTTCTTCATTTGTCAAACGTGTGTGTTTGTGTGCGCGCATGTGTGTATGTGTGTGTCTATATGTAAATCCAGTGCATCATCCAATATAGCAAGAGCTTTCTACTGTAATGCATCTTGTGCTTTTCTGCACATCAACACAAATCATTACTTAGCACTGTTGAAAACACAGACGCACATGCGACAGGTAATCAATCTCCTCTCAACAGTCTCCTCATTATTTCACTGTGATGGCATCTCTAGGAGGGCAGGAGGAAGAGAGCTGGCAGTCGTTTTAAGCCACTGTTCTACAGAACGTTATGTGGTAGTATGATACTAATCTTTAAGTAAACCACCCCTGCAAGTTTGCTGTTGGAGTCCTTTTGACCTGACCGGACAACATTACATTGCACCATTTCAGCAGAAATTGATCTCTCTCTCTCTCTCTCTCTCTCTCTCTCTCTCTCTCTCTCTCGCTTTCTCTCTCTCTCTCTCCCTCTCCTCCCATCTTTCCTTCATCTTGGAACAGAATGTACTGCAGTATAACTGCTCTCTGAATGGGGCCATTGGGGAAACGCAGTCTGCTGGCTGAGACAGATGCCTGGATGCTGCACTGCACTCCTCATAGAAAGCCGCAAGCCTGCAGGCTCAGGTCAGGCAAGGGCAAGAGAAGGCTTTCAGGTGTCATTAGTCTGTCATCGCTTCATGCACCACTACACCAGAATGACTACGGTCCCAATCAAAACCACCAAAAAAAAAACAAACAAAACAAAAAACAAATCTGCATTTGTTTTAAAAACAACATTTGAGGGGTAAGTGAAAACATTGGTTCATCAGTGTTTTTTTGAAATTGCGGTTTGTGCCAATCCGGTGAACAATAAAAAACAGAGTGATGCGTTTATCACAGGCGTGCAGGGAAGTCTTCATAAAGCCTGGAGCACAATGACTAAGTTAACAGCACAGAGGACAGTGTTTTGGTGGGTTTAAGGACAGTGAAGTGGACCAATCAGACAACCCCAAACCAATCAGGACTTCGACCTGAGAAGTTCAATTCAAGTTACTACAGTACGTATTTTGGCAGCAGACTGGCTGTGTTGAAGCAAAGTATATCTAAATCAAATGTTTGTTTAGACCTACAACTCCTATTATCGTTCATAATGAAATAGGCCACTAATGACAGATAATGTGAAGATAATGTACAAATGTGTTGTTTTCTCCATCCACTACAAATATGTTTTGCTCTGTTGAATATCGCAACTGAGCATGGTTCATTTTTAGTGAACTCTTTAACACCAAAAATTCATTACTTTTTTTTTCTACCTAGTTTTTGTCATTACGCTCTGCTCTCATATCGCAGAGTTTCGTTTCCATCTCTCATATTTAATGGATGGCACGGCGCTGCACTGTGGCTGTAAAGGCAGAACTCGTTTAGGGCCACAGCTGCAGGGTTGTTCTCCTCGACGCCCGCACTAATGGCTTAATGACTCCACTGATTTTGTTTTTACACTCGAAATAATGAGAACCGAAATGTGGCGATGCTTTAACATGCTTCGTTACGAGAGGAGAAACCCTCAGTTCAAGAGTCGTCTTTGCGGGGTTATGTAATCTCTGGATTTATGGCCGACACAAAAGGGTACGTGGAGGTCTCACAAGCAACTGAGTAATTGATGGTTTCAATTCTAGTAATGTGAGCAAGCTGCAAATAAGTGTTGGAAGGCTATGGTGCAATAGGGCTACATGGACACATTTATCAGAAGTTGCCCAAGAAAAAAGACTTTTCCATCAAAGACCGGAAATGTAATAGGGGGTTTAAATGCCCCCTACTATATGAAATACAGTCTAAAAATCCATGTTTCACATTATGGTCTATTCTCGAATGAAATCATATACCCCCACAGCACGCGCCCACTTTTCATTTTGAAATTGCTGGAAGACCTTTTTCTTGGCATAGTTATTTTCTGAGCTTTATAGCAACAGTGTGGGCATAGCAGCTGTAGCACAGGGATCTGCAGTGCCACTATAATTCTGCATATCTGTATTTTAATGCAAAAAATGCAAAATCCTCTGAAATGATCATACCCACCTCCTCATCTTCTCTCTCTCTTATTTGCATTCAGCTTTTTAAATGTATTCCTCCACCTATCCAGGCACCTGGGCCTGTGATCCAATTCTCTCGTCCAAGCAATCTCTGCGGCAATCACTGAGTTCCGAGAACTCATTATAAATTCATCATATTTATGCCACATCTTTTCCCTCTTTATACGGGAGGGGTCCCTGTGTCCACACAGACGCCCTGCCTCGCCTCTGAGATTAATCAAAGCAGCACACTGCTGTTTTCCTCTTCCTGATCTGAAGTGCTTGAACATGTTTTATCCAACCAGTTAGCCTCACGCTCCCTCTCCAAGCAGGCAGGGGGGTGTGGTGTGGTGGGGGTGTGCATAGCGCTTGACCCCGACCAGTCTGGTACCGAGAGGGGCCACTTAGCAGAGGGACTGGGCCCTGGCGACAGTGACAGATGCTCTCCAATCTGCCACGGCCACTGCAGCATCATTACTTCTCATTACATAGACGACACGTTCATATCCATAGTGGCTGACGTGGTGGACCACAGTGGCGTAGGTGTGTGTGTGGAGGTGTGTGACAAGCGCTGGGCACTGGTATTTACTGCTTACAATGCAGCGTGCTGCTAACAACTGGGGTGTAGAAACAGTAGACACACCCTCACAAGCACACGCACACGCACACACACACACACACACACACACACACACACACACACACACACAAACACACACAGACTCACACACAAATACACAAAGACACACACAGACACACACACCACACACAAAGACTCGAACACAAATACACACAGACACACACACAGACCACTATGTGTGTGTGCGTGGACAGCTCTATCGTTAGCTTGACAGCACTGCGTGGACGGCTCGTTATCTTGAATGGATATTTTCTCACTCAAACTGTCACTGTTAGGCTGATGAAACTCAATGGATGCTATTTCACTGCAGCTTATCTGATGAGGACAGGGTTTTCACACATTTGGCAACATGTCTTTAAATGGACTGCCACCATTTATTCCAGATCTACTTGACAGGCTTGCTTGTTATTCCAGCAAGCTTATCACCACTGGTGTTACCTTGTCAGGAAATCTGCTGATAATCACTTCAGTTCAGCTTTATCCCTTAAGCATTCATTTCATATATTCTAAGATATCTTAAAGCTAAACATTTTCAACTGTGTTCACGTGGCGGCACAAATAAGTGCTTCCACTGCTTTTTCATGTAGTATTCCTGTAGCTCAATCATCAGGTATTACCAACCCCGTCAAGAGCTCATGTCCACTTATTGTTTACAGTAAATCAACCCTTACCGCTACCACAAGTTGATGCAGATGAAAGCATCTGCTAAACGTATGGGTCAATGCAACTTTGCCTCTAACAATGTCAAGAAAGATCACAAGATCTCCTGGGCGACAGTATTGATAGACTGCACTGCATTGCGCAACTCCATCTAGCTGCTTTACACATTGCTCCCTGCCTGAGAGGCCACTTCAGTCATGGGGTCAGTAGTCTGACCTTCACACTATAGGGCCGTGCACGCCGGTTTTTGTGAAACCGGTGAGGTTTTGTTAACGGTTACGCCTTGCATGTACACGACACCGGCAGTTTAGGAGACTGAAACCGATAGCTTTTGAAACCGGCTTCCGAAGTGGGAACTTCTGAAACCGCCGGCTAGACCGTGCCGTGTAGACGTGTGAAGCCGGCAATCCTATGACGACATAGCCAGCCCCACCCCTAACGCAGCCACGGCACGACCTGACATGTTGCTTGTCAAAACAAACCGAACCATTTATTTATCATATTAAAATGTTTTTCTTTCCCCTGTCATGATTTATATGCCTATCAGCCTTTAGTGGCTAAGTTAGAAGCACACGTTAACTTAACCTAGTTAAACATTAGCTTACTGCATGTTAGTGTTTTCTCCAGTGGTGCTCAGACCTAATGCAATGCGTAGGCTAAGCATTTGAAATTTCACATAGCAGTCACATACTTTGAAAATGAACTTTATTAGTTTAACAGTTGAATTGAAAACCGAATTGTCTGTAGTCTCCTTATTTCATGCGACTGCATAACCTTATTAGACATTCTCTGGCTTAACAAACTGTTTCAACAATGTTTTCTTCTACTCGATTCACGCGAAAATATCGTGAAGCTTCTGCACAGCGGCGCCATCGACTGGTCTGGCATATGCACTACGGCACATTTAGCCGGTTACACCTCTGTGTGTACCTATGGTGTGTACACGCGAGGTTTTTTCTTGCCGGAGTCGTTAAAGGTGTGAAAGCGGTAAGAGAAAATCCACCCGGCGGTGTCGTGTAAACGGCCTCTATGCCACTGCAACTGCTCATCCATCACTATCAACACACCCATCATGGCCACAGGATTGCAGCTACCAAAACTGCTGAGTGCTCACACCTGCAAGCTACGGTTTACAATCAAATATTGACCGCTTTAAATTATCTTGTTCTAGTCTAATCATCTTCGATTAAGAAATGAAGTTAATTTATTGGAGACTAATGAAGGACAGAAGTTAGAAGTGGATATCTGTACATGGCAAGCCTATCACCCTTTCATGGGCCACATAACCAAAAGTGTTAGACAAAATCCGATTTGGGCTGTCGGTGCTGTGCGCTGTATATGGCCACTTCCCGCTTGGCCCAATAAATGCCAGCGGTGAATTATATCCCCAGCCAAAGGAATTATGCCCTTGTGGAGCTGGCATGTTATCAAAATGCATTCCGGAGAGGGTTATGCGAGTGTCAACTGGCTGATTATTACAAACTCTGGCAGCGAAGGCAGAAGCGCGATCCAAACATCTGCCATTTGCACTAATCCTCCTGTGCCAGAAAAAGATGTGTTTGTGACAGCCAGCCCCACCAATCTCGCATGTAAATAACGTTTTGTCGGCGCGACTCCGCTCAGTTATCGCTGACAAATCGCTTTGACTAGTAGGGGTTAAGGTGGCGAAGGCAATAATAGCACACAGCAGCCTCCTCGCGAGAACACCTCAACGCCCTGTCTCGCAGCGAGGCCAATTTAGAGATCGTCTTTATAAAGCCTTCCCCCTCAGAGGTGCAAATGAAGTTAGGTTAGCGAGCCTGCTCCCTACTCGAGGGTGTCGAGCGATGTGTAAATTCAGAGGACTTTATTTTAGAACAGAGTACTTAACAGCCTGACAAAGCCACAGTCCATCGCAGAAATACAGACTGCTGAACAGTCGGGATTTTTCCTGCTAACGAAAGGACAGCTTGAGACTCAACTAATTCAATCAAAAAACAGCAAATAATTGGAGCTCAAGAAAAGAGCGTGTAGATTGAAAGGTGATGATTGTGGCCAATGACTGTAGCTCTGACATTCACTAATTAATCACTTCATCTTTAATTACTAATTGGTTCTCTGTTGCTGTGCTGCACCTTATGTCAACCTTTTTGTTTTGTTTTAAATATACAGTGTATATTTTGGCTCTATGAATACATTTATCCTTTCCAGCCTGACGCACATGTGACATAAATGGCATACCACCAATGATGCCCTAGCTCTATGTGAGCCGCAGAGCAAACAGCAGGGAGTAAGCTCATGGCTGTTTAAAAGACACAACATGGGGAGAGAAGAGGGGGAAAGAAGCACTCGGAGCAAAACAATCCAGATGACGCAGATAGGGCCATGGGGGAGAGCAGGCGAAACCTTGTCTCACGCAACGCACACGACCGCACACTCACTGAGCAACCCAAACGCGTCACAGCAAACAAATGTGTGTTTGTGTGTGTGGGTGGGAGGGTGACACAATGGCGAAAGGACAGTGATGGCATCAGTGCTGTGCAAAGATGAATTTCTCATTAAAAAATCCCAAATGAATGACAGTGAATGCCCTAGGACAACAATCAGTGACCTCTTGAGTCAGCAAGACCTGGCACCCTGCAATGAGCCCAGGGCCATCTCAGTGACGCGGTGGCCATTTTTGTTTCCCCCCGCTCTGTGTTTTGTAGCGAAGGATGCCAAGCTGGCCTCCTTTCACTGGAGCTCACAGACTGAGCACACAAATAGGCATCTTTTATCTGGAGAACAGACGCTGGAACTGGTCCCAACTGCTCTGCCCACACCGGATGGTGGAAAAAATGATTGGATGTGTATGTGTGTGTGTGTGAGTGTGTGTGTGTGTGTTTGATGATGATGGGGTGGTGGAGCACTTTGCTTTTACTTGCTTCCACTTGCTTGTTGACATCCTGCCACAAGCGGAAAAAAATGTTTTATGTAACATGAAACCACTCTGCAATTAATGCCCTGATCAAGGCTTTTTGTATTTGACCAGCCATTAGTTATTCACACAAGAAATGTTTGCACGTTTTTTTTTTCTTTCGTCCCCTCAGTTCAATGTCATGGGTTGTCTTTAGGCTTCAGTAAACAACATATAGCAAATTCAAGTAACTCCTCTTGGGGCAGTAATTTATTTTAGCCTTGGCACAAGCTGGGCAAGCTGTATTCTAATTTTAAGAAGCTGGATGGTTGGGTGTTTTGAAGGAACACAACTAAAACCAGTTTTGTATATACAGTCCAACAATAATCAATTATTTTATTAATCAGCAATTTAAGTTTTGGCCCCCTGACTAATTATTTATTCTATTCTTTCAAGTATATCTTTTGTATGGTATCCTATTCTTTCAAGTATAATATCTGCATGCTAAGACGACCTCTGCATACAAACTGCGAACACTTAGTTTGGACTAAGAGATGGCTTTATTCATTAGTTTTGTGGCAGCCCCTGAGGAAAGGGGGAGAGCAGTTGAATGGAAAGAGCACTACTTCTTGGGCCGGTGCCCAGTTCAACAGGGGCCATTACCTTTGATTTAATTAAGCGCAGGGAAGTTGAGATGCTGGGGGGGGGGGGGGGTGCACGCATCCATAAATTGGATGGGCCGTGGACAGCTTGATGAGGCTCTGGAGATTGCATGGATGTGACAAAAATGGCACTCTGGGAGGAGTCACTGGCACTCTGCTGCGTTTCATGAGCGCTGCGGCGACAAGTGACATACCGGCGGTGGAGTGCCGGGTGAGTTCCTCGCCTCGGACGAGAGACCCAGGGCAGAAAAGGCTGAAGTGCAGTGGCACAAAGAGCAGAACACAGGAGGGACAGCAGCCAGGCGGAGGGTGGAGGGGAATAGGTGTTATTAATAGCCCTGATGGCTCAATGACCGCTGTGTGCAAGAGCCTCTTCTCTCTCTCTCACTCCCTCTATCTCTCTCTTTCTCTCTGTCTGTTTCTGTTTAGTGCGAGGGTTCATTGTAGTCGTGTTCCTATCCAGGGGAGCCAAGGCGGATCGCCCTGGTTAACCTCATGATGGGGTTTAGATGTCGTCCCGGCTATTCATTTTTAGCATTAACGTTCATGCTGATGATTCATGGGTCTGGCCACGGCTGCCCTTCGCTGCCTTTTAATCTCTCATTTGCGACATTAACCTGAGATGTGAGGTGAGCGGGGACAAAAGGTTCAAGTTAATTTGCCTCCCACCCCATGGATGACGTTTTATCTCAGTTATGCAATGCGGGTCAAGCAAGGAAGAAGGCGGATGGTGAGGGTGGGGGTGCTTGAATGAATTCAGTGTGGTCACTCCAAAATCTGCAGCCTGCTATATTTTTCCCCCATGAGGGGACTCTCGATTCTGTAAAGTCACAACCTGATCATGTTGGCAGCTGTGATTTGAGACTGCGATGTGGCAGTGAACACATCGCAGACACCCCCCCACCACACACACACACACACCACCACCACCACCACCATTCTCTAGACTCAGTCTCTATTTGATGTTCCCGAACTCCATTTCTTGTCAATTACGTAACAGTGTAATGTAGATCCCAAAGGCAAGCAGGACTGTGTCTATCATCCCTTTGCTTTTTAAGTGAATGCACATCCTCGTGAATGGGGCTCCCATTTGGCCAGGGCCAGCCCTGGTGGGTTAGTGCAGGCAAGCAACATCATCAGCCACTATTGATTCACATGGACGTTTTTAGAGCCACAGTCCATTCCTCTGGTGATCCTAGTGAGGAATGCTTACAGAGAGATATATTTATATTAGACGGCTGAGTGAAGAAGAGGATGATGAAGAACAAGAAGAAGAAGAAGAGGAGGAGGAGGAGAAAAAACAAGTCTTCTTCCCTTCTCCCCCCTTCCAAAGTCATTACGGTAATAACCTGATATTGGTGACAACAGCATTTTTCATCTGACAGTTATAGCCCATATAGCACGCCGTGATGGGAACATATTATGTGCAACTAGATGTACCGCAGAGCGGTACAAAATATGACCGCCGCCCAGTCCAGCACATTTTTTCCACAAAAAGAAATCACGCTGAAAGGCCTATATGATTCTAACTGTCTCACTAAATTGCATTATCCACACTCAATTCTCACTGGTATCTGCTAGACAACAAGTACCAAAACATTATTAGTTCATAGATTTCACATGTAAAATTCATTTTATACAACCCCACCTCCATCTTGCCTATTCATAATTCTGAGAAATTCTTGATTGTTTGTGTTATGTTTATGTTATGTGTGTGTGTGTGTGTGTGTGTGTGTGTGTGTGTGTGTGTGTGCTTGTGTGTGTGCCTGTGTATGTGCCTGTGCATGCAAGCGTATATGTCTACTGTGTGAGTATGTGTCATACGTATGATTACTGTGAATGTATGTGTGTGTGTGTGTGTATCTGTTTGTGCACATGTGTGCACATGAAATGGGTTAACATGACCCCTGGAGGCGAACATACGGAAAAAAATGGTCATCCTAGGCCCTATAGTTCTCAAGATATTCACAGAGAACTGTGTCTGCCCTACCCTCCTTTTGGGGGGTCCAGTCCAGCGGGGGGGCTACAGATCAAAACGAAAAATGATGGTTCCATGTTATCCATGTGGGGGTACAAGCCCACCAAGTTTTGTGTACCCCGGTCTTTCAGTGTCCCGGGAATCCTTGTTGGTGTACGTCACTAAATGTACACATAAATTATTTTATTGTAAGGCCCCCCATGAACGAAAGTACACAAAACTTGGCATGCATTCGGAGGGTGTGATAATGATCCTACACTTTTCATTTTGTGCAGTTTTGACCTTGTCAGCCAGAGATATTGTGATGAAAACACCTAATTTTTTGCTTTTTAATTTTTAACTAGGTGGCGCTATACATGAAATAAGTGGTAATGGGATGGGTTGACATGCCCCCTTAAGACCAATATACATAAAAATGGTGGACCTCCTAGGCCCTACGGTTCTCGAGATATTCACAGAAAACTGTCTCCGGCCACCTACAGGCCAGTTGGTGTATAGTAACATAAATTAATTTATTGTGTGGCCCCCCATGAACGGAATTCCACGAAACTTGGCGTGCATTCAGAGGGTGTCATAATGATCCTACACTTCCAATTTCGTGCAGTTTTGACTATGTTAGGTCACAGATACCTGCGATTACAACACCTCATTTTTACTTTTTTGTGTTTAACTAGGTGGCGCTATACATAAAACGAGTGGTTATTGAATGGGTTGACATGGCCTCTTGAGATCAACATACCAAAAAAAAATGGTCCTCCTAAACCCTACGGTTTTCGAGATATTCACAGAAAACTGTGTCTGCCCTACCCTCCTTTCGGGGGGTCCAGTCCAGCGGGGGGGCTACAGATCAAAACAAAAAACGATGGTTCCATGCTATCCATGTGGGGTTACATGCTCACCAAGTTTCGTGTACCCCGGTCTTTCAGTGTCCCGGGACTCATTGACGGAAATTTGGGCATGCGAAAAAAAAAAAAAAAAAAAAATCTGACTAAACCTATATGACCGCCGCTTCGCTGCGCGGCGGTCATAATAACTATCAGCCTCGTTGCTTGACTGATGACCATCCTTTTCCAGTCAGATTCTGGCATCTGTGTTTTGCTGCACACCCCAGCCTGCACACTTTATATTCCTCACACACAATCAATATCAGACACCATATATTTTCAGCCTCGATGGAGATCGACTGTATATTTGACCTGAGGTTATTAGTGTATTTCCTGTATATACAGCATTGTGGTTACTAACAGAGTAGCCAGCAGCTTTATATATATATATATATATATATATATATATATATATATATAGTGGGTTGCTTTCCGGATGTTTCTTGCCAGTAAGATTAATCAGTTCTGAATTGTCGCTCCCCATTGCAATTCTCTATTCATTCACTGGTTTACACCCATGCTAATAATAATATTAATAGGCAATTAGTTACACAAAATCGCATTACTATTCCAAAATTGGAAGAATCCAAAAATTAGGACAATTATTCGGTCCCCTTTATAGCTCAACTTGTGTGCTATTTTTCTGTCTAGATAGAGACATGGCCCATTCATTTTTGTCCTTTCTCTTGTCTTTCAAAGATGTTTAGATTCTGACACCCTCCAACCATGATAGTCATGAAAATATTTTCTTCAGTTTAAAATAATCACTGATAGTTCAGCAAATGAAATATTAAAAGTGTTGTAGATTCAATTGTAGAATCAGTGTGGTTTCCCCTCTCTCTGTTGTATATATTGTATACTGTATGAATGTGTATGTGTGTGTGTGTGTGTGTGTCTGCGTGCGTGTGAGTGTGTGTGTGACCAATGTATCCGTGTATTTGAGCATGTGTGCAAGCTAGTATGTACATGTATGTGTTTTTTTTCTGCACTATTTAATCGTATCCTTTAGGATGATGCAGCTTTCCTCTTTGCGCATGTTTGTGAGGGGCTTTGTTAGCCTGTGTGCGTGTTTTATGGTGAGCTGTCACAGTTGCCTTATTCACAGGAGAGTTCATGGTCTGCTGCACCCAGAATGTCAATGGCGTGAAAGCTGACGGCCCTCCAAATGATCCATTGGCCGATGGCTGCCAAGGGGGCCACTGCTGTTTCATGTTGTCAGTTCCACACGCATGCTGTTCTGCTTGTTGACTGACTAATATTTTCCACATATTACAAACACACATGGTTCCAGCAAGATGTTCAGACTTGAGACTTCAAACAAAGCCTATACTCTACTGTGGTCATGTGCGTGCGAAGGTCTTCATGCTTTACAGTCGATTCAAATCCGATATGCTTTTTAAAAAAATGTAATTGGCTGTTGCGCTACAAATATGAACAAACTTTAGCCAGAATCATAGAAGGTACCATTAAAGATTTTCAGATCTACCACTGCATAAGTGACTGTGTGTTGTTCAACATTAATATGCATTTTCATAATTGCCAAAGTGTCTTTGATTGGAGATTTGTGAAACTACCTTTCTATGAAGTGCTAATGAAGTAGCAAATAATAGACCTTATAAGCAGATTCTGAAACTTTAACCTCCATCGATCAATTTATTTAATTAGTCTGGTAATGAAACTCAGGACAGCGGCTAAATCTTCAACGCTCTGTGGCTTTCAGTTAATAGATTGCCCAACCTTGAGTTTGTGTATGCACAACAACACAAGTGAATACCTCTAATACTATTCAAATTTGAAACAACTAAACAGATTTATTTTCGAGATCTAAGAGGAATGAGAGATGGACAGGAATAACTTGAAAGCAATGAGCAACAATTCTGAGTGCATTTTAGTCTTCACTTTACATTTTATATGTAAGCACATGTTGCTGTAACCCGTGTGAATGATCTATCTTGGTAAAGAACCAAATGTCTTGTGTGTTGGTCAGTGAAACTGATTCTGATTATTATATTGATTGTTCAACTGTCTCTCCTCTTTCTCAACTAGCCCACTGCTGCTTGTCACTACTCTGGAAATCCCCATGTTGACAAATAGCTAGTGGTTAGTTGTAACCCACTTATTCCTTCTCAGCCACAGCCAAGCGGAACTAAAACGGTAACCAAAAAACAGTTAATTTGATCAGTTCCTGGTAAACAGAGCTCCCTTGCTATCTCTACAGTTCATACACAAACAAGTGTATCGAAGCATGCTGATACAAAGATTGACTATGCATCAGTCTGCATGACTATGCATATCTCTGACAAAGAGCTTTCAAATATCAAACAGATTAGCAATCAAAACAATTGGACACAGTTACATGTGGACCTAGCATCTTTGTAAGTGTATAGTATATGTATATGTATAAATTTGGTCTCTGCATTTATCCCAATCCGTGAATTAGTGAAACACACTCAGCAGCACACAGTGAGCTGCCTGAGAACAGTGGCGCTCGGGGAGCAGTGAGGGGTTAGGTGCCTTGCTCAAGGGCACTTCACCCGTGCCTACAGGTCGGGGTTCAAACCGGCAACCCTCCGGTTACAAGTCCAAAGCGCTAACCAGTAGGCCATGGCTGCCTGGCCGACAGATGTGCACTCCTATGCGTTTCAACCTCCTATTATCTAAGAGCGGGGATGAAACAGGCCCTGGGCTGGCTGGCTGTGTGGCTGACGTTAGCACGGGCTCGAGTTTCACAGCGAAAGCGAAAGCGGCTCCACACAGACAGGAAGTGAAGGCCCCCCCACTGGTGCTCGCTATCGCATCTGCGGACAGCACACACACTCACACACACACATACACACACCACACACACGCATACATACACAACCCACACACACGCATGCATACACAACCCACACACACGCATACATACACAACCCACACACACGCATACATACACAATCCACACACACGCATGCGCACACACACACCCACACATCTCTCTCTCTCTCTCTCTCTCTCTCTCTCAAACACACACACACAGACACACACACCCTCCAGTGACACAGGATCCCGCCGAGAGACTGATAATGCCCTCCTACTGGCAGACCACCTAGAGAGGTAGTGGGAAGAGGAAAATTAATGACAAACCTGGAAGAAGAGGTTGTGGAAAGAAAGACAAAATAGTAGTTAGGAGAGACTGACAAGGACAAGATAGGGAGAGAGGGATAGAGAGAGAGAGAGAAGGAAAGAGTGCTTGTCCAACAGCGGCACAAAGACAGAGACAAGGAAAGGCAGACAGAGAATGAAAGAGACTGACTCAGAGGATGATAAGATTGAGAGAGAGATAGGGAGATAGAGAGAGAGAGTGAGGAAAGTGACTGACACACAGAGGAGGAGATAGTTAGCGAGAGAGAGAGAGAAAGAGAGAGAGAGAGAGTGAGTGCTGCTCTGCAGGAGGTGACTGGCTGGATGGCTGACTCTTTCATACCCCAGCGTGAACAAATGTCGGATGGGAGGGAGGCGTAGCGCTCCCCTCCCCTTCTCTCTCCCCGGGAGCGGGAGAGAGCGCACAGCGGTGCCACGCCGCAGGCCAGAGAGAGATGCACCTGCACCACCCTGCTCTACACCCAGCAGCTCCAACCCCCCTCCACCACCACTGAAACATCTCTCACCCCAGACAGCACGCCTGGAAACACGCCAGATCTCCTAACCTACTTGCAAGGACACATCCACCGCCACATCTCCATATAAATTGCTATCTAGCACAGACTGCAGACACATATAGTGGTTTAAAACTAGCCAGGTGCACACTTTTGATGAAATGATTTGACCTATTTGTGTGGACAGGGGGGAAAGGACAGCTCGGTCAGCCATCAGATCTCCCACTGCTTCGATGTCAGCAGCCTATCTTCCCTGACAAGGCCATTTAATCTCTGCTGCGATGCAACCTTGAGCCACACTGGAGTGAGTGGTTTTAATACCGTCGGACATGCCAATTAGAGAGAGAGAGAGAGAGAGAGAGAGAGGCAAAGAGACAGAGAGAGCCTGTGGAGTGAATGGCGGGGGACTTACCTCAGTTGTCCTGGTCAAGCATGGGTCATTTCTGGCCTACGTTCTTCCCCTCCTGTCGCCTGCTGCCACACTCCCAGCCGAGGTTTCCCCTGCCATGGCAGTGCCGTGTGTCCCGCTCAGCTTTGCGTTTAATTTTTTCTCTCTCTCTTTTTAAGGTCTCTGGGGCTCTGGAGCAAGGCTATAATTGGACGTGGGGGGTTCGCTCATGCGGAGGATCGCACTGCTTTGTAGAGCGTTACCATCAGGCGAGCTATCTCAGTCACACACTAAAAGCCGGGAATGGAGTGACTGTCCCCCATTTTGAATGCCGTTCATTGGGGAAGTTGTATGTCGGTGCACTTTTCACCTTCAAATATCATCTATCTGCATTGTAATTTCAGCTAGCAGGGCACAGAACAGGTGCTGCACCACCTGTTCATGGGTTTTTCTGCCAAAAAGAGCCATGTGCCAGAGAATGGGGCAACAAAGGCGATAAAGTTGAAATGAAATGGGAAAGAGCACACACACACACACACACATATATCTGCAGGTGCTGTGGTGTGGCTTAGATCGTTCGGGGGTACACTTCCTGTTTTGATGAGGATGAATGAATAGGTTGGTAATATTAGCCACAGTTTCATAACCCTGCCACACCCAGATTTTGAGTTTGTGAGAACTTTTGCCTTTTCGCACTTTTGCCTTTCTACTCAGTAAATCACACACATCCTTCTTCACAGACTCCAAGGGAGTCGTAGGAGGTAGAATGGTGGAACTGAATTAATGCAGCCCTCAACGGGAAGCACTGTATGAGTGTGTGTGTGTGTGTGTGTGCGCGTGTGTGTGTGTGTCTGTGTCTGTGTGTGTCTGTGCCTGTGTGTGTGTGTGTGTGTGTGTCTGTGTCTGTGTCTGTGTGTGTGTGTGTGGAGGGGGGAGTTCATTTCCACAGAAATGAATGCAAATGAAGCTTGCATCCTCCTTGAAGGAGGGCCCACACACACCGTGCTATGCAAAGGAATCCAGAATTAAATGCTGTGCCCATATCTCATATTCTGCACACACCTCAGGCCTCACACACCATTTGATTACGAACGCTGAGAATGACCGTAATCCCTGACAGTACCGATGGCTCTCAAATCACCTCATTACTCACATCCCACTCTCGCTGACTGAATGCTAGGGCAGAGAAACTACAGACTGCCTGAAAAATATAATGCTGGTGGCTATCAGCAATATCCCGTGTGTGGCAGATAAAATCACTTGCACGCATCCTGTACACTGGCACACTTAGATAAATTCACACACACATTTTTAATACTGAGTGATGCCATGTTAAAAACTGTAAGAACTATGCTCACTGTGTGAGAAGGTGAGTGATTTTCTTTTCAGACAGCTCTAAAAGTGATGGCAATACTGCTAAATCCCCTTTCAGTATGCACCCCCTATTCACTGAGCATGTTTCAGTGTTGAAGTATATGGGGGTGCGTGTTGAAGAAATCCTGCACACTGTACTTTACGCATGCAAATACTTTATTATACTTCACACAACGTTTCGGTCACACAGACCTTCCTCAGGTGACCGAAACGTTGTGTGAAGTATGATAAAGTATTTGCATGCGTAAAGGACAGTCAACAAGCATTACTGGTGACCTTACCTTTTCCGATGCACCTGTCCCAAAAGAAGTGTGCAGAAACGCTTTTGAACTAAGTATATGGGGGTGCCATAGCTCGGAGGTAGCGGTAGACAAAGACCCTGGTCTGAGACTGACCTGAGGTCATTCATTTCCCGAACCCAATCACCACCTCTCTATACCACTCATTTTCTGTAAACTCTTCACTGTCCTTTCAAATTACGGCTAAAAAGCCCATTATTATAAATTATCAGCCGGAGAGAAGGCCTCGCCCTCGTCCATTAATTCCGTATAACAGGACACCTCCGCGGCCGTTTTCCCTTACATACAGTATATCGTAGTATGTCTTACCATAGCCGATTCAATTGTTGCTCAGGATTCTGGCAGGAAGCCCCCTTTTGTTCTTCGCCTTGCATATTTCACTCTTGATCTGGGATGTCACCTTGTCAGGTCTGCATTTGTATTGTGTTTGTGGGTTATATGACGTTGGTGGAACTTCCGACACATCCTGGATAAATGTGTCATGCTGCCACAGATTCGCTACAGGTGAACACTGGTAGAGAGACCACAGCACACAGCCACACAAGCAAAACTAAAGCCAGTTCTCATCCACTATAGCTTGTCAAATTTAACAAATTGATCATCAAGGTCCTCTAAACAAAGTGGGAAAACAAAGTGTCTTGGAGCGAGCCATACACTATTCCAGCCAATCGACACATTACTTCAGGAACACAGAAAGAAGGGGTGCAATATGTATTGACAGGATAAGGGAAGATCATACAGGAAATGAGTGCGAGAGAGATAGGCTTGCGAAATAACCGCATCAATAACCGATTCAAGCCTGGGTCCCCCCTGGGCACTAGACCCAAATGTGGCATCATGGGATGCCAACATTATTGCTGTGCTATACGGTTCCCACCAAATCATTGTAATTTGATTGGCTGTTGACCTCAGACATCAACAACCTTTTGCCAGAATTGTTAGAATTGCGAACTGTCTTTTATGGAAAACCAGATGCCTGCACTTCATATTAAGCCTCAACCTTTGAAGTGTTCTGTGGTGTTCAGTGGTTCTCAAACTTTTTTGACCACTCCCCACATTGGAGGTGGGGAATTTTCAAGCCCTAGCAAAATGGTAATGTTAAAATATTATTTTTGCATTTTGTTTCCACATTACATTTCCCATTTCAGTCCACTGGATCAGATGTTATTTTAATTCACATGTCAGCCTGTTTATGACTCCTATGTTTGTTTGTGGCCATTTTGGTTTGAATCTATCTATGATCTTCCATGTCAAAAAAGAAAGGCATTATTAAAGATAGGCACATTACAAAAAAAAACTAATTTCCTCCTGTTCATCACGCCCCACCTGTCATGTCTCTATTCCCCACTAGTGGGGCCCGCCCCACACTTTGAGAACCACTGGTGTAAGAGAAATTACTGGACTCTAAAATATGTGACAAACACAATCTGTTTTTTCTATTGTTTTACAGAATATCATGGTCCATGCAGACTTCATTCATTGTAGGCCGAATAGCCTATATGTGGCACTGAAGGACAGTCTGTGTTATTCGATGGTGTATGATTTTCTGTACATTGATATACAATAAATATCTGTTTACTGTAGGCCTATAAATTGGTGTACAATTGCCATAGCTTTTTGCTCTGTAGGGGGGGGGGGGGGGGGATCAAATTCGGCTTCTATGCACAGAAGGTACTGTTAAGCAAATGCCAAGTAGGAGCATAGACAAAGTATACTCTGAGGACATTGTGTTCCCTGTGGCTGCTATAATGCAGATATATGCCATCTACGGTCCAACCCCACTATTCTTCCTCCATCTAATAATGTGCCGTGACAACTATTGATTTTTACCAGGATGCAATAGCCTAATGTATGGATTGCAGTTCAAACGACACAGGGAACGTCAGGTGGCACACAACCTAGATAACAGGTCGTCTGTGTGGAAAGGGTACGGTAGGAAGATAAGGGGAATGTAAAGCTTGCAGCCTATTAATATGTAATATTAGGGAATTGATCTCCCTCTTGTAATGTTACAGTTGTAATGATTTCATATAGTGAGCTTTATTTTTGTTTTTGGAAAACTTGTTTCTCCATCGTTGCAAATCATGGACATTGAAATGGATTGAAAAAATGGAATGTTTAAACCAAAGATTGTAGAGGGCTATAGCAGAAAGGTAAACACATTGAGAAGAGCCAGAGTAGTATCTCACTTGGCGGGTAGGCCAGGTTACCTGTCTCCATCACTGATATGAATGTGAAAAATTATTGAAAAATGGCTAAACTATACAAAATCAGATGGTGTTTTTTGATATACAAACAATATATCTTTCTGTCTTTCCATACTTCCGAAACTGTGAAAACGGTATTTGCGAAAAATTATCAAACTCCCTGGGGAAAGGATTGGGCCCCAAACTTCATGTGCCCTAGGGCCTCATGGGCCCTAATCCGACCCTGCATGTATAGAAATTAAATATCTCCACATTCTGCTAGAGGGATGCATCAAGCCACAGAATTCCAACAGAAATAGTCAACCAACGTCATCTATTGGATTAGATTTGTTAGCCTGTCAATAAAAGTAATTGCTTGCAGCACCACAACAGTGGATGGCGCGCACACACAAAAAAATAATGGATTTCACCTCCAGAAAACAATACCAAGAAAGCTAGTGAAATAAGTTTATTATCCCAAGCTCCATTTTCCAATAAGATGCTGAAATGAGTTGTGTGGAGTAGCCCACGCGCACACCAAGTGAGTCTCCATGGATCCCCCCGCCTCAAACGCCTCCACCTCCGAGTGCCATCAGGGAGAGTTAGTGCAGCTAATCCCAACTGATAAAGGCGTAGCTAATGGCATCATTTAGAGTCAAATGTCTCAGAATCAGCTGGCAGCTGTGTGGTGATCTGAGATGAGCGATGCTAATGGACAGTAATGCGGAGAACGCCAAGCGTGGTGGGCGAGGGAAAGATGAACACTGTCAAAATATTAAAAGCACATAGCTTAGTTTTGCACAGTGGCACGTTTTCTTCACCAGGTTTCTTCAAATCCTTTGACACAGTTTGTATCAGTTGCAGTGAAAAGTTTTGTGGAATGTCTTAGGCCCGTTTCACACCGGGTGCGTGGCTAAGCGTGTCAGCTGCGTGGCGTGTCCGTTTTTATTTCAGCTCCCATGTTAACATGTTAGACCTTGCACACCGCCTGCGTGACACTCACGTCTCAGGCGAGGCTCGAGCCGCACCGAAATCGTGTGCATGCTAGGAGGACTCACGCCTATTTTTCACGCCACACGCAAGCTTGTTGGAAGCGTTTCCATTCAAACAGTGAAGAAAATAAAAGACTTGATAAAAGACTTGAGAAAAAGAGACGTTTAATTGGCAGAGGCCGCCGCAGAGCCACATCATCACCCACGCTTCTGGTAAGCAAAGACATAGAAAACGCCACGCAGCCGACACGCAACAGACACGCGATGTTCGCACCACGGACCCGGTGTGAAACGGGCCTTACCACTTAAAGAACTTTATCATAAATGTACTACCATCTTAGGTTAATGTTAAACAACAATTTTTTTTGTGTAAACTACATTGTATCCTGTTGTACAGTATATGCAATATAGGAGAAAAAATGTAATTGTTCTACTTTAGTCACTGTTATATTGCTTTGCGTTCCTTGATTAACTCCATAGGCCTATCAATCCTATGACCTATGGCATGATCTACAAAAGCATGATTTATCACAGTGCTTGTCAAGTCAGCATGGCCAGCCACTGGTCTTTGAACTGTTGTGTTTTTCACTCAATAATGTTTGAATAGCATATGGTCAAATCCACCCACCGAGCAAACCAGTCATCTGTGCGCATTATACAAGCTTTCATGGCTGTTGCCTTGTTAGATAAGTGATAACGTGTGAATGGGAGTCTGAACCTAAGAGCTTGGCAGGATTATGGGTTGTCTTTGACCTTTCCTGATTTTATTACTTATATGTGCTCAAAGGAGAGAGGGAGGAGGGGGTGGGGTCGGGTGGGGTGTTGACAATGCATGTGAAGTGTATCCATCTTCAGATAGAAACACCTCCCGCTGACCCTAACATAGGCAGGATGTCCACGCTTTCCAGTCTTTTTAGGTCTAATGACATAACCCACGCTCTAATGACATGTCCACGACATAACCCAGGTCTAATGACATGTCCACGCTCTCCAGTCTTTTTAGGTCTAATGACATAACCCCTGGCCACACACGGTAGAGCTTCAGCACAAGGCATGATTACATAACATCAGAGCTCTCCAGATGGTTTCAAATGGTAATTGGCTAATTCCATGTCTCTTCAACACCTGTTGTTTTGCATAAAACGGGCAAGACGCAGGACGAAAGTGTTGGATTTGGAGCCATTAATGGGTCCAGCCAGACGTCCCTTTCTTCTGCCCTCCAGCAGCACGTCAAGAGGCAGAAGCAACCAACATCAACTCTTGAAGGCTTTCAATTTCTCTCTTCGGCCGAGGCCATTTTCTTTATCACTGTGAATACCCACCATGACTGCCATTTATTTTTATGGAATCATATAAAATTAAACAAACTGTTTGCAGATGGCAAAAGCACACGGGCACCAGTCCATTAGGCTTACTAAACATACATGTGATTTTACATAATCTGTGAACAGAACCTGTAAGCTAAATGAGGTCGGATGAGGCTTAATGCAAATTCTGTTGATTCAGGCATGACTCATGCATGATGAAATGAGTGGTCTGAAATATAAATGGCCCTTTTTAATCATCGGAAAGTGTTTAGGAGGCTCATGTGTTTAACTATGCACAATGTAAAAATCGATGGTTAAGGACGTGGCATATGGACAAGAGGTAAACAAAACTGAGAAATTTGAGTGTGATGGGACAAGGAGTGGTTTGTTACGCAACTGCTTTGCTGTTACACTAACACACAGTGAGTTGTTTTCCCATATTATGTAACACATGGAGCATGCATTTACCAATACCCTGTGTGTGCTTTTACCTCCTCTACCAACCCTTTAAGACTACAGTACATCTTCTACTAACAAAGTGTTTGTGCCATCTCTGCCGTCTCCAGGAACAGTAATGACCTAGATCTGTTTGGTTTCTGAATGATGTGTTTGCACTGGGGGTTTAATGACTGGGAATGTTGCTGGGAATTTTCTGCAACCCCATCGCCAATCAGGGAGTGATGTGGCCGTGACGGAGGCAAAGGACATGACGTGACATCTATCCGGTGTACTCATTTGTCAGTCCGCACACAGCGCGGCAGTGAAGTGGAAAAAAGAGAGAATCCTGTCACCGCCAGTTTTCCCCCCCCATCACAAATGAGTTATTTTTTTCACACCCTCTCCATTCCCCTCGGATAGAGTTCACCTCAGGTAAACCATATTTCATCGACATTGAAATTCAAGGGATGACCAGGGCCAGTATTATGGAGAGGAAAAAAGCGAGTCTATTGGAGGATGCAGCAAGACAGCAACATAGCAATTCAGTAGTGTTTTAGATTCAGCTTGATTGCAACTGCAGAAAGGTCGAAGTCTCACTTAACTCAGCTCATGCATGAATGCATAAAGCTTTTGTCTTCAAAAAAATTCAAAAATTTGTTTTGTATCTTTTTTGTTTAACCCATACATAGCCCATACACACAACTAAACTACTGGCTGAAATTGCTAAAATGACATAGTATCAGGTCAGAGTGCTCTTGAATAAGAATGATATTCTATTCAACAATAACATCCATATCTCTGCCACATTCACTCATTCTCTTTCTCTCTCACCCTCCCTCACACACTCAGTCTCTCTCTCTCTCTCTAATGCTCTCTATCAATGCTAGCCTCTGTTTTTCTCTCTATTAACTATACTCTCTCTCTCTCTCTCTCTCTGCCATCTTGACTCTTGGTTCTTGACTACCCTTCCATCCCCTCCTCTCAAGTCATTTGTCCCCAGGGCCATTGAACTGTTCAATGCTTCACTTAAGGGAAGAGGAGAGATAGACTTCTCTGCATAGTCTGTCTGCCTCTTCACCCCCTCCATGTTTGGATACTGTCTGTCCACTAGCCACTTTTTACCACTGTCTTTCTGCCTCACTGTTTGTGTGCTATATTAGCACATTAGCATATATGCATAACCCCTCCCTCCATGCCACAGTCGAACTGTGGCCACACTTATACCTTTTCTTAAAATAGTTATATATATATAGATATATATAGACTTTATTCTTGCACTGTTGCACTGTTGGACTTACTCATTTGCACTATCACCATGACACTCACACAGAGCACCTTACCTTACCTTACTATGCACAGAGAATCACAGGCTCAGTCCCTGCCTCAGTCATTGCAAGCGCATCGTGATTGATTAATCACCACTATGTGGATACTTTTTTTAGAATTGATTTAGATTAAGTGTTAGTTAGTATAATTTGTATTTTAGTATATTCTTTATCTTCTACTGTCCTTATTGCTTAGTTGTGTTTTTTTAAAAATATATATTATATACTTTTTCTTACTGTTCTTACTTTTTCTGCTGTTAGTGAATGTGTGTGTGTTGTCTGTATGCTACTGAGACCTTGAATTTCCCCTGGGATCAATAAAGTATCTATCTATCTATCTATCTATCTATCTATCTATCTATCTCTCTATCTCACCTCACCAGCGGGAGAGGGTTTTTTCCTCCGAGGGCTTGGGGTGACTCAGACATGGCACTGATCCAGATGGGACAGGTCTGCAGGTCTCTCAGCTACTCCTCCTCCGCCATCCACCCTCACACGCCCACTCCCACCTCCGGCACTCGGCCTCCGCTCTCAGGAGGGCAGCCTCCGCCCGCTTATGTGGGTCATGTCCATTAGCCACCGACCATCTCTGAAGGTTTTCATCCCACAAAAGATCTGGTCTGAGCAAACATGAAGGGGATTGGGGGGGGGGAGATGGGGGTTTGTCATGAATTATTTGTGTTCCTGCTTGTCCACTGAACAAATGGCCCCCGCTGCTATTTATACTGACCATACCCAGACAAGAGGGTTGCCCCGGCTGCAGAGAGCAGATAAAAAAAAAAAGAAAGAGGCGGGGGTGGTTTGTTAGCTGTTTCCTCCGTGACCACTATCCCACTGTATACACTCCACTGATAATGACATCTCTAACATGCATGTTAAAACAATTCAGTCTAACCTGACCATTAGCGATGTTAAATGTTAAGTGCTGTGATAAATGGACGGTCGGCTGTAGTCAGATAAGATTTATTCCAGTTCTTCTGTGAAATGAAAGCCATGATGTGGCAGAGAAGAGTCAAGCCTTTTTGATGGTGGAGGACGTGGCTGGTCTGGAGTTGGGAGTGGTTGCTCTCTGGTGGAGCATAGCAGACAGTGCTGTGGTTAAATGGTGGTGACTTGCATCCTCATGACGTGCAGCTGGTTGGGCATGGGCTTGTTCGGATGTGTCTCGCCCCCTGCTGGACAGTCAGAGAAAATGTCACAATTCACGTGTTTGACCCAGCATCCATTGCTAGCAACCAGGTCAAGGCAAGGTGTTATTGTGTGGGATGGGATGAGGCTGGGATTGCACTGTGAGATATAATCTTCATACTGCCTAATGGTCAGTTGCCTGCCCATTAAGATTCAAATGATCTTTTATAACATCTCAGTTTAACATGTAACCAGTTAAAAAATTAATTAACCTTAACAAACTAGAATTATTATTATTTTTTATGATATTGTCTCTTAACAAGGTACTTGACATCATATTACTTACGGATGCACTGTCATGAAAATATGTGCAGACCACATGTTGACTAAATTCAAAGCAGTATGATATATATGTGTGTGTGTGTGTGTGTGTGTGTGTGTGTGCTTGTGTAGGCGTCTGTGCATGTGCCTGTTTGTGCGGCCCACACACGTGTCTTGCACCTATCTATCTGTCTGTCTGTCTGTCTGTCAGGCTTGCATGTATGTGCGTGGGTGTCTATTTGGGTGTAATGGTATCAACGGCAGACTTTGTAGAGCAATCCTATTAAAATTGATTGAATCAAGCCATTAATGCTGCCTCACAATCAAGATCCATTCACTCCAAAGCCCTTGTTCATTATGATGTTTCTTCATGATGAGTTACCTCAAAGAGAACCATTAGCTCATACACATACCTTATCACAGTAATCAAACTGTTACCTTATTGAAATGGTTATAGAATTATACTCTCTCTCACACACTATCTCTCTCACACACGATATATATATATATATATATATATATATATATATATATATATATATAAATAAATATATAGTGCATTTTTCTGATGTCATCCTGCGGTTGCTGAGTGACATTCACTGTAAAACCCGACAAGTTAATTGAACTCAAAAAAATTGGTGAAACCGATTACACAAAAAAATTTAAGTAATAGTAACTCGGTTTTGCTAAGTCAAAGAAACTTACCTTTTTTAATTAGTCTTCACTAGCAAATTTTGAGTGTGTTCAACAAGGTTTTTTTAAGTTAAAGAAACATCAACTACATGAGTTCACGGTAATTAATAAAATTAAGCTTAGATAGCTTAATTGGATTTATTGATGTCAGCCTGAAATATTTCATTTTGCTTCAACCAATTCTTTAAATTAAATTTAAAACTTAAAAGTTTTAATTTCCAGAAAGTTGAACAAACTTGTCAATTTTGATTAGTTCCAACTAAGGACTTGAAAGAAAATTATTAAAAAGGTTGACAAAGGCCAGTGAAATTCTTCTTAATCTTTTATTTTCATGTAAACCATGGAAACAAATACAGGTTGGAGTTCAGAACAGGGCTGTAGTGGAGGCTAAATTCAAATAAACACAGTTTAGATCAAGGGCATAAAGACTGGATAGATAGATAGATAGATCGATAGACAGATAGATAGATAGATAGATAGATAGATACTATCTATCTAGATAGATAGATAGATAGATAGATAGATAGATAGATACTTTATGACAAATGCCTGACCAATGCTAGGAAATTCAACAATCATTTCAATCCAAAACAACAGGAGTCTTCTTTGGGCAGAGGGATGCATTTGCACTGTTCGTGCTGATCAGAATGAGTTCAACAGTAAGGTCCTCAATATCTGGGAACTCCGATTGAGAGACCTGAAGAAATGAACAAAGAACAATTGTGTGTTAATTGAATATCTAATAGGCATTACATGTCAAGTGATACCATGTCATATTAAGTTTAACATTTTATCTTCAAACTTTTCCAGGGCAGTTGCATTATTGAAATAATTACTTGAAATAATACTAAGTAACTTCCCTGGAGTTTCTTGGTGAAAAAACAAACAGAAAAACAAAAGTTTGAAATGTAACTCCAGCGTTATTCGACACATAGCCCTGTTGTTCGAGGTCACGGCTGTTCGTAAAAATAAAATTAAAAGAATTAAAAAAATTGGTGCAACATAGACTGAGTAGTGGCCCAGCAGCTATTGATAACCTACCAGGGAATTTGGCTTTAGTTTCAGTTCAGTTCAAATGCCTTGTTAGGTTAGTTTAAAGGGGTGGTTCAGGATTTTGGACATAGGACCTCATTTCCAAGTTACCAAGTGTGATATTACATTAATACACAGGATTAGGTGTTATAATCCCTTGTGCCAAGATCCAAGATAAAAACACAAGTTGGAGACCGTTTTCAACACGTTTCATCCAGTCCTTCTAGTTGCAGAGTTCGCAGGTGCTAGGCTGGCGCGAGTCAACAGTATGTGTAAGCCTGCCACTAAAAACAGTCTTACCCACTCCATAGTACACCGAGGCAAATAAATATAACGCCTGAATAGACGAGGACTGGGTGAAACGTGTTAAAAACGGTCTCCACTGATAACACACTTGCTAACTTGGAAATTAGGTCCTATGTCCAAAATCCTGAACCACCCATTTAAGCTGCTGGACCAGTATTTGCTTTATGTTGTATACTCAATTTTCTCATTGTTTTTCATTCTAATAGCATGCGTTGACCTCGAAACAACAGGCCATGGATCGCTTAATGCCACAGTTACGCTTTAACTGTCATGTCAATAGAAAACATACTTACTTACATCCAATGTCTTTAGAAAAGTGGCATCATCCTCATGGAGGTAGAAAGGAAGGCCACGGAGCGCCACAGCACGTCGGATATTTACATCTGAGGATCCCAGCATGAGAAAACATGGAGTCAAGCCAGTTAATAACTACAAAATGCAATTCAATAGGATTACCTTTCTTTGATAGTACAGCTTCTGAAACCAAAGCATTCTTTTTATCTTAAGTCCATGGAGGAGTTGTAATCTACAAGACCTCTGCTTTCAAAGGGGGTCAAGCACTCTTAGTATGTGGAAACAGGGCCATTGTTAGTAGGCGGTGTGCAATTTCGAGCAAAAACTCAAAATAGGGGGGTAAGTGTAAAGATTTAAAACACATTTGGTCAGAACCACACATGAAATGAATCTATTCCAAGTATTTGTACAAAAGAAATGCTTACCTGGGATTCCAACATGATTGCAGGCCACCACCGAACCAATAGGCTATGTCTGCGGGGAAGGACGTCTGATATGATCTCCTTCCTTCTCAATGCCAATGTTGTTTGCATCAACTTCTGAATCTGTGAATTGAAGGACGAATACACATTTGAACATACTGACAATCTCTATTAGGACAATCCACCATCTCATGATGTCGCTTTAAATGCCACTTTAAATGCATCCTTAAATGGCCGAGAACAGTTTGCACATTAAATGGTTGTTTTCAACTACACAGCTGACATGCGAATAATACACATTCTGACTGAGCATGAACTGTGTGTGACCATGTCAAATGAATTTAGGCTACTGACTTAAATGTGCAGACAGTCAGTAACATGACAGTGGACTAACGTTAATGGAGGAAACATTGCTAACATGCTGTAAACGATAATGTTGCAGGACCTGTGCCCTGTTATCAAGCAGTGCACCACAAAGCTTGCACTTCCAAGCTATTGTGTTAAATAGTGCTAACGGGGGTTAATTAGTTCATATTTTTAGTACTCACATTGGCAAATTGAGTTAGATCGCTGGCTGATCCAGCAAGTGCTGGCATTCAGCAGCCAAATTCTTAGCTGCTAGTGCTAGCTAGTTCTAACCGGATAAAGTTACGTCACGTAGCCTAAGACAATATTTTCAAACATTCGGGTTTTTAAACAATATGATAAAGGACGTGCTTTAGGGTCAACATGCACCTCACTTTTCCACTTACGTTTAATTGCGGTTTTTCTCTCTTCTCGTCGTCTCCTCTCTCGTTGTCTATTTTCACTGCTCTTGTTCTCGTCTCTTGTCATCTGGTGGTCGACCGTTGCCGGCGTCGCTTGTCACTCGGCGTTGGTGCTGTACACAAGGTCCACGTATGGCAGAAGATCCGCCTACAAATTTGCTACAATTTGCGAAGTTTCCCACGCTCTCTATTTTTTCAAATTACTTAAAGCGGATGAGTGCTGTCAACTTAAAAGTTCAAATTTGTTCAAGTAACACAGACGATTAGAGTACTATTAACTTTTTTTCATTTTTGAGTGTTTACAAATCAAAAACATTGTTTTACTTGTACTGTTCGGTTTTACAGTGTTGGAATGAGTTGACAGTCATATTCAAAAGAGAGATTGACATGGTTTTATTTCAGTTAGCCTAATAGCTGGTTTGATTTGCATGAGAGATGATCTTATGGACGGTACCCCATGCCAATCTCTAGGTACAGTATGGTGAAGGCTATGTGATGATGTGGGGGTATTTTTATTCCAAAAGCCAAGGGAACTTTATCAGGATACATAGTATCCTGGATCCATGAAATAACTGGCCTTTAAAAATAAAAATCTGCCTGCCTCTACTGGAATTTTCATAAAATATTTTTTTACATTTTGTTTTCCATGTAATTTCAGTAGAACTATAATTGGGTATTGTTTTTTGATTTATCTTTGACTCAATCAAAACAACACAATTGCAATTTTATTGATATTACTTGAAATACACAATTAAATGACATTGACTTTTTTTATGTTTTTAAAAATGGAGATATAGCGTTTTGGAACCAAACTCTTCATATTAATTCATAAGTTTCTGGCTAAATGAATTTGCATGTGAGATTGCAACCTGGTGTATGTTTAATGCTTCACTACGCACCACGACAACGCAACCTGCACCTGATGGACGCAGCATCACAAGGGCCTCATAAGATTAAAGGGTGTTAAGCTGCTTCGGAGCTTTAGGAGTAGAAATAGAAACAGTAAGAAGTGGAACAGTGTGGAGGGCATACCTGCATGTCTTCAAACACCTTGTGTAGGAGTTGACATGTTGCGTGCATGCAGCAAAATGGCCTTTGTCTGAAAAGTGGATGACTAGTGTTCAAAAAACTCCATCAATGGGTAAGTGGTGATGTTCTTTTAGAATATATTTGTAATTGCTTGTTTGGGCAAGTAGCACCATGCTGCTCCTGGATGTTGAAAGACCTTCTGAGAATGTGTTATCCTTATGTGCAATAGTGGAGGTAAATATTTCTGTTCTAATTTGTATCTATATTATATATCTATATACAGTATATATATTCTACAGTATATTGTTGTTATGAACATGACAAAGGTGTTGTAATTAAACATACCAGCTAATGGCAAATAGCTCATTGTTTACACGCCAGCCACCAGTAAACCTACAAAGCATGTTTGTACAATATTCTGTTGTACAATTGCAGGGATATAATTCTGTTTACTGTCAATATTGTAATAACATTTTAGTGCATTTGCGTTTGGGGGCCTTTTAAAAAATATGTAGAAAAAGTTTTAGTGTTAGTACATCAATTTAATCAAATATTTGTATAGCCTACCAAGTTAGCATTGCCATCAATGTATTTATCAAAATGCCAGTTGTCATACATTTAATTCAAATGAATTCAATCCTGTGTGGGGAATATTGCTACTATGAGTGTTAACAACAGAGGTGGGAGGGTGGGCCAGAAATATAAACATGTAAAACTGATTTGTCATTAGCATGTAAAACTGATGTGTCATTTTAACAGTGAGGGCAATTAGGAAAGGGCTTTGTCAGACTAGGTCTCATGAGTTTAGCTGTGGTTTTTAATTGTAATGCGGTCAACAGGAGGGAGGATGACCAGAGCCACGTGTCATGCTTTAGCTAAGGCTACTGTAGGTAGGAAGGGGACAAGGGCACAAGTCTTAATAGTATATCATCTCAGTAAACCATCAGAAATGCTCTTTATTAATTTACATGAGACATCTATTCCATATATAATACATTTGACATTTCTTACATTTTAATGGGATATTTTCAAAATAGAAGGCTCATGGACTATTCTGTTTTGGACAAATCAATTAAAGAGAGTAAAGAGCAATTTATTCAGCTTTTTGTACAGTCACACAAAAAATCCACTATCCTGAAAACCAGTTATATTTAACTCAGAAACTGATAGAGATCACTTATTTTTTAATTCAGCACAAGGATCCAAAAACACTGGGTGGCACAGCAGCTCTAAACTTATGACACTAGTAACATTATCTAAATAAAATACAGCAATCCAAATGGATAACGTTTGTACCACTGTCCTGACCAATCTGTCCTGTTTTCTCTCTAGCGCCGGGTCTGCTGTGTGACCAGATATAGGCGAGAATGAGCAGGCGTCGCAGGAGGAACAGCCGCAGGAAGAGCTCGAGCGGAAGCAAGCGTGAGTGTCTGTCTGCTGTCTCCAGCCCGTGACACACGAGGCTTGCATTAAGGCTAATCTACTAACTAAACCGCCCAGCCTGCTGCAAGGCATGTGCCAGCCATGCTCCTGGTGTACTGCCAGAGCGTGGACCCTCAGATAGAGGGATTAGGATACACTTCAGCATGGTCATTATGGTGCTTCACGATGCGATCTTGAAACAAAAGACAACTCTTGAATAACTGTGAGGAAGGAGGGTTTGTCTTGCTTGCATGTGGGATCACTGATGAGAAGCTAAGAAGGCATACCAATATTCTATAGTAATAAATAATACTAGTCAAACACTAAGATGATAGCTTTGATTCCCATGGTTCAAACACCTCTTCCTGTCTACTGGACTATGTCTTACAACAAAAGACAGCATCTTCAGTTAATAACTCTGAGAAAAGGAGGGTGGGATTTTGTAGCCTACATAGCTGAGCATATTCATTCATATGAGATTTACCAATATATTTGATTAATAGGTGGTAAAAAGTGTTGACAGCACATACAGTAGGTCATATTTTTGATTTGCAGGGACTCCATACACTTATAAAGACAATGTTGTTTGGATAGCAGCATCTGCTAAATGAATAACTAGTCTGATAAAAAAACATCAACACTGATGAAACAGACATTTTTAACAGCAAAAGAGAGATGATCGTAACTGATATTTCAACATTTGTTCTTGTTCTCCCTGTAGAGACCATATCCGTATATAACTTTCAGAAGCATACTAAAAGTCCCATTGATGATGTGGAGCTGAGGGGCGAGCATGCGGAAAAGGGGGAGACGGACTCCCTACATAAGGAAAACTCTTTCAGCAAATCAGATGCCGAAGAGGAGAAGGAGGAAGACACAGAGACTGCCTGCAGTGAGAAGAGATTCAGACGGGACAGTACTGTTGGATGTTTAAATGGAAACACAAGAAGCCAGGCAAACATCTTGTCAGGTGACACAACCTCACAGCAAGATCAAGGGGTCCGAATAACCACTTCCGTTACCATTGATAATTTGGAGCAGAACACATCCCAGATTGTCTTTCAGAGATCCCATGGCTCAGGTGCTGTGGGATCAGGGAACAGCACAATCGCTGTCACCACCACCAAGCTGAAAGGCATTCATGCCAACATGAAGATCGAAATCAGGGAGGTTTTGCAGTTGGACGATTCCGATTACAAGACTACATTTATCCTTCAAAGTCAGAGGGCAAAGGACACAGAAGACTCTTCTGAGACCCAGCAGTTTGGCTGTCATATCCCTAGCAATGAGAGCTTTACCTTTGCCTATCCATGGAGCCAGAGGACCATAAATGATAGCAAAATTGGGAAACCATTTGAGAACATGAGTTGTGAGTTTAGTGTGGTTGAGATGAGCAAGGAAGATGCGGACACATCGAGAAATTCAGTGCCAACCATGTGTTACAGCGAGGACATGGACTGTTACAAAAGCTGTTGCCAAGACCACTGCTATGGGTATGGGCATTGTAGTCACAACGACACCGATTTCTCACTTGTCGACGGTTCCTCCAGCCGCTCAGCGCTGTCCGATATTTGGCCTTTGCCGAATAAGTTGCCTCTGGCCAACAGTTTCACCAGTGAAACAGAGCTGGATGTACCACCCCCGATAGAATTCGCTGACAAAGAGTGCAAGGATGATGTGTATGACCTCACCGAGGATGTTGCATTGTGCCGCATCAGCAGCGCTTCCGATGACGTCTACGACCAGGGAGAAAGTTCCTCAGCAATGACGTTTGGAGCTTCGAGCTCCAAGCGGGAATCTACATGCCACACGTCTGTAGATGGGGGCAGGAGCTATGACATGTCTCATTCAACCTCTTTCGAACCCGAGTCCGAGTTGGACACAGAAGAGCTTTATGGGTGGCCCAACGCCCCAGTGAGCCGGACGAGTTTCACCAAGAACTTCATTTACAGGCACAAGCAGAAGGGGTGCATGCGCAACAACAGCATCGCCATCCTGGAGAACAGCAGCCCGCCTGCAGGTTACCTGAACAAGCCAATGAAACGGCGAAAGACATTCCCTGCCGTGGTGGATGAATCCAATGACCACAAGGACATGCCCATGAGCAGGGACTCGTTCTCCTCTGATGCGCTCTCTCCATTTTTCATGCAGTCTCTTCCGCGCCAAACAGAACTGTCCGGAAGGTTCTACCCAGAGGACGACCCATTTTATTCCTTCTTTTCTGAGAGTCGCAAGTCTTCCAAGGGTAGCAGCAACTTTAGCTCGAGTCCTGTTCGCACCCACAACGTATTCTCTCCTAATCACTATGCCTGTGGTCTTGGAACAGGAAACTCATTCTTTGGCTCAGACAGAGATGCCATGGAGTGCGAGAGGGGGGAACAGGAACTGTCTGTTGTGGAGGAAGCTAATCCAGAGAGTGTCGTAGGGTGCCCCCAGGAGCACAGTGAGGTTGCAGAAAGTGGTTTTGATGAGGACATCATCGATATAGAGAGCACCATAGAAGATCTCTCCCCGATCAGGTCTGTCTTGTCCAAAGACCCTTTCATCCATATCACCCCTCCCTCACCCGGATCTTCAGGGGACAGCAACATCTACAGCGGCTACAGCGTAGAACAAACAAAGGAGCCCGAAGATCCGGAACCCTACATGGAAGAGTCCATGTCTGATCCAAAACCTTGGACACAGCGCAAGGAGTCTGCTGGTGACATTCAGCCTAAGTCGAGGAAGGGCTCCGTCACAACTGTTATGATGGTGGGCAGTGAGCAGAGAATTCTGCACAGCCACTCCATAGACTCCATAACTTCAGAGAGGAAACACAGAGAGCTGGTGTGCGAGACCCCTTGTCTTCTTCCGATACAGGACGCAGAACAGATGGAAGAGGATGGCGCTGGGGAGACGACACAAGAGGGCCGACTGACACCTCAGAAAGCTCTGGTGTCGGAGTCAAGCATTTCCATCCAGTCTTCCTCCCCGATTCCCTGTGAGGTGGCCGACCTGCAGAGTGACTCCAATCACTCGCTGCGGTCGGCCAACACCTCGCAAGAGATTGAGACAAAGGAGGAGGCAGCAACAGATAAGCAGGTAGAGAAACGCAGCCAGGCCAAATCCCAAAATAAACGGAGCTTTCACACCCCGCGAAGAACTATGATGCAACCATCGGATACTGTGAGAAGGCACAGCTCATCGAAAAGTAAATAATCTTATCACTTTCTTGGAACCAGTTTTTAGTGCACATCGATATAGTATGTGCAGCATTGACTGCTGTCAGATTATAAACTTAATTTGATGTTGATTATAATTTGACTATGATACTGTCAGATTATAAAGTGGTTTTGATGCTATCAGATTATAAATTAAGTTTGATGCTGTCAGATTATAAAGTGGTGTTAATGCTATCAGATTATAAATTGACTTTGATTTTAAAGTGATTTTGACGCTACTAGATTATGTTCTGACTTTGATGCTGTCAGATTATAAACTGACTATGATTCTGTCAGGTTATAAAGTGACTTTGATGCTGTCAGATTATAAACAAATTTTGCTTCTTTCTCAGTCTCCTCGGAAGTCAAGGAGCTGCTGAAACTGCCGGCAGATCTGTCTCACAAGGATCCTGAGGAGGCTCCTGATCACTGGGCCAGGAGGCGTAAGCTCTTTAAGGAAAGCAGACAGAGAAGCTCAGCTGGAGGAAGCTCTATCACCAGCAATATCACGGACGAGTCAGGTATGTCACCTCTCGCACTGCAAGAGTCAGAAGAATGCAAGGTAATTTGGACATGTTAAAATAATGTTATATTTAAATATACAGTTTTAAAAGATGGATTATTATATGACTGGTAGCCTTTGCCATCATTTGAATTATAGTTTTGCATTAACATACACTTATGATGCAATGTTGAATTAATTGTGCATTAGTCACTGGATGTCAGCTAAATTGTCTGAAAATATATTTGATCTTATTGTCCCTTAAAGACACAATGTTCTCAGAGGAAACTCGATCAGTGGACATGTCGATGCGGGACATGGAGGACAGAGGCTTCTATACAGAGACGTTCCACTGTGCGTCATGGATTTATCGCGGGGATGATGTCAGTCCCAGCGAGAGCCCGCGCTGCCTGAGCAAGCGGCCAAGGCCCGTCACCAGTAGGACAACCTCTTCCTCCTGATGATGTCATTTCCTATTTATTGTGTTAATCCCAATCTTTCATTTTGCTCCTCACAAATTCAAGATATTTATTTAAAATTATTTTGCTTTTTGCTTTTTTTCTCCACTTTTTAGTTCGTGAGAGGACAGTAAAGATCACTAAAGGATTTGGAGAGTACCCATGGGGGTTCAGAATCCAATTCTCGAAGCCAATCGTTGTCACTGAAGTTGACACAAGTGAGTTCCAGCACCTTTTCATGTAGTCTTATTTAGGACAGTAATTATTGTGACACACTTAGCCAAATAAGCTTACCTGACCCGATGCCCCCAGAAGGATCCTGTAGACAGTTGATGGTTGGCCAATCAGCTCTCAGCAATGTGCTTGAATCCTCACTCATGTACTACCTATTAATACTGTATACACCTGGACAATATTCCATAATTCAATGGAAACAGTGGGAGAAATTGACAGCTAGCTTCAAATGTAGAGCCAAGTATAAAGAATAAAAAGTACACTAGACTTTCTTGGTGTTGATTTCTGTGTGCCATCCTCACTATGGTCACAGATGGTGCAGCAGAGGAGGCGGGGCTTCTTGTTGGTGATTATGTGTTGGCCGTGAATGGAACAGATGTCACCAGTGTTCCACATTCTGAGGCAGCAGACTTGGCTCGACAAGGTAGCCTACAATGACCATTCATAGACCTAATCTTGGTACCTGTTTTAAAGGATTAACCTGCTCACAAATATGATATAAACAGATAAATGTTATTGCTTTGTGACAAAGCCCATGTTACAGCACACATCACATAATCTAAATATGTTATAAATCTGTGATATCCAAGATGATCACAAAAATGATTGGGTCGCTTTACAGGTCCAGATCTGCTGACCATGGTCATTGGGTCAGACATCAGTCGCTCTCCGAACACCCCAAGGCCGGCCTGTCGGGGGTACTTGCACAAACGCACCCAGTCCAGCCTGATCAAAGGCTGGAGGAGGAGGTGGTTTGTGCTACGGCACGATTGCTGTCTCTACTACTACAAACACAAAAGGGTACAATTTGCTTCACATCCAAACAGTAAAGGCAATATGGTCATTGTAAAGTTGTAATTATTGTAAAATGAAATTTGCAACATTTCATTCTGTATTAGTATCATATACCATTTATTTAATGCAGCAATATCATTTTGTATTTGTATACTATATAATATTTTTTAAATAATTTCAGTGCCTCAACATAATGAATCACTTCATTAGTACATATATAAAGAATTGTATAAAACATGACTGGAACAGATCTTCTGTAATGCCTCCATTTCTCTGCGCAGGATGAGGGGAAAAGCCAAGCGTTGTCAAAGATGAAGCTGGAAGGTGCGGAGGTGGAAGCCGACTCCAGTCTTGGCAAACCTTTTGTGTTTAAATGCTCCCCTGTGTCGGCTGGGAGGGTTTATTACTTTTGTGCCACATCAAACCAAGAGATGAAAAGGTAATGAGTTGCGAGCTGTGGAAGGAGAATGTATGATTTATCATTGATCACACACTGTGCGCTGCACCTCAAACATCCTATGTCATATAAGTATGTCATCTAGGTATTAATAACACACAATTTGCAAGTGAGCAATTGACACACACATACATAACACACACACGCACACACACACATACACACACACACACACATACACACACACACACACACACACACACACATACACACACACAAACGCACACACACACACACACACACACGCACACACACACACACACACACACACACACATATCATGCGAACATATTCAGTATTCTCCCCTCCTATCAGATGTAAAATGCTGTAAGATGTACAGATGTATCTGTTTAAATGCTGATGATGTTTTTTACACCATTATGTTTTTCTGTAGATGGTTAGAGGCCATGTCTCAAGCAGTTCAACCTCTACCTCAGGTAAGCACAGATGTTAGCATCAGTCTGCAAAATGTACTGTTAATGCAATTGTTTACTGTAACTGTCCATTAGAAAATTATTGAGGTTGATAAAAAGAGGTTTCCTTTTCCATTGAGGAATTTTTAACTGAAATTCCATCAAAACAAATATTTTCTTCCAAATCTCTACTACTGTAAATAATGATCTCTGAGCCCCTCAGGGCATCTAAACAAACAAACACTGTCTGGGGGTCAATGTTAGGCTGACACAGTACAAACAACGTCTGCAAGCCTGACGCCAGCCCAAAACAAAATCTGTTCACTTGGTAGCTGACACTGACCGTCCTGTCCCTCCCCCCTCCCCCCTTGACTGTCCGTTGACTATCTGGGCGCTGATTCATGTGCTTCAGAACCACGTGTGGGTGGACGTGACACGGCACAACTCAAGCCTGCCCCCTCTGGCCGTCAAGACTCCCGAGTGCCTGGGGCTGCTCCACCAGCTGGACCGCACCAAGGACGTGTGGATGCAGAACTACTGCATCCTCAAAGATGGCTGCCTCTATCTTTACGCCAGCATTCGATCCACAAACGCCTTAGGTGAGAGGTTTATTTGTCTGTCAGATAAAGTTGAATCTTTCACTATGTGTAGGCATAAGTGTATGTATAAATATAACAATGAATCTTCTTTTGTTGAGTTTCTTTTAGTTTGTATTGTATAGTAATATGCTTCATCAATTTGCTGCATTGTTGTCAATACATCTTTTGATAAGATGTGCATTGTGCATCATCAACACACCCACTCCTGTCAAATTAATTTTTGGGATCACCTTTGTGACTTTTTTTCAGGGGGGATTTACCTTCATGGGTACAGTGTCAAAGAACAACCAATGGGATCGAAACGCTCCACCATTGAACTGAGGCCTCCATCAGAAGAGTTTAAAACTTTCCACCTCTGTGCAGAAAACCCCACCGAAAACAAGCGGTAAGGGATGATCAAAATGTTTGGAGAGAGTTATTTGTGTCATTTCTGTTGTGCCATAATTGTGTTGTGCTAATAATATTAGACATGGAGTATGTGTACTTTAACCTTAAGATTTGTCACACCATTGATGTAAACTATCAGAATAAAAGAATAATCTAGTCCCTTTCTGTAAAATAAACAAATAAAATAATAAACATAGGTTGAAGGACCCATTCTCTTTCAGAGATTTCATGTGGGTCTTGCATATTGCACTTTTTTATGTTTACTGTTTGTTTACTTGTCAGAACAAAACTGTGTACGAGTTTCCCCCAAACTGTGTCCCCCAAACAGCTCTTGATATTAGTTGTTAATTGGACATGTACATGTTCTTTTTTCAAATCCCTGACTTGAACATATACTCTGAATACAAACTGGACAAAGCATGTGTACAAATCAAATACAGCAAAGACTGCACACACACACACACACGCACACACACACACACACACACACACATACACTTTCTCACACACACACACACAAACACACACACCCACACACACACACACACACACAAAACACACACACACACACATGCAAAGCCTACTCCCATTCACTGAAATATGATAATTTTGCTTCATTTGCCACAGATGGATCTTGGCCCTCAGAGCCACCATCAGCAAATGGGTACCCCTGCACCGGGCCATTCAGGACTACATGAGCAAACCCCCGGAGGAGACCCGCATGTGAGCAACCCATGTGTGCACCCCATGTGAGCACCCCTGGAGGCCATTTCTAACCAACTTCATCAACATCATTTTACTATGAACTCTTTTTTTAATGCTGATTTCATTGTATGTTTCCATTCAGAAACATTTTGAAAACACTAGTGTCTTGGATAGAGCCAGATGTACTGTAATAGTATATCTGTCTAGTGACCACCCTGTTGATACATGGACTCAATGTGGATGGGGTGTCATCACAGAAGTAATGCCATTTAGAATTCCTTTTAGTTTCATTTACAGTACATCATCCCAAACGACCCCAGAATATGGGTCTGAAAAGAGCACTGATTGTTGTTTGGCACAGAGTACACAGACAAGTGAAGGGAAGGGGGATTTCTCGTTTTAGTATTTGTTTCCTACATAAGTCTCGTCTATGTTTACAGTAGTCTCCAGACTGTGACTTAATCAGTCAGTAAGTTCCTAGAAAAACACAGACACTGGTTATCTAAAACATGTCTGCCAGTATGATCTAGGATCTGTTTGTTTGCACTAAATGTACATATATTTTCTTTTAATTAAATTAACTTTTTCTGTTAGGTAAGTTTGAAAAGGCTACAAGTATTTCCCCAGTTTTAAAGAAATGTGAAAAACTCTATACTATTGCTCGTTCTTGACTTTTTGGTACTGTAGATGTAATTTAGTTGCTACAGCTCAAAATAATGGCAGGCATGCTCAATGTAAAGATGCATTATTTGTATTGTTTTTAAGTGTTCTTCCGACATTGCAATAATGACCTAATTTGCACCAAATTTTTGTAAGTTTTGCGATGCTCTTTCATGTGTAATAACAATATACAGTACAATATTTACTGTTTGTATTAAATGATTTTTTATTATTGTGCATAGCTTGTGACTGCTATGTAGTAAAGACCTTCATCAACTTGCTTTTCTCTGTGCATTCACTATATTGCCCTATCTCCCCTACATACACAGCACATTATTTCATCAGGAAGCTTCTCCAACACACATCCCCAACATACTTACAGCACACTGCCCCCGCCCCCCCACATACACAGCACATTGTCTTCAGGATCTTCTCCAACACACATCCTCTACATACTTACAGCATACTACCCCCACCTACCCACACACACACTACACACACACACACACAGTCACTGCTTCACTCCCCTCCCGCCCACACACACATCTTCACTGTCATCACTCACATACATCATACTTGCAGTACACTGCCCCCCCCCCCTCTCCCCTACATACACAGCACATTATTTCATCAGGAAGCTTCTCCAACACACATCCCCAACATACTTACAGCACACTGCCCCCGCCCCCCAATACACAGCACATTGTCTCATGAGGAAGCTTCTCCAACACACATATTGCACACTGCCCTCTCCCCACATACACAGCACACTATCCCATCTCCCTTGTCATCCCCCCAACACACACACCAAGACCCTTGGCAGTTGGGTTAGCCCCTTGAGCCGTGGATATGCCCAAGGTTTCTTCCTTGGTAAGGGAGTTTTTCCTTGCCCCTGTTGCTCTTGGGTGCTCCTTGTTGGTGCCCCCCCCCCCCCCCAATCGCAATCCTCCCCCACCTTTCTTATGCAGCCCTTGCCACTTAATCTACTAAACCCCTCTTCTACTGCACTTTTTACCCCCCCATAAATGCACAAATAGGCTGACACCATACTTAATTTCACTGCATTTCTTACTTCCAGTAACTATATGCATGTGACAATAAACTTCCTTGTATCCTTGTATCCTTGTATTGGCATCAGGAATGTATCCATGTGTGAGTAACACTTGATAATGACAAGCCACAATAAATAGCAAAGTTGCCATCACCTGGCTAATAGTTTGTTAATGATTGTTAATAATAATTGATACTAAGTATTGATACTATTCATGATTCAAAAATGAAGTGCTTATAAAGCAATTATATACACTGTAAGACACCTTAAGGATAGATCAAGAATCAAAAAAATTACAAATAGCTTTATCTTTAAAATGAGCATTGAAGAAAAATGATTCACATTAAAACAACAGATTTGTCATCATCAACATGTTGTAGTATACTGTAGCTGAAGTAATGCAACTAAAGTAAGAGGAGTTCTTTGTTTTTGAATGATGTTACTTTAACAAGACTATTTAGTAATAATGGGCAATCATTAACAATCATCCACAAACTATTTGATAAATGCTACTTTGCTATTTTTTGGCCTTGGCCTGTTTTTGTGAAGTTACCCAAGTTTCCTTTTCCTTATCACTTAACTGTAGGCCTATCAATCTAAATGTGTGCACATCTCCAGTGCAGATGAGAGATCCTTTTCCTTGTCACATAATATGGTTTCAACAGTCACCTATTCTCTTTTTTGCTGAGATTTACCAAGGGGGGGGGGGGCATCTTTTGTTGCATTTGTTCATTTTGAAAATCACAAACACCTTGGCTCAAAGGGTAAGGACATAGGGAGACTGACACCGTCGGGTAACGTTTAAATAATAAGCTTACATTTATTTACAAATATTTACATAAGTCAGTAAGTGCGAAGCAACAAAAGATCAAATAAAGTGTCATGCGTGTCAGCAATGTGTATGTGTAGTACATAATGCAAAGGCAACTGGAATAGCCGCAGCCAGCTCTTATAGCAACGTCAAGCCAGAGCAGGACAGAGAGAGCGAATGAGGCCACAGGACACATGCTTTATTCCGGAGTCCAATGACACGGAGCCACGCCCCTCATTAACAACAGACCACTGAACCCTCCAGCTCCTCCTGCAGGTCGAAATACAACAGACATGACAAACAGCAACAATAGTGGACAGAGACACCGTAAAGGCAGAGTAGAGGGAGGAAAAGGTGTGACGCCTCACGACAAGGCAAAGCCGGAACAAACAACAAGGTTGATTTGAATCTGACAATTAGCTATCTTATATCTCATTTTAGGAGTTGCATAGGCAAAAGACCATAACCATAATAACCATATCTCACCAACACTAAGGTATGTTATTTCAACAGGGGACAAAGTGTTAAAACTGAACTAGACCTGCCATGTTATGAGTAATTCATTATAAGCATGGACATGTTTATGTTGGAATATGTGCACATCAAACACAGAGAAGAGATGGACCCCCTGGGAATTCTTCTAAACCAGTGTTTCTCAAAGTGTGGTCCGGGGACCACTAGTGGTCCGCAAGCTATCCCAAGTGGTCCGCTAGCAGACGTGGCAAAATATAATATACATGAGTTGTTTGCAATATTGAACCAACTTGTATGTAAATTCAAACAGTTCTGCAACATGCCTATGTAAGCTACGCCAGTTTAAATCATATGAATCCTCTGACACAATAAGCAAGGTGAGTAGGCCTATTATAATATACTGTTGAAGTACGTCTACTCTTCTTTTTTTTTAGCTGTGGTCCGTGAGGTTTTTTTTATTGGTTAAGTGGTCCTTGGTCTGAAAAAGTTTGAGAAACACTGTTCTAAACTAGTGTGTTTCTTACACTATGGTTGTTACATAATAAGTGGTGTTTGTCAGAACTCTCAAGTTGACATAGCACAGGAAAAGACACTTTACAGTGTTTAATATGTCACATGTTTTATTGAGTTTGATAGACATGACGTCATTGTAGCATCAAGCAACATGGTTAACACAGTGCCTCATGTCAGAATGCCTAAGCCAGGCCTTTCTGTAAAAAAAAAAAAATCTGGTTCAAAAGAGCAGTGGGTCGATTCATGATCAACATCTCTTAATGATTTTCATACCAGTATGTAATTTAGTTTATATTAAAAATATATATAAATATGTGTTTTAAAATGTTGTGGGTATGATTTAAGTCAGATTTGCTCCAAAGTGTTATGAGTCTGTTTTTGCAGTGCTACACCTTTCTATTATGCTAAATAGATATCGGGCCAGTAGATTCTATGTAATTTTGCACACAAACAGATGGACAGACAGACGGACAAACCTCACTGGTAACTAAGAACATATCTTAAAGCATGAACTAACACAGAGTAATATAACAGATCAGACCCAATATGTTTTCCCCCAATTGGATAGCTGTGCCTCTTTCTTTAACTACCCACAACAAAAATATTGACAACATACCCTCCTGTATTACTGTAATGATGAATCCAGAGACAAATTATTTAAAATATTTTTTCAGAAGACTGTTTAAAATGCACATCCACATGTCTCACCTACACAAAAAAAGTATTTAAATATCCTCAATTTACTAAGGGTGTCCTTATGGACATTATTTTCCTGAATATCCCAGTGTTGGACATTAAATTATAATGTTGGTAGAGCTCAACCTTCAGTAGCCCAACTCAACTACTGTAAGCAGGAGATGCCACAGCCATTTCCCCTCCTTCTAAATTCTCCAACGTTGCACCACCAGTTTTTTTTTTATCTGAAAGAGGCCATAGTGAGTGGACTGAATATCCCAGTGGACTGTGAGTGGACTGATCTGAGTTTTTGCTGTTGATCGCCCCAGTCTTAGTTGGACTCATCAAACACTTCTCTGAAAAAAAATGTGAAGACTGTTGAATACCATAGCGAGTTGTCATCTTTGTTCTTGTGTTTCACGTTTGCTTTGTTGCTGGACTCATGTTCGATTAAGCACATTCCTGAAAAAATGGGAAATACTGCTCAAATACTAGAGCAAGGCATTTTGTCTTGATGGACGAACGGACAGACGGAGGGAAATGAGGCCAATAAAGCACTTCTAGATCAGCCAAATTGTCTAATTCCTTGCTTTTCCTAACCAGATGTGAACATGCCAGTGATTGGATAAAAACATCACAAATTTGTATTCAATAAATAAATAAATTTCACGCAAAACATATAGCATGTCAAACACCATCAATATGAAGAAAAACCTGAAGACTACTAAAACACATAGATTTAATATGTAAGAGGTTGGGCTCTTTGTGAGAGCACACAAGGGTCACACCCCCACAGCCATCAATGCCAGCATTCCTCATAACCCTGGCTCTGGCTTCTTATGGCTAAAGTCTTTAATGCAAGCTACAGCCAGCAACAGAGAAGACATACAACAGCTTGCATGTTACTGTCAGAGGAGTTGGCCTATAAGTGAGTGAGCAGAAGAAACTATTTATAGGCTACTACTCTTCAGGGGGAAAGAGGGGGCAACTTTCATTTTGCAGTCTTCATGGACCTTTGATTGACCTTTATCCATTTGTTTCTGTCACATGTTCCAGTTTAATTTTGAAACTGAAAGATACATTTATGAAATTGTCAGAATAAGCTAGTTTATTTACTTCAGAACAAAGAGGGGAACGGGTAGGCTACCTGTGTATGTTAAATCAATGTTCCAGTTTCATTTTGAAACTAAAAGGTGCATTTCTAAAACTGACAAAGAGCAAAGAGTTTGTGAATGTTCCAGTTTCATTTTGAAACTGAAAGACTAATTCAACTGACCGCCATTGATAATCACCAGCATTGAAAACACTGCCTTAGTCCTAAAAAGGAGCAAAAAGAGAGACTACACCAAGACTGTGAAATGTACGTGTATGTACTGTACAGTATGTATGCATGTATGTATCAAGGACTTGGTCAAAATATAATTGTTTATATCAGAACATGTGCAACATTAAACAAAGAATAGAGATGTGAACTTCACATAAGATAATCATCTTTAGGCTACTTACCCTGTTGATACTATGTAATAAGGATATCATACATATTTGTATATTGGTATCATGTGATAGTGAGCATACTGTAGTTCCCTGCTGTGAATAATCTGTCCTCTATTTCAGATATACACAGGAGAGGTGTTATATTCCATGTGCTAGGTAGGGGATTTCCCACAGTGGTTAATCAACAACCATGCCTGTTTAAAATAAAAATAAAAAATTAAAAAAAATCACCAACAAAACAATCTTTGTGGGCAAAAAGCATCAACGACAGTGCCTTTGTGAGCATTTCACTGGGGTCATTAAGCAGGCACCTTCCTTCATGTGTTTCGTTGAATTAGGCCCAAGATATCTGCAGAGGGCTCAACAGCATGGGTGGATTATGAACTTTCGGGCCCCTGGGCCCTGATGTATTAAGGGCCCCCCACTTATTGTCGTATATGTGGAAGGGGGGTTTGGGGGTCCTCCCCCAGAACATTTTTTATTTGTTTGATGTGATTTCCTGTATTCTGGTGCATTTTGGGGATGGCCAATACTAAATTCAATCAGATTCATAGCCTACATCCTGATTTGTTGATATTGAGGCAATGATTCCATGCAAAGGCTTGGGCTACAGGGCCCCCTGACCCCTTGGGCCCCTGGGCCTGGGCCCGGTAGGCCCGTGCAGTAATCCATCCCTGCTCAACAGTGGTGTCCCATACCCACCCCGTCCACATTCATGACATGTTCTCTATGAATAAAAACCAACAAATTCCTCAGTCTATATCAAATCATTGCTGTGACTGTTTATGGTCCCCTGTAAAGACCACTGACAATCTGTTTTAATCTGCTCAATATATATATTTTCCTTTTTTTGAATACTTCAATTTAATTTTGAAAGTAACAGACAGAATAACACACAGAATAACAATAACAGTAACAGACTGAATAACAGACAGAATAACAGACAGAATAACACTACTGAGTTTTATTCTGTCTGTTACTTTCAAAGTTACTGACAGTAACATTTGTTTCAGGGGACATGCTAAAACTGAGACCTACAATGTGACATGCTGTGAGTAATTTGTTATAAGCAAGACATCATCAACATCAAACACAGAGAAGAGATGGAAACCCTAGACTTCTTCAAAACCCCCAAAACAATGCCTGAAGCAGTAATGAGCATGTGCTATTACTGTCCATGTTAGTGACAGTAGTCACACTGTGAGTGACCAAGCAGTAAGGCAATGGGAACACAGAGATAAAGTTTCAAAGAAACATTTATTTTCACAAATAATGATCATAATAAAAAGCATAAACAAAATCTTCTAATAAAGAATTACTCAAGAGTTTAGTGAAAATGAATACTTTGGTGGTGGTCTTTGTCAGTTTAGTTCACAAACAACTCACGTTGACATTGCACAAGGTAATTACTGTAAATATTTGTTCTAACGGCCATGAAAAGACGCTTTAGTGTCTATCATGTCACATCTTTAATCAGTTTAATAGACATTAAATCATATAGCATCAAGCAAAACAATGTGCCACTGATTAAATTCCCAGAACATAGGGGCTCAGGTCTTTACCCTTGCAGTGGCTAACCCAGGCCATCCTGTATGTCAAAAAGAAAAAGAAAAATAATCAATGTGGTTCAAAGGAGCAATGGGTGACATGGATGAGTAATAAAATACATTTCAAATAAACTGTTAAGTAAAGCTGTTGAGTTTTTTATTCTTATTTATTACCAACACCTCTTTAAATCGTATTAATACTGCTTCAACTAAGTCTTACCAGGCACCGATTCCTTGCTGTTTAACAACTTTCTTGGCACAGTTGATAGATTTGTTGATGTCTCTCACCAGCTCTAAAAATAAGAGGATGAATTAAAAGAACAAAGTGATATAACAGATTCGATTTTGCAATGACATAGTTGCACCTATTGTTTCTTCTACCACCCACATCAAAGTAAGTACATTACATACAATATTATTGAATCCAATAACAGTTTAATTGTTCCATGGAAAGCCTTCACCTTCGCACAAAAGCATGAAAATATGCATTATTACGCTGAACATATCAAAATGTTCAGCATAACAATGTTCTGATTTCGGTAGTTTTATTTAACGCTTAGCCTTCAACAGCACAACTCACCTGAGCAGGAGACCCCACAGCCATTTGCCCTCCCATCAAAGTTGGGGTCTTTGCACCAAAAGTTGTTGTTGATCTGGAAGATGCCATAGTCAGTGGAGCCGTCGTCGTTTTTAGGACCTTTTGCCTCAGATTCGTACTGGGACTCATGTTCAATCAGGCACATCCCTGGAAAAAAATGTGAAGACTGTTGAATGTTTAAGTATTTTTTTTGTCTGTAAAGCACTTCTAGATCAGCCAAACTGTTTCTTCCTGCTGTTCACAACAAGAACACCTGACTTTATTAAAAAGAAAATGTTTCTATTCAAATTTCATGCAAAACCATGTACAAACAAAAAAAGATGAAAACTACACAAGATACTAATTATGTAAGAAAAATAACACTGTGTATGAGAGCAGAAGTCAACTTGAAATAATTACATTCACTTTTACCACCCATGGATAACTCAATAGAATACTCACAGCAGCGAGACTAACTCCCTGGTAGCCATCCATTTCAGCCCTCCTCAGAATTCCAGCTATCTCTCTTTTCTCATACTTTCTAGCGCTGGCAAAAGCCACCAGCAGAAGAAGCACAACAGCTCTCATGTTGCAGTAGGAGTTCATCTATGTCTAAGAGAGCAGAAGAGGGTATACATATATACTCTTGGTATAACTTTCACTCTGAATTCTTTATGGTCACCCCATTTTCTGTTTCGCTTCTATTTTTGTGTGGTGGCCACATGACCAACATACATTTGAAAACTGAAAGATGCTGATTGCAGTAAACAATAAGATAAGACTAGATGTATTACAAGTAGCCTACTGTAGGCTACTTCAAACTAAATGCAGTCACATCCAACCAAGTGCAAATGAGAAAGTGCTAAAGTTAACAGGTCAATGTTAAAGGGGAACTTCGCAACTATTTCAACGTAATAAACCCGTTTAGAAATCATTTGGATGGTTAAATGACCTGTTCCGGTGAAAATGGTGACTTTTCCCGCTGCCCCTAGCGTCCCCAGGCAGAAAACCAACCTTGGAACATTGAGACTACCATCCCGGAAAGAGAACTGAGAAACAAGAAACTCGTTTTAAATCGTGTTCCTTACCTTGTAACATCCACATTGTCTGCCGAACTTATGCTAACCGTTTTGCTAGCTTGTAAACAAATCCATGTGCTTTATCTTTACCTTTTTCCACAGTTTGAAATAGCATAATGCACAATTTCTCCAGCAGAGGGGAAAAATCCTGCCAAGTTTCCCTTTAATAGTAGAGTAGCCTTATGAAGTATAGTGCACTGCACATATTCATACAGTAAATATGGTATAATCGGTAGCACTTTATAATAACCATCCGTTATAAATGGTTAATTGATGCTTTATTTTGCAACTATAATAAAATATTTAATCACTTAATAATCATAACTTAATCATTTGTAGATAACAATCAATGATTACTAAATACATAACTTACAAATACTTTATTATCAGCTTATGAAAAAATAAACAATTTATTTATATATAACATACTAAAAAATATCAGTTTAGTGATAGCTTGATTTCAATTTATTTTATATTAATAAGCTACATTATTATTGCAAATATCATATTATTAATAATGATATATTGAGTTATTGTTAATGATTATAATGTTGATCGTAGGCCTTCACATAGCCATATACACAACGCCTATGGATATTACATAGGTTGATTAACTATTGAACTATAAATGATGTTCTATTGATTAACAGTTAGTTAGAAAAACAATTACAAATTTGTTTTTCAGATGGCTATGATAAAGTTGGGTCGTAGTCTTTTATTTGGTAGTAAATCATTTGTAAACTATCTAAAAATGTACATTTTATAATTAATTGATGGGAAATTATTGCATCAAACCTTTTTTTTAATGGCTATTATGAAGTTGCATCTTAATCTTTTATATGTTAATAAACAATTTGTAAATTATCTAAAAATGTCAATCTCATAATCAATAACTGGAGTGCAAACCATCTATGAACATAATGTTTATTTGAAGTTTCACCAAAATGGTAAGTTATGAAAGTTGACAAAACAAATTTGATAATGGAAAACATCACATCAAAACAACTTCTATTTATATTTCTTGGCAATGTCATGGAGTAGGCGACCCAGTGGGCCATTGCAATGTTTTTTGGCTAGCCATTCATTCCACTCAATTAGTGTAAGGTGATCTGTTAACAAGTCCTCTGTCCGATTCCCCCTGCATCTTGAGATGATCTCCTTATAACTCCGCCAAGCCCTCTCGATGTGCTGAGTGTGGCAACCTGTATCTGCATTGACGAATGCTTGACTGTGGTTCACTGTGTAATGATCATACCCCAGTGCAGGCAGTACCTGGCGGTAGGCTCGCCATTCGTCACTTAAAACTGAAGTCCCTCTTCTAATATGGTGGACGATGAGAGGTACCAGCTCTTGTCTTGTCCTTTTTGGCACTAAACGTAGAATAGGTCGACGTCTTGAGTGCTTCACACCGAGCATCCCAAACACCCACTTTTTTCTTTTCCAGCCACCTGTTATCCGGCCACGTCCATACTGTCAAAAAAGCACACATGGATATTACAAATTATGTTTAAGCATTATTTTACTCTTTGGTAATAAAAATAGGAGAAAGAGGAAGATGATGAGGAATAACAAAAAGAAGAAAAATACATTATGTGTATTGTGTTTGCATTTACTTTTCTTTTGTGCCTGAAGTGGCTTTCATCTATCGCCACAAACTCTCTTCGACCTCCCAGCCTCTGTCCTCTCTTCCTTAGCATTCGTTCCACAGCCTCAACACAAACATTTCTCAAAAGTTTGGCCATTCTTGTCAGTGTTGCTGAACTTGCGGCAATGTCATCGGTTATCATGTCAACTTGTCTTAACCGTAGGCCTTGTGCAAACCTGATAATACACAATATTATAGTAATGGTGAAAAATTGCATAATAAACAGTGAGCAGACACCTAATTAGGACACATGAAATATGCATCAAGGAGAGAAAGAGGAAGGTAGAATGAGAGAGAAGTAAGACAAACAGAAAGAGTGAAAAGGGGAGAAAGTGAAGACATAGACAGATGTGGGTGGATGAATAGACATAGGTACATGGATAGATGATAGTCGGGTAGATATGGAAGAGAGTGCAGGTAACTAGATGGAAATATCTAGTACAGATAGATTATTGATAGACAGACAGGCAGACTCAATAGACCTCTGAAGTTTGCCTACAAAAAAGAACCAAAACGGCCATCTTTGCCCATATAAATAGATCAGGGTGTTAATTGAAGCTAACTACCTATGGCAAGTTGCATTGCAAGTTAGCTCTGGGGTAGCAATAATCTAAGTGTGCCGCCTTCACGTACCGGAGATCACAGTATCCACTCGAAGGCAGAGGACAAAAGTGTGTTCAGGAAAACGTCTGCATTTCAGACTTTTTCATCCCCGCGAGAGTTTAAAAGATGCGATAATTCAAAATCCCCATGTTATTTTCCCACAGGAAAAATCTAAGAATAGCCTACTTTATTTTTTTTTTAGATATGTGATCACATTTCACTTCACCTTGGCAAATGGTACGCTCTGAATGATTAAACATAATGATTCATGGTAACTTTTTACACCTGAATTTATAATTTAGCCTACTTGTCTAGGCCTTTTTCACAAAACGACCGATGGCCCAAAAAGTCTTCAGAGCAGTGTACTCGAGCTTCCAATGTTTAAGGGCGCTACACACCAACCCAACGTTGGCTGCCAGGTGCCGACGGCGATAGCTTTTGTGCCTATTCAACATGTGTAAGGGACTGTACGATATTTAGCGGGGGGGGAGGGCCGGTCGCCAGAAGATCGGGTTAAAAATGTTCTGCCTGGCCCTCTCCCCTGGTCAAATTTTTTTTTCCAGGGGCCTCCCCCCGGCTCACAAAAATTCTCCTAGGCCCTCCCCCCTACGTGAATCAAATAAAACTGGTCGAAAAATGAAGTTTACAAGGTTAAAACGGCCAGCAAATGTCATAAGCACACATACACACACACGGGGCTACAAAACAGTGTTGCGCGGGTTTGGTCACAAGCGGCCCGCGGTCGCCCGATATTTTAATCAACCCGACCGCAACTCGGGCCGCGAATATTAATTAGGACAAAATTATACCCGACCCGCGATCCGACCCGCTTATTTACAGAATGTGTGCTTTTGGTTATAGCCTGCATGCAGTAGTCCATTTCTGTAAAACAAACTAATTTATTTGCGAAACTTTATGCAGTAGAACTACACGCAGGCATGCAGGACATAATGTTTGCGCAGGAGAGAGAATGAGAATAAGAGCGCAAGCACGCACGCAACCACCAAGGATTAGAACACTAGGATAAGATTTGGCCATGGACATACTTCTTTCGAAAATAGAAATGGGGAGGCAAGGTAGGCAAGAGAGATATTGCTGGTCAAAACGTTAGCGTAAGAACTGGTTTAAAATGCTGAATGAAGCACAACGCTTTACTAAAGCACATCCACTGTTTAAAGTCACAAACACGACGAACTAAGGTAACTTGTATGCATGCGCGAACCTATACCGGTAGATATGGCTGTGTAGTCTGTGTCATAAGATTTATTCCTGCAGGCTGCCCACCATAACTTGTAGGCCTACTACTGTCATCTTCTTTAAAGCGATGGTTCGGAGTAATTTCACCCTAGGGTCCTTTGCACCATGACCCCGAGCCAAACACCCTCCCAGAACCTTTTTTCCCTTGGTCGAACCCTGGTCGAGTAGCGCTATCAAAAACTAATGACGTTCTGCAGTCGTGATGGAACCAACTTTTATCTCGTAAATTACCCCACTAATAATGCCCTGAATGGTACGAAACTTCTGCAGTAGTACAACTACGACCTTTAGTCCAATAACGAGGCATTAGAAAGTTTGTAAGTGCACCAGGAGTTTATTTAAATAAGACTTGCCTGATTATCTGCTACTATACCGCTGCATCGACGTTTCTTCCGTGATTTGGGAAAAGCCTGTAAAAGTCCTGACCATAGCCTATATCGCTTTTCCTGAAGGGGTGTCTTTATTATTTTAACTCGCGTCTTCAGCTTCTTTACTGTTGACTTACTGTATTGATGCTTTACTGTATTGATGCTAGCCTTCTCGTGATATTTTAAGTAGGCCTATTTGTAGAAAATATATATTTAATTAATTTTAACTGACCCGCCCGCAAACGACCCGAATATCATTTGGTTTATGACTCAACCGCGGGTGACCGACCACTTCCCCGATAACGACGGAGACACGCTCTTAAGAGGGTTTTCTACGATTCATCTTACGATCGTTCGTTTGGTTTTTCCGACTGTTTCCCGAACATGCTCGTAGCGTGAACGCGCGTGCACTGCTCTTAAGATGCTCTTAAGGGGAGCTGTCCACGTTAATAGTTCTGAAATATCCTCTGATTTGACGGTGATGTCAGGTGACTGCACGTCACAGCTATAGGCCTACCATTTAAACTTCGGATCTACACATTAATTCACACCAATAGAAACACTTTGACATCTGCATGTAAGCATCCCAATTAGGTTGTGTACCACACAGAGACATAAATAATTGTAATTAATTTAAGATTAGATTGTTGCACCATGCAATAATTTTTCGCGATATCACTTAAGAACACGTTTGAAGATAAGAAAGAAGTCGAGTAAGAAAGAGAGGAAATGTGTAGGCTTAGATTTTGATGCAGTAGGCAGACTAAACCACATGTTGCTTTCTCTGCTTTTTACCTCATAGGCCTAATAAAATATTCACTTAGCAAAGATAATGTCAAACTATTCTGGCAACGTCTCGTTTCATAACTTGATTGCATTTTTGTCCGCTTTTCATCACATTAGTATGACCATTAAATGTAGGCTATTTTGCACGCTAAAATCTGATTCATCACAGGTAAACACAATAAAGAATGGGAACGTAAGTTGGATTATGTATTCTAAGTTGTAATTCCTCTGTATGTCCTGTTGGTGACCTCAGTGAGAAGTACTGTTAAGACGCTCTTAGCCGGTAACGAGTACTCTGGAGCACTCGTAGATCTACGAGTGTTTTCACGACGCTCTTAAGCTACGATGGTTTCGGGAAACAGTCGGCAAATCTTAAGACGTTCGTAAGAGGGACTTTACGACGCTCTTAGGCTTAAGATGCTTTCGGGGAAGTGGGCCCTGCAAGCTTACGAGTTGTGGGAGATTCAGGTAGGGTTGCGACTTTTTGGACTCGCCCACTCTGTCAAAGAGACGTGAATCATGTTTTGGCCTACAAACCTTTTAAAATATCGAAAACGGATCATTGATCAGGGGAAAAAAATATCATGGATCAGGAAAAAATAATTTTCCTCGGCCCTCCCCCCAGGCCAAAAAATTTCTCCTGGGCCTTCCCCTAAGGCTTAAAAAATTCTCTTAGAGTTAGTTATTCGTTTTATCTCAATTCATAGTATCCTAGGCTTATACATGTTTCCCCCATAAATATAAATCGTATAGGCTTTTCAGATAATTAGAAATGAGTCTTCTAGCCTAGGCCGATATGCCTACATAGCCTGGTAGCCTACAAAATATAAAATGAGAAAAAAAATGCCAGTAGCCTAAGTATATAGAAAATATAAGTGGTTTTCATTCAAGATGTAGCTATCTATCTGTGATAAATATAGCCTATGGATAAAAAGACAACTTACCATTCACATTTATCCACACCCTTCTGTTCAATTTTCATTGTATGGTGGCAAAAGTTGCATTTCATCTTTTTTTTTTATCAGTCTTCTCCTCTGCAACCATTTTATAAGCTTCTTTAAATTATTTTTACTTCTTCCTTCAATTAGTTGCCGCAGCTCCCTTGCTAAACCAGGCATCTTGATTCCATAAGGAAATACTACTGTGTTCCAGTTTGCGCCAAAAAATACGCGCCAGAAGTGCATTGGTAGCTGTGAAGCCAGCAGCAATAGGGTGGGGGGAAACGTCATTATACAAATATAAGCATTGACTGATGATACTGTTTTGCCACAATGTTATCAGCCTCCATTTACCATTGTTGGTTTTCAATAACATGCTATAAAGTATACAATTTACAAATTATAAATCAACATGGCAAGTTTCAAGCCCAAAGAGAGGGATTTTAAACTCTTATTCTGAAGTCAATGAATTCAGGAAACTCCGGCTGAGGGTAGCTAATCTTTCTTTTTTCGTTATGTTACCAAGTGGCTAGTGACAAGATCTCGAAGTAACGTGGAATTAAAAGAAGAAAATAAGCATAGCATTACATTTCATTGCCATTTATCTTAGACACGAAATGGCAAAAAGAAAAAGTAGACATTTTACAAGGTCAGGGAAGATCAGGAAACTAGATGGTGAAAAGAAATCGCCTGTAACCCCTAATCGACGATGACGATGGGGTTGATGGACACGAAGGGAGTTCCAGCCAGATAGTGCTAAACTCAACTCAAACCGCCGGTAAGTTTCTTAACTTTCATTCTTATTAGCCTGTTATTAATGCATCCAACTTACTGTCTTAACAATAGTTTCTAGCGTTAGCTTTCCCCCCCTAAAGTTTATAACAACTTGTCAAATGTGCATGGCTATCTTATCACATCTGGTGTAGCTAGCGAGTGAAAGCTTGTAGGATGTCTTGGAGCAGCTTAGCAGCTACACACAGGTTGTTAACACACATTTTTAGAGCAGCACTCCGAGGGATGCAGATAGTTTTCGAGAGGCAAACATTTAAGAAATGCTTTTTAGCATATGTAGCCTACACTGTAAACATTCACAGTTGTTGAAGCCTATAGGCCATCAAAGGGCAGAACTGACTACTAATTGTATTATGTGTAGTGTGTCAAAATATTGAAATAGCCTATTATGTTTATTATTGTCATTAATTGTGGTTATACTGCCTGTATTTTGGTGAAAAACAGCATACTGCATGGTGAACAAATGTAGAGCAAACCATGAATGTAGTATTGATGTGCTTTTAAAACAGAAACATAGCATGCTCTACCTATTTTTTTTTTTTCTTCCTTGCTTTGTCTTTCAGAAAACTCTATGTCTCCAACAGTATCAGAGCTCCTCCTTAAAGCTAAGGAGAGAGAGGGTGTCCTGATAAGGAAGAACAAGAAGCTGAAAAAGGAATTGGACTCTCTTCGCAAACAAGGGGCTGGTAAGTCAATACTTTATCTCAATATGACACTTAACAACACACACCACTTGGATTAAAACATTTTAATATAGGGCTCTTCACAGTGTAAGTAGAACGCTCCATTCACGTTCGGCTGTCAATTCTTTATGCTAAGCATAATTGACCGCTGTCAAGGATAGTGGCCTTTTTGCCACTGATTCACTACAGACAGTTGTTCAGCTGCGTTCTAAAGAATGTTGTATTCAAGTTCAGTGAGTTTGGTGAAGTTTGTTTCTCGTCATTTGCCAATGAAAACAGTAAAAAATACATTTAAAGACCCATCAGGTGAAGTGTCTTCTCTTATGTTGGTAGGTAGCCGTATAATAAGTGGGGTCCGGGTCGCTCTGTCGGGGCTTATTTTTTCGATAATGGCTGGCATTCTATACATTAACCCTTACACAGTAGAGCCCTTTGAAGACTCGATAATATCAAATATCAAGTATAACTTTTTTTTCATGTTGTCACCATGTTGGTCTTGAGGATGGACACACATACACCTTTGTACCTGACAAAATGTATGTGAGTACTGAAGCTTCTCACTTAAACTTCACTTGATTAAACTTTCCCGTCCCCTTTCCTTATTGTTTCTTTTCAGACAAGATATGCCATACCACAACTTCTGACCACACCACTTCATCTGAGTCATCATCTGAGTCCTCTTCCACCAGTAATTCATCTTCCTCTTCCTCCTCCAATTCTTCATTGTCATCAGACGATGAAAGTCATAAGAAAAGGCGTTACAAAAAAAAGCATACAAGGAAAGACAAAAGGCATCGGAAGGAAAAGAAGTCGGCAAAAGCAAGGCATCGCAAAAAGCACAAGAAGGAACAGAAGTCCGCAAAACCTGAATGTGGACAAAGAGGTGAGTCATAAGGGAGGGCTCCTGTTTACAAAAACAATTACATTAATACACAGGATTAAAGTTAAAATCCCTTGTGCCAAAATCCAAGGTAAAAACACATTCAGAAGCCCCTACTCAAAATTAACTTTAAAAAGCACGCTACCCACAAATCCACCAACAAATGGTCACAAACACAAGACAAATGGCCCATCCAACAGCAGTATATAGTATGTGGCATGTCATTGGGGTTATCAAGTGGGCACCCTCATTCACCGATGTTTCGTTAAGTTAGGCCCACGACACCTCATGAAGGCTTAACAGTGAAACCAGCGTCCTGGAGACACTCTCCTCCATGCTGCCACCATATTACCACTTTGAAATATCCAATACCCAAAATACTCTTAACCAGCTTAGGCATGGTCAAGTTATGGGTGATGCATGTTAATGTCAACAATATTTTGTCTCATCTCACAGTCCAGTTAATCTCTATTTGTTTTATTTCTTACTGATGCAGCTTCCAGTCCAAAAGACATCGTTGCGAGGTACAAGAAGGTTCTGCGGGCTTACAACCGTGGAAAAAAACTTGGGGAAGCGTGTACCATTGCTGGTGTTACAGAGCTGACCGTTCGATCAAAAGCAGCTATCCCAGAGTTGGCTATAGCTTCACCAGAAAAAATTGAGGAGCTTTTGGCAGGCTACAACAAAAGAGGAAAAATTTCTGATTTTCTAAGTAAATGTGAAGACCTTATTGAGAATGATACACAGGTCAGAGCTGAGATAGCAAAACTCAAAAATGAGGGCAATCTCATACCCTACATTAAGAGGGAGCCGAAGTAAGCCCCCCGCCAACAACCCTCTTATGTTTAAGCAGTGTTCATTCATGTTGTGTTCATGTTTACTGTCTGATTGTCTGAAGAGGCAGCAGAAGTAAGTGCCCCTCGCCCCACCACCCTGTTTTGTTTATGCTGTGGTGTTGCAATGGAGGATTGATAGCCTTTTAAGTTATTATGTTTTTTGTTTGATTTTTATTTGCTTATTGCCCTGCTCTGATGGATCAGAAGTTTTGATTTCAATAAATATTTCTTGATATTAAAGCCAATTGTGATGTGTGACAATGCTTTACAATGTGTTAAGCATCTGTAATTGCAGTGTATGTAAAGTGTTATTGTTTTCATTATCACTATTGTCATTTAACAATATTTGACTTTAATCGGCAAAGTCATAAGTTAAGTACAGAACTATGAACACCAGTTACAACTTCAATGTGTTTATACATTGTTTGCTCCAGGTATATCCCATCAGTTTGTAATACAGCATTTTTAGATAATTTACAAATTGTTTATTAACATATAAAAGACTAAGATGCAACTTCATAATAGCCATTAAAAAAAAAGGTTTGATGCAATCATTTCCCATCAATTAATTATAAAAAGTACATTTTTAGATAGTTTACAAATGATTTACTACCAAATAAAAGACTACGACCCAACTTTATCATAGCCATCTGAAAAACAAATATTGTAATTGTTTTCTAACTAACTGTTAATCAATAGAACATCATTTATAGTTCAATAGTTAATCAACCTATGTAATATGCATAGGCGTTGTGTATATGGCTATGTAAAGGCCTACAATCAACATTATAATCATTAACAATAACTCAATATATCATTATTAATAATACGATATTTGCAATAATAATGTAGCTTATTAATATAAAATAAATTGAAATCAAGCTATCACTAAACGGATATTTTTTAGTATGTTATATATAAATAAATTGTTTATTTTTTCATAAGCTGATAATAAAGTATTTGTAAGTTATGTATTTAGTAATCATTAATTGTTATCTACAAATGATTAAGTTATGATTATTAAGTGATTAAATATTTTATTATAGTTGCAAAATAAAGCATCAATTAACCATTTATAACGGATGGTTATTATAAAGTGCTACCGTATAATCTGATAAATAAATGAAGGAAACATAAACAAATGTTAATGTATCAAGTGTCAGGTATGACAGTATCAGGTATTATGTTTTCTTCCTTGGTCCTATTTTACATTTTTTGTGTTTGACATTTCCCTTGTGTTTCCTTGCAAAGTATTGCCAGGGTGCAAAAAAAGTATTGCAAGTATTGTATTAAAGTATTGCATTACCTGACACTTGATACTTATTTAACATTTATTTATGGGAATGAAACAGTATTGTGAAGATTTGCAAAACATTGCAGTAAAGTTAGCTAAATTGTTATTCTCCTTAAACTGTATTTCTCCTCTTCTACATGTGGTATTATGTAGAAGGGCAAAAGTGGTGTGTTAAAAATGACACTACTGAGTGTGCTCAGGGACAATACATTTTGTGTCAATTTCAACACAGCAATTGTGTGGCTTGCTGGGTGAGACACATTTCAGCTTTCTCAAAGTTTGCATAAAATGTAAAATATATTTCAACAGCTTTTCTTGATAAAGTGGTTGACATGTATGCCTGTTGCTGGCTATAACGGAAACACATGACACTTTTGGTTTGAACTGTTTATGGTCACTTCTTTGGTCAATCTATTTTATTGCTTGTTATGTACGTTGTTAGTTTCTTTCTTGCTAAGCAGTGTGCCATACATCAATAGACATTTTGAAACTAAAAGATAAGGTAATTAATTACATAAATTGTACACCACAGTCAGCTGTCAGTTTAATCAACAATCAGCTATGTTTTACTTTCCAAGTCCTAAAAAGGGAACAAAGTGCAAATCTTTTAAGATCATGACATTTATTCACTTAGCAGATGATTTTATCCAAAGCGACTTACATATATCAATTATATTACAAGGGCCATTGTCTCTGGAGCAACTCGGGGTTAAGTGCCCTGCTCAAGCGCACAACAGTGGAAGCCAGATATTTAACCCACAACTTTTCTGACTGTGTTCCCCTAGAACATTGAATTCAAACGGTTTCTTCACAGCCAATGACTAGAAAATGTCTTGTTTTGTTATGTAAGGACTCTGTTCATATATATTGTAGCCTACAGACTTTTTAATGACATGTTGAGTCTTTTAGCCTGACGAGCCAGACCCACATTAAAATAGGGTCTGGGCACTTACCGTTCGCAGTGCTCAGTCGGAGGGGCGGGATAATCGGTTGTCTTTCAAATTCCCTCTGCACGCAATAGGACAGCGCTGAGTCCCATGCGTTTCCCACCAGCGGAGCTAGTTGGCTAGTTCAAACTTTTGCCAACTTAATAAAAGCTTAACTCGTGTCACACTGTTCGCCAGCAGCAACATCCATCTTATTTGTTTTCAAGTAGCAGGGAATTCAAGCCAAACCGTTGCAACTCTGCCATCAATCATTATGTTAAGCCCGCCTAACGACTCTACACGATTTGATTGGCCTGATAGAAGTTTAATTTTTCGAGCTCACAAGCCAACGGAGAGTTGCTAGACTAGCCCTGGCAGCAAATGTAATTCTAGGGTGCGTCTAGATTTCTAGGCTATTTTTTAAGAGGAAAAAAGGCATGTTTTTGTAGGTCAATGGGAGTACTGGCCATTAGCTGCAGCTACTCCAGTCTGGTAGCACCGATTTTGGTCGTTATTTTTCCTATGGACAGTAGCCTACTCACAATCAAGATCCATGTAAAGATCGGCCGGATTTCTCCTTTAGCCACCACCGTCCGCTCTACTACGCTATCACCGCCCAATGAATTGTTCATGGTTGGAAAATGGCTGACATAGCCTAAATCATGAAAAAAGACAGTCACAATTAATTTGGAATGAGTACAAGTAACTTGTGAAACATAGTTTTTCCAAGTGTGTAACGGTAACCTGACATGCAAATCAAAGTCCTGACTTAAATCCGATTGAGATGCCTTGGTGGCATGACCTTAAACAGGCAGTTCATGCTCAAAACCCCTCCAATGTGACAGAATTAAAACTATTTCTGCAATGAAGAGAGGACCGAAAGTTCTCTGCAGCAACTTGTTTGAAACGTTTGATTGCTGTTGTTGCCGCCAAGGGTGGCTCAAGAAGTTATTATAGGTTTAGGGGGGCAATTACTTTTTCACATGGGTGATATAGCTTTTGAATACAGTAACTCATTACCTTCAATAAATGAAATGATTATTTAAAAGCTGCATTTTTTTCAGTTTCCTTGCATTGCCTTTGTCTTATATTAAAATTATTTGGATGATCTGAAACATTTAAGTGTGACAAATATGCAAAAATAGAATAAATCAGTTAGATGAGTTCATGCAAACCAACAATCACTTAGATGAGTTCATGCAAACCAACAATCATTACCCCACCACCTGCTGCAAGACAGCTCTGAAAGAAAATAAAAATACCAATGAAGTAGGCTACGTCATGGCCTTTACGCAGCCTATCCACCTTATTCGTGAGCCAACAGCACAACACTTCGGTATTCCAAAATCTGTTTTTCTATTTCCGGCTGAAGTTAGGTTGTATTGATTTTAAATGGTTATATCTGCATATATGCCTGATGCATCCTAGCCATGTACAAGTAAACATATATCAAATATTACTATTGAGTGAAGGATTGACAACATTTTGAAAGTAACATCAGTTGAAGAATATTCAAGTTGGCCTATTGAGACTGCACTTAGTTATATGTACTGTAAACAGAATGAACGGAAGATGAAAATTTAAACTGAAAAGCTTTTGTTCAGTGTTGTATGTTTCATCTGTGTTTTCTTTTAACCTAAAAGACCAAAAAGGATTCAGAATGTTCTAATTGTTCTCTAAATTCACATGACTGCATCCTTGAGCTGTCAGCAAATGAATGATGGACATTATTTCTGTTGTCTCACATCTATTTGTTCTTATTATTATGACCACATAGCACCCATAATGACCATTTTTGTGTTGGTCTTAAGGGCCCGCATCAACCTAGCCCATAACCACTCATTTGTGATTTGCACCCCCCAGTAAAAAATGACAATGCAGCAATATACTTCAATGATGCAGTTTTTATAGCACAAACACATTGTTACAGAGCACCACACTGCAGCTTAAAGTGGAATGCATGCCTGGTTAGAATGAATAAAATGCATAGGCATAGCAGCATAGAGATAGAAAGAAAAATAGAAAATATGAAGGTATGACTGGATTGAAATACTGCAATTAGTTGTTTGTTGGTCATTTAGTCCATCAATTAATCAATCAATCATTATGACAACGGAAATCTTCATGCACGGATTGCTTATGTTATGTCTCTTACGAAAACACTCAAGACATACAAACTTTCCTGTCCATTTTAGGGAAAATTTCACCTAAAGCAGCTATGATGCTTATAATGGAATGATGAATAAACATTTTTCTTAAAGATAAGCGAAAAAAAACAGTGCTAAGCAAAAGTGAGGTGATTCCACATATACTTTATTGAGTTTAATGGACCTGAGCTCATCTAAGTAATGTTAACTGGCACTCATTAAACCCCACAGCCAGCAATGTAGCTACGTGTGTCTCCCTGGCAGTGTTTAACCCAGGCCACCCTGAAAGAGAGAAAATACAAATAAACAGAAAAAAGTAATGAGGGGACTTGAGCAACTTTTCTGCAGACTTCTGCAGACTTTGTGAAAAGGGATTCCCCGCTACACAGTTTTACATATTTGCATACATATTTATTTTTATGTATTGTTAGAACAATTTGCCCCAATTAAGATGTAAAAATATTTGCCACTGAACAGAAATGAAGCCATCTATATTATCAACTTTTTCTTAACTTACCTATCTATTATAGGCTAGTGCGTACTTTTCTAAACCAATATTGTGTGTGGAAAAACGTAAAACATTGTTTGTATACATCCTATTGCTAAAATGCACACACAGGGCATGTTCGTTTATTTGTACAGTGCTCAGTCTTTGTCTATAAACAGTTTTTATACTGTACTTAGAAGAGTGCTTTAATTCATTCTTACCAGGCCGACATTCCTTGCTCGCTAGCAATGCGCTTGGCACAATTGATAGATGGCTGGATATTATCAGACAGTAGGGCTAAACAAGAAGAAGACTAAATTTAAATCATAGAGCACCATTACATACAACATACAGTAACTGACTGAAAAAACGCAATATAGAAACAAAAAATATGACAATAATAATATTTCATTCTGTAAGGTATTAGTTTGTGTTTAAAGTTGTATGTAATGCTTAATATTCAGTAGTGCAACTTACCTGAGCAGGAGATTCCACAGCCATTTGCCTTCGATTTAAAGTTGGGGTCTTTGCACCAATAGTTGTTGTTGATCTGGAAGATGCCATAGTCAGTGGAGCCGTCTGTATTGTGACGGTTGATTGCCTGCGTGTTGTAGTCAGACTCCCATTTGGCTAAGCAAACCCCTGGATACAACATAAGATTGGAACATGTTGTAGTAGCTCAGAACATGGGATTTGTCCTGAGACAGGGGCATGGGCAAGCCACATACACAGGTTTCGTTTCTCTCATTTCCTGCTAGTCAACAAGATGCTGACATACTGTACATTCTACCAGAGGTGTCAGGGCACACACACAAATGCTATGGGAAAGCAAAGACAAAAACTCCTCTTTGATCAGTCTATAAAAACATATCTACAAAAACACAGACTGGACTAGCAGGGATGTAAGCTGAAAAAAGTAGCATGTTTACATAACCCCCAAATCGATAAGCCCCATAATTAAAGTATAGCTACTCACAGTCAGAGAGGCTGCCACCCATTCCGGCAGACTTCAGTTTCCTAGCCAGCTCACATCTTTCAAACACCTTGGCGCTGGCTACAGTCACCAGCAGGAGAAGCACAACAGCTCGCATGTTGATGTCAGAGGAGGAGTTGGTTTGGTCTATATCTGAGAGAGAGCAGAAGAGGATATTTATACTCAAGGGTAACTTTCATTTTGAGTTCTTCATGGCTGAACTTTTGACCTGGTGTGTCATACAGTATTTTGTTTCTGTCAAATGATCCAGTTTCATTTTGAAACTGAAAGATAGTTGATGAAGTTGCACACCAATGATAATGAGTTGTTGGGGGGGGGGGGGGGGGGTTTAGGACGATTCTAAGGGCCCAGCACTGACAGGGGGCCCTCAGAAAGATCCCCCGGATTATTGTCTGTCAAATTATCTGCGCCCTTGTTGTGCCTTTACACAGTATATCCACCTTATTTTGTGAGCCACGTCGGACAAAATCTGGTTTTCTGCTGAAGCTGGGGTTGTACTGATTTTAAGTGGTTTCATATCATGGTAGTCTGACGAACAGACAGTGCCTAATGCATCCTATAAGACCTGTAAAAGTAAACGTATATTAGACTAGGTACTTTCACTCCCTCCTCTTGTAATAGTTGACAGAAACAGGTTAGTGGAACATCTGTTGTATGAGTTTTGACAATAACCTGACACGGCAAAATGCACATGCTGTGGATTTAGAGACTAAGGGCTGTATTTTGGGCACCAGCGCATGGCGTAAAACTCATTTTTCACCCACGGAAAGTTTAATTTGGTATTTTGCACGTTTATTTTTTAAACATTGCGCCCAGGGATGTGGCAATTAACAACCTAGGGAGGGGCCTGGCACGTTGTCTAAAAATCGCTGTCATACACCACTTAAACCTGGTCAGAAGCCAATGGCGAGTTGTTCATATGCTATTTTAAGAGCGCATGTCAACAGTCATATTGGCAGGTGCACACACCATCCTTCTATCATTTATGAACGCACACCAGCGCACGTCCATGCAAAGCATTACAAATTGCACGATTACAATGGGAAACATAATTAGAATAAAGATATTACGAAATACTCTCATGATGAGTAGTTATTCACCATCATGTGCAAATTGGTAATGACGGTTAAAAAAGATTAGGGGAGAGGCGAGAGACACGTATGGAGCACAGCGACACACTGTCACGAGATATAAGCAACTCCTCTGCAGGATAAATGTTGTTTTATTCAGTCATTTGAACAATATTAGGGTACGTTTACGATGCCACCTAATAGAACTCGACAGTCAATGCGGTATCTAGCTTTCTAATATCCATGGGTTCACTGGCCTGCCAGAGTGAAGTAACCTTCTTCTTCTGTGATTTTTTGCCAGTTTGCATACAGAGTGCATTACCACCATCTGCTAGACTGGAGGTGTGATGGCAAATGTACCCTCTAGCCTCGTTCTGGCCACCGGGTGAGGATCAACAGTCTCAAGAGAACTCTGTCGGTGTACATATTAGGACATCCTCAGCTGTCAGACATCAGGTGAAAAGGCATCAGGTCTCAGGAAAACTGCTGTCAAGTTTACGGAATTACACAGTCATGTCTCTGACATCAGATGAAAAGGAGTCAGGTCTCAGGACAAGCCGAGTCAGACTAAAAGGTCTCAGATAAAAAGTTATCAGAGTCAGGTTTCAGGAAAACAGCTATTTCTGTTAACTGGTACAATAAGCAAACGTATTTGTGATATAATAGGCTACGAAATAGTTGCTGAAAGCTAGTTCACTCGTGTAGGCTAAAATAAACCCACGTGTTGTCCTATAGCTTTCACTAGAACTAGCTTTCAGAAAACAACTATTTCAGCCTACTATATATAACAAATGAATTTGCTTGTTGTACCAGTTAACAGAAATAGCTGTTTTCCTGAAACCTGACTCTGATAACTTTTCATCTGAGAATCACTCAATATGTTTCATCTGTGTTTTCTTTTAACCTACTGAAAGCAAAAAGGATTCAGAATGTTGTAGTTGTTCTCTAAATTCACATGACTGCATCCTTGAGCTGTCAGCAAATGAATGATATGGACATTATTTCTGTCTCACATTTGTACTCATTATTATAGAGGCTATAGCCTGCAGTAGGTGTTTTGAACTCATGCATGTATACATTCCATAGGCCTACATAAGCTCAATATAATTTTCTGTTTCATTTTTAGTGTTCTGGAAGGAACTCGAAAGACATTTGGAAACTGAAAAGTCAGATTACTGGTTTGACTCAGTCAATCAGTTGTCAATATATGTTATGTAATCACTAATAGATCATCCGACTTCTTAGTCATAAAATGGAGCAAAGTGCTAAAACTGAGCAAATACTTTGATAAACAATGTAATGTGAATAATCATTATATTTCCACTTTATTTTTTTGCTTGTGTCAGAATATGTAGAACATCAAGCATGGAGAAGAGATACATTGCCTAATATCATAGGCCTATGATGTGGGGATGATCTTGAAATTGAAAATGTTGTGCCAGAGTTGTTTTTTTTTTTTAAGATAGTGAGCTATATAGATAGATTAACTCTATTAGATAAATATATGTGCAACAGTACAATGCATCTTTTACTGGGTTTAATGAGCAATCATGACCACAGCAGATTCATTAAATCTATTTGACCACATTTACCACAAACATTTGTAAATCTTTCTACTCTCCATTTCTGTGTAGAGCATATTGTTGTGTAATTTGGCCTAGCTAGTAGTAGCCTAACTACTTTCAATCAGCCAGGCTAACTTTACAGCAACTATACCAGCAGCAAGATGAACTTAGATCATGGAAACATCCCATGGTTACTGAAGAGGGATCTTTTCATATAAACATCAGGACAGCAAGGAGAATTCAAAACCTTTAATTTCTTTCAGTATATAAAGCAATAGGCAAACATTATTGGAATGTACTGTAATGTGATGTAATGTGATGTGAACTTTGCACTATAATTTACAGCCTGCAAGGTAGGGGGTGAGATCTTGACCCTGGCAGTGATTTCGCCAAGCCACCCTGTAAAGAGAGAGACAAAAACAAGAAGCGTGTGTTGTGAATGTAACCAAAAACTCAACATGACGCAGTCCCCTTTGTCTAAAAAAAACCCAATAATTCCTAATAGATGACGATGAGCCATTCAAAGTCTCCTATAAAAACAAATGTTATAACTTATCCACAAAGCTTTAAACCACAACAAAGGACTTAGAGGACTGTTCATCACACTCTGGAACTATTTTGGCCAATGATAACTGTTATAAAACTTTAGGTTAGGGATAGGGCTAACCTTGACCTGATGCTAAAGTTAAAAAATAAAAATCGAAAGGGTTCTATGCAGTTATAGTCATAGTGAGAAGAACTTGTAAAGAGTGTTCTTGTCTGGACACTCGTTCTTACCAGGCACGGATTCCATTAGGGTCTCTGACCACACGCTTGGCACATGTGATGGCTGTCTGGATGTCATCAGTCAGCAGAGCTGGAAACAAGATCAGGAACTTCAGGAAGCGATCACAAAGCATAGACTAATATAGAGTAATAAAATAGATACAACACAGTAGACTCTCTTACTCCACAAAAGTATAAATATTATGAAATATTGACTTTTTAACAAAAGGGTGTAGAAGAATCTCTCCGTTTTCTGCACAGCCACTGCAGAACCCCACACCAAGGGTTCTCCCCTCAAACATTTTCACAGGCAGAGCTCCTCGCATGGACAGCACACATGATGCACAGTAAGCTACTTTGATGAACTGATTTAATTCTAACAAACAAGAAAAAGGGGGAGCTAGTGTGCGGATATTCCGTGCATGTTTTTACTGATTGTAAATCACACAATCTACTGAGGAACTGGTTTGAGGTGATGTCTATTATTCAAGAGTAGCTGACCACCACAGTTGATGTTGCAGGCATTCTTTGCCCTGGGGGTTTTCCTGTCATTGCACCACCACTTGCTGTTGATCTGAAAGATGCCGTAGTCGGTGGAGCCGTCTGTGTTGGGGTTGGTTGCCTGGGTGTTGTAGCTTGATTCCCATTTGGACAGACAGACCCCTGGGTGCAGATGGAGATTTTAGAATGTTCCAGAAGTTCAATGTGATGCATTAGAAATTTCTAAGGCAAAAATGCTCCTGTTTGTGACTTTCTGTGAAATTTTACAAATTTTTTTTACAAAAATGTCTTAACTTACTTTCCATGACAACATTTAATATACAGTATATGTAACATTTAAAGTAATTCATCCATTGATGTCTATAGTAATCTTAGCAACCCAATACAGATGACTCAGGAACAACTACTCACAGTCAGCTAAGCTAACTCCACGGTAGCCATCCATTCCAGCAGCCTTAAGAGTCCTGGCCAGCTCACAGTGGTCATACACTTTGGCGCTGGCTACAGCCACCAGCAGGAGAAGCACAACAGCTCGCATGTTGCAGTCAGAGGGGTCGGTCTGTGCTGGAGTGGCAAACTGAGGCTGCTATTTGTACAGCAAAAAGAGGATATTGGACTTGGGTAAAGCAATGTGATTTTCATTTCCTCTTTTGATGTTATGCAATGCTCCTCCACCAATTTAACTGTGGGCAAATAAACATACATACATATTCAAATACTTGTGAAAATGACAGAATAGAGCACTGATTACAGTAAATGAAAAGCTCTTGTAAACTTTATTCATTTCATACACAGTTTGCATTTCACTACCACTCTGCCAACTTTTACTCACATGACAACATGAGTAGTCTTCCTGTACATGAACTTCACATCAAACTTAAAAAATGGTGAAGTTGGTAAATTCTGGATAAGCGCAGTTATGGCTTTAAAAAAAAGCTTAATTATGGGATGTCACAATGCAGAACCTTTATATTATATTTATTAAGAATAGGACTTTGGATAGTGTTGCTTCAATGTCAGTTCCTCTTTCACTAAAGGGTAGTACAGAGTACAATTATGGAGTGTTGTTCACACGCAGAATCTTTTATTGGCTCTAATGAACATGAGAACATTCAACAAGGTGCTGCTCAGACCCCACAGTGTAACAATGTAAGTTGCATGAATAATCTATATTTCCGCTTCATATCATATGTATGCTTGTGTCAGAATATGTGGAACATCAAGGATGGAGAAGAGATAAACTGTCCGAACTTTGCACAGTTCCTGATAGTCACCACTAGATGGAGACATTATTCTCAAACACCTTTTGCCTGAGCTTCTCAATTTAGGCCTACCTGTGATTCAATGAGTGGATGCACCTGATGGTCACTTGATTCATTAAGTATTTAAACTGAGCTGAGACTGACTTCAGTGCTTAGTCATGATGGACCAGTGTCTGGTCGAGTTCATATGGTGGACTCCTGTTGAGCTGAATTTATGTGTGAACAGGGTAGGAATTTCACGGCCACGGCTGTCGTTGCCCCTTGCGTTGGCCGTGATGCCCCTTTGAAAATCAGAGGTTTACAGGCCACGGTGGCATTGGTGCCCCCTTCTTTCAATATTCTGCTTTGCGTCTGACTAATAGTGATTTGTATTTAGTCTATGGCCTGTCAAAATAAGCTTAGTATTCACAACGCAAATTAATTTAGTCTTCATCCACGCAGTGGAGAAAGTGACAGCGCACGGCAAGAAAGAGAGTGCATCCAAATTCACCCATTCTTCTCAGTTGAACTACTTGTGAAGTAGCCTACTCATCACACAGACATCACAAGTATCATCCTTGTATAGTAAACATCAGGATAACAAGACCTTTAATTACCTCCAGAAAGAAGAAATCTAGTGAGTATATAAAGCAATAGACAAACATGTTTTGCATGGAGTTTTGCATGGGTTATGATGTGAACTTTGTACATTTAACAGTCTTTGAGGTAAGATCTGAGATCTTTATCCTTGCAGCGCTTACACCAAGTCACCCTATAATGAGAGAGAGAGAGAGAGAGAGAGACAAAGAGTGAGAAGCAGAGAAGCATGTGTTGTGAATGTAACCAAAAACTCAACATGAGTTTGTCTAAAAAACAGAAATGAACCTCCTATATGAGAAGAAAATATCTGCATCTTAAACTACAATGAAAGACTTAAAGGACTGTTCATCACGCTCTAGAACTATTTTGGCAATGCCTTAAACCATTAATATGAATCCTTTTGACTTTAGCACTTTAGCATCAGGTCAGGGCACTTAATATGAAAGTCGAAAGGATTCTAAACAATTGTTTTATAGTTTTTTTGGGGGGGTAGAATCTGTGAAGAGTGTTCACATCTGGGCTTTTGTTCTTAGAACACTGGTAACAGTGAATGAAAAGCTCTTGTAAACTTTATTAATTTCACTCACAGTTTCCATCTCACTACCACTCTGCCAACATCTAGTCGCATGACAACAGGATTAGTTTTCATATGCATGAACTTTATGTCAAACTTAGAAAAGGGACACGGTCACTTGTATGCTATGGCGAAGATGGGGAAATTCTGGCCAAAAGCAATGATGATCATGTGGCTTAATTATGGGATGTGACAATGCAGAACCTTTAAGAATAGGACTTTGGATAGTGTTGCTTCAATGTCAGTTCCTCTTTCACCAAAGTGTAGTATTACAAAGTACAACAATGCAGTGTGGTTCACACGCAGAATCTTTTATTGGCTCTAATGAACATGTGAACATTTTCCAATAACAAGGTGCTGATCAGACCCCACAGCCAGCAACATAGGAGCTCAAGTCCTGTCCCTGACAGTGAGTACGCCAGGCCACCCTGCAAGAGAAGGGAAAACAACACATCAAAATAAACTCCACACAAATTATAATAAACTAATGATTAAAATGTAGACAGATTTTAGGAAATGGGGAAAAAAGATAATTATATAAGCTTTGCTATATTTTTAAACCAAATATTCAGAATATTTCAAACTATCCATGATATGATGAAATTAGGCTATACATGTACAGTACAAACTAACATGATCCATTAGGAATCAAAAGCCATTGGATCAAGCAACAAATGCTTGTTATTCCCTCGATTTGTAAATTGTAGGTTGTTCCCCCCCCCCCCAGGTTTGGCTCTTACCAGGCACTGATGCCATTGGGGTCTCTCACGACACGCTTGGCACACTCAATGGCCACACTCAGATTGGGGTTCAGCAGCTCTGTACAAATAAACAAATGACTGAATGAACAACATATTTATTAATTATCAATGAAAGAAATTTATTTTAACCCTGAGCATTAATCTGAGCAGAAAGAATGCAAACATCAGTTCCACAATATCATAATCTCTCTTTGAGTCCTCACTAACCTGAGCAGCTGATTCCACAGGCATTTGAGGTTACTGAGTGACCATCGTTGCACCACCAGCGGCTGTTGATCTGGAAGATTCCGTAGTCAGTTGATCCGTCCGAGTCGTGGTGAATGGCATCAGTATTGTAGTGAGACTCCCATTCGGCAAGGCACATCCCTGGGAAAACCTCTTGACACTTAAACTGCAGATATCTTACACCAAAATGCAGCTTTCTGCATTGAATAGAGCTAAAAAGACATTAAAGCTTCTGAACAATCTATAAGATGAATGAAAGCTTGACGATCAAGGGTTAAACATTTACATCATATTGAGATTTAAGGTCACTTGAGCAAGAATGGAAAGCCCGTTTTCAGAACAACACCAGTATCCCAGTGTCCAAAAACAACTATTTACAGTTGGCAAGACTAATTCCCCAGTAGCCATCCATTCCATTAGCCTTGAGTATCCTGGCCAGCTCACAACGGTCATACACCTCAGCGCAGGCCGAGGCCACCAAGAGGAGAAGCACAACAGCTCGCATGATGCTCTGGGTGTCTTTTTTGAAGAAGAAACACTTGACCGTGATCTGAGGTAGGCTACCCCTTTTATATATGTCAGTATAATACTGACTGAATGTTGTATGTGTGTCTTTAGATCTTTAGATAAGAAGTTAGTCCAGTCAGGCTTATACTTCTGTTGAACACAATCAGAGTCAACATGATAAGTTTATATTTAGAGATACTCAGCGTTTTTTGTGCTAGCTCTGGAATATTTTGATAAGGGAGCATTTACTGGAGTTGAGGGGCAGAGAGCATGCCCATGCCACACTTAAAAAAGCGGGAAGGAAAATAACTTGGTCACTTAACAATCTCCTGTGGCCATTGTTCAACAATCCAGCCAGTTGTTGCCAAGTATTACCGAGTCCTTCAAGAGCTTCATGCTCTGTAAACAGGAGTTTGAGAGGGATGTATGTTTACAGTCCAAGGGCAAGTCCAAGGTCTTGCACAATCCAATGTACAAAACTGTTTCTGGTGATAAATTATCCTAGACTTCCGATCACAACTAACCGATAAGGGTTAATGATAATAAATTGCAAAATGCTGATGTGAATTATAAATTACTTCAAACCTTCAAACAAAAACCTAATAACTATCCCCATTCCCCACACAAAACAAATGTGGCTAACTGCAACACCAGTATGAAAGTTATCAACTCTAATGAAACAAAGTCAAAACAACACCTGATCATAGCAGAAGCATTTCTACACTACAGAAGTAATACTCTTTCATAACTGATGTGATGAAAGTGCTCTTTGTTGACAACACTGTTTTGAAGACAGTGTTTGTGTACGTTAGTGAAATCAGGGAAAGTCTGACAAGGAACTGAAACTCAAAAGAGGTAGTTGGATCCGTCTGCACAAAACTAGGTTTTGATATGCAATCCTCTGCCACTTGACCTTACATACAGTACACCATTTTGCTTAAATGTATCAAAGCATTTGAAACAAAAAATATATAAATGTAAAAAAGTAAATTACTTTTAAATATACTATAATGCAATAATAAAGCCTAGTCAGCTAAAAATGCAATAAAAAATTCCTGTGGAATTAGCCAGATATGGTGTTGCTACAATCATTAATTAGTGCCGATCATTTATTTCTTTGGGAAAAAGTGCAAAGCCTCTTCCCCAAAAGTCGATCAAGCTATCTACTGATCAAATAGATACATTTTCCTTTGGACAAAAGGGTAAAATTATGGCAGGTAGGACAGGGCCCTGGTGTACAAACTGCATGACATGCATAGGGCTTTGTGGTAGGGTATTAATTACAAATGTTACCTTAGCGCCCCTCTGTGGTAGTATAATGTAATGTTACCCAAACATAAGGGCAGATGCAACAAGGTCCTCTTCCACATGTGCCCACTAGATGGCAAAAAAGGCAGTGAAGGACTTAGATGTCCAGAGATGATCATAGTCGGATGGGTCAGACACTATTGCTATACCTTGCCATTTTACACACTAGTGCAGTGCCCGTTCAAGCATGCTATTCCTGTAAAAAAAACTGTAGCCCAATTACATGCCCACTGGTAGGCCTGCTTCAAAAATAGGATAATAGGGAAACACATAATTCCAGCTAGGCATTCAATAATGAATACTGATATTATATTGAGGGGCCATGTGCAGTGAGCAGAGTGCAGTGAGCACATGGCTGCATGTGACATTTTTTACAGATCAAAATAACAGCTGTTTTGAGTCAAGGCTATACAGTAGCCTATGTTTAGCCTATTGAATAACTTGATGAGTAGAAAACACTTTTTTGGAATGATCATATGAAATTTGCAACAATGTGAAAACAGTATCTGGTAGCTGGTGACATCACGCTCTGTCTGCACTCCTTGTCTGTAGCTCATCAAAATTACATAAGCCATTAAGTTTTCCGTGAAGACTATATGTCTGGCCTATTGAATAACTTGATGACAGAAGGACAAACCATTTTGTGGCATCATCATATGAAATTTGCATATGTGAAATAGTCTCTATCCTATTGACCTCTCCAGAATAAGTCCCGCCTCCGTAACTTCCGTATCCATCCAACTTCCGGGCGTGGATTGTCTATGAGAAATAACATGGCGTTTCGAAATATCATACCGGTAAAACATCTGTAGGTAGCGAAGTTGAAAAAGCTGGTGGGCAGATTGGCCTACACACTTCTGCCATATAGTTTCCACTGGATTTTTTGATTGTCGGTGCCGTTTAAGTAGTATACTATAGACTATACTACTTAAACGGCACCGAAAATCAAAAAATCCAGTGGAAACTAGATGGCAGAAGAGTGTAGGCCAATCTGCCCAGCAGCTTTTTCTACTTTGTCACCTACAGAGTTTGACAGGTACAATCTTTCAAAACGCCATGTTATTTCCCATAGACAATCCACGCCCGGAAGTTGGATGGATACGGAAGCTAGGAGGCGGGATATATTCTGGAGAGGTCTATTGCGTGCAGACGAAATTTGAAAGACAACCGTTTATCCCGCCCCTTGGATTGAGCAGTGCCTATGGTAAATTCCCAGACCCTACATCTTGATGTGGGTCTGGCTCCTCAGGCTAGCTAATCATGCTTGCATGTGTGACATTCTGAAACATCCTGAAATTCGCTAGTTTCAATTTTGGACCTTACAGTCGGAATTGTCATAAAGACAGTCCAAAGTAGCCTGGGCTATTCGAAGTGTCAGTTTATTACACATCGTTTTTACGTAATTTTGAATAGCCACTGCATAGGCTACCCGTGTTTGTTGGCGTGTTATTGAAAAATCCACGGAATCATTTTATACAAGCACACTGCATAGGCTACAGGGAATCTTTATTGTTGATGTCAGACATAATCATCCAAACATCTTGCATCTTGACTAGGGTTGGGTATCGTTTGAATTTGAACGATTCCGATTCCAATTCCGATTTCTTATTTCGATTCCGGTTCCTAACGATTCTCGATTCCGATTTTTTTAAGAGGCAGGGTAAAAAAAAAGTTTAAGATATTTTAAATGAGCTAGCTAACCAACGGTCTTTCTCAGGGTATCTGCACATTTTCCAAGTGCAAATTTAAAGACTTTTAAGACCTTTTCAAGACATCTAAATGAAACTTAAGACTATACCACGGCAAAAAGATATATATGACTGTTTATGCAATCGTTTTTTTTTCCTACTAATTTTAACCCCCACCCCATTTTGGATGTCTACAGAAGTTACCAAATATATTTTGGCCGAAAGAAAAATAATTGTGTGTGAATTACCTTCAAAGCTACAGTATAAATGCCCAATTTTAGGGTCTGGGCTGCTTGCTTTTGAAGCTGGCTGTAGCCTACATATTTGGTTTTGCTTACTGCTGAGGCTGACTGTTCTTCACCTGTGTCTGAAGTAGCCTAGGCTACTTGCCAAAGGCATGTGCACTGGACTGGATTCCCTTCAATATTTTTTTCAAAGTTAGACTAAGCTATTTACATATTTTAATAAGCCTATACAATTTACTATTTGCATCTATTGTCCAATATGCAGCACAGCAAATTAAAGTTAATCCACTGCTTTACATTTTGCATACCAGTTGTATCTAAACCAACCAAAGCTTGACTGAAACATTGTAAAACCATTGACTTGTTTTAAATGAATTAAGAGACAGGTCCTCCTCGCATGATCCTGCTGAAAACTGCTGGTTTCATCTCAAGCACGCACGTATTATGAACGCACGTTTTTTTTTTATGTAGCCAGTCGCCGACATTCAAAAAATATGCGGTTATAGTTCACAACTTTTGCGAAGTAGGCCTAGCCTACTGGGAAACGCTGGCAAGCAAGCTGCTGACAGATATTACAGGTAGGCTATTATAACGTAGACAGATATTTTCTTCCCTAGGCTAGGCCAGCAACACACGCTGGAAAGATGCAAACAGATCAACTTAACATATACAGTATTTCCTCCTGATTGCGAAGCACTGCACATCATTTGACCAGCAGTCTTCGCGTCCATAGTTTGTTAAACGATGCTGCGTCCGAGCAACGATTTTAGATGCCAAGCGCAACTCCAAAAAGGAGAACAAATGAGCGTCCGGCTTGAGGCTGCGCCGAACGCCGGACAGGGCTTTTAAAATCCATATGTCTGGTCTAAATTCGAACGTATGGCCAGCCTATCGCTCTTTCTCCCGCTCATTCTACCGTAGGCTTCCTCATTCCACGTAGGCTACCTGTATATCTCTCTGGCCTCAGCTACACCACGAAAACGTCAGGCATATTATTTTGTACATAGGCCTACTGTATTATTACCGTTTTCACACCTTTAACCACACCCGTGAAAAACATCTTCACTCTGCAACCACTACACTGCAACCACTACACTTAAATACACGAAACTGGATTGAGACATCACTCGCTCTCTTGCACTCGCTGGCTGTCCCATATGCACATTTAATACTTCTCGAAAATTCAGTTGTATTTAAGACTATTTAAGGATACACGGGAACCCTGCTTTCTGAATGAAATAGTCTGACCTTCTCCATGAATTTTAATTCTATGAACTATGGACTTCTTCGTTGGTGTTCAGCCGTTTCTTCTTCAGGTCGGTGGACTGGGAATCGAAACTAGGAATCGAAATTTAAACTTTTGAACGATTCCGGGAAAATCGCAAAGATAGTCCCGGTTCCAACCAATACTCGATATTCGATACCCAAGCCTAATCTTGACCCGTGCTGTGCCCATACCCTCTGTCTCTGATCCTGCGCTTTGCTGTGGGGGAGTGGCTACAGTAGTAGCCTACCAATATTTTTAACATAGGCCTATCTTTTATATAGCCTGGAAAATCCAGACCCTGATCATCTAGAAAGATTAAGATTCTGGCAAAGAACAATGTAATGGCCCAACTCTAGGGGCGGCAACAAGCATGCATTTAAAAATCTCACTGCACGCAATTGGATAAGACCATGTTTACTGTCCTCCAGCGTTGCAGCGCTGTCTTCATCAGTTTAGCTGGTTTCCAGGAATGTTGGGGTAAAACTTAAGTAACGTGCATCATTGCTCTTGGCCGGAGTGTATCGCAGAGACAATTCCGATTATGCTCTCGGGAGAACTCTGGATTTCCAGGGTATCTTTTATACGGAAGCTCATTCCATTCACTTGAGTCAGAGCCCGTTTACGTGCCGGATCACTCCCTATTAACGCCATTGTACCTGCAATCTGTTGCAGTTCCGCTAGGGGCGATCATGAATAAGTGCAAAAACAACAGGGGTATATGGAGCTAGACGGCTAAATTTGTCTCTTTGTTTGTCATTGAAAAATCGAAGATTTGATTGTGGTTTCTGCAAGCTCACTATGGATTATAGGTCAAAAGTTGAATGAACGAGTAGCCTACTTACGTCCTTTCGATTTCTTAAAGGTTGGCATTAGCTTTCTGCTAATGAATGACGTCATTGACGCATTTGAAAGGCTTTTTAGAACAAATAAGTGACTCAAAAAATATAATAGCCTACTCAGCGGTGTGTATTTTCTCTGTCCCCTCTTTCGCATGCAACATTCAAATTTCTGGGCAAAAAATTATATCCTGAGAAAAGTGGATTTGAGGGGTACAGCTCCATAGACCTCCATTCATTCTGCTCTTATTCGTGAGCGCCCTCATGTGGAACCAGAAAAGGAACTGCAACCAGTTCAGAAACCGGATGTTTCCCGAGAGTGGCGGTTCTCCCTTTATTAGACATTCTCTGCTTGAGTCAAAAAATATCACCATATGAGATAACTATATCTCGTAGCCTAATTATGAAATAATTATCTCTTACGAGATAATTAGCCTATCTCATAATTACAGCTGGTTTGATTTGCATTGAGCTCAATGAGCATCAAACCAGCTAATAGGCTAACTGAAATAACACCCATGCCCATCTGTAGGTATGGTGAAGGGTATGTGATGATGTGGGGCTATTTTAATTCCAAAGGCCAAGGTAACTTTATCAGGATGCACAGTATTCTGGATCCATGAAAAATCTGCCTGTCTCTATAGGTGTCAATACTTATTAAGATCAATTTCCAAAAGATGATTTTATATTCCTCTTTTCAGTCAACTTTAGCATGGGTGCCAACACTTTTGGCCATCACTGTATATGTAGGATAGATTTATATCATCTCAAAACTTATTTCATTATTTGACTCAGTGTATCATCCCACAGTCCCAATGCCTGAGAAGTATCTGAGCTATGTGTCTACCGAAAAATACTTCTAGTGAACAGAAATTTGTTAACATAAACGTCAAAACACTCTCAATCTCACTTACCAAACAGATCAGAGGCCTCCAGGGTCATGGAAGAGGGCCCCTCCCTACAGTAACTAATCTCAGATCATCGATGTAGCCACCACACCACCTTCTATTAGATTTTCTGCTTTACTTTACTTCTGCTTTACCTCTGACTGTAAACTAAATCTTTTTTGGCGTGTGGAGAAAATGCATTTGAACAAATAATTAATCTATAACGAAAATAATTGTTAGTTGCAGCTCTAATCACAATTTCTACCATTTCTTAAAAGATCTTATAAAACAATCAACCAGTCAGTTTGAAGTTTGTGTTTTATTAATGATGTCAAGTGTAAGGTCAGTAAACGTCAGACACAGAAATGCGTTGCAGGGCATAGAGACAGAGTGGGGGAAAAAACTGAAGGCTCAAAAAAGCAGTCAAACTATGCTACACTGGATTTATGAGGCCTAATGTGTACCATACAACCTATGTTCTAAATAAATTACAACTAAACAGTCAAAAAAAAAAAAAAAAAATATCACATTAACCTATCAAGATCAGGTCAAAGTTAGTTCCTCATAGAAGGCACTACAACCTGTAATACAAGTTTCTAATGCCTTTGAACTCATCATGCAGAAGTCAGTTTCACCCATGTCTGTAGAACTTAATGTTTGTTACAAGTAACAGAAAACCTTATATTGATATACCTACTTTCCCTAATTCTGAATATTGTATACTTGTCTCTTATTGGCAAACTCATTGGTCAGTTGTGTGATTACTTATATTTGATGAAGGTCATTGATCAAATCACAAAGTGATATAACTTACATACTACTAAATCAGACTTTGTCCTGAGTGGCAATATTCAACATGATATTTCAAAATGATGCTATTACTACCGGGTAATTGCTGTAGAGTATAATATTGACAAATCCACTGCAATATAATGCACACCATTTTTTTAACTGATAACCTGCAAAGTAAATTACTGCAAAGCTATCCAATGACAACAGTCTTATTTTCCCCCAGAGAGCATTTCCAGTTAAAGTACACAAAACTTACATTAAAGTAGACATTCAGCTGCACTACTAATACCAAAAGACACCCAAAAGGTCCCTTTGAGGGCCTACCAAGATGTACAATATCAACCAACTGAAAGGGGCTTAGGTGCTATCAGCATCTATTTCACATAACAGTGTCTTTCATTTAAAATGGTCTGAAACACTGTATAACCAGTGATGGATATCAAATGTTATCCTTAGCTTAGCAAATTCTTATCTGAACCACAAAACCATTATTAAAAAGGTAAAACACAATGCTGGACTGTTTTAAAACATTGTGTACCAAAAACAGTTTTTCTTTCGAACCAAATAAGGACATGGCATTTCCAACTAAACATGAAAATGAATTTCAAACAAAGGCAGGTCAATGGAAAGAAGGTTTGCTGAGAAAAGTAGTATTTTTTTTTTATTATTGGCTCAGTAAATTTGGATTATTACCTGAACTAATGTACTACCAGGAAAACTGTCTCCATACTTCAAGTAGGGTAGAAACCCTGCTTAATGATTGTCTAGTGTCCTAAGCAGTTGAAATAAACAAAACAATAACAAAATTACATCAAGTTTTTCCCAGGGCACCCTTAGCTCATCCTTTGGTTTCCGTGGCAACGCACAAACATACAGTGTCTCAACATATAGCAAGAGAGAGAGAGATCATGAGAGAAATACAGAGTTTAAAACGTTCAAAGGTTTGCATTTTTTGTAATCCTATGACGAGGAACGGAACATATTAAACAGACGAAACGCAAAGTGATGAGGACGATCACAGACTCTTATAGAGACATTGGAATAAATAATCCCAACATCATCCAGCTGGATGGCTCTTCTTGAAGGAATGCTGAGAGGGAGATTAATGCTGTGTGTGAGTGAGGGAGGAGCTAATCTCACCTCAGGGTTTTCTAAAGATAAGCCTCCCCTGCACAAATCCGCTTCAACATTTTAAATAACCCCCCCCCTCCCATCTTCCCAACGATTGTGTAACAGTCGTGTGTAGTAAGTATATAAAAACAGCGCCACGTCACACACAACGTGCCAGATAAGTTTACAGAAGAGGTAAGCTCACACACTGAGATTGTTACGACGGTGCTAACGCTAAAAATGCTAAAAGAGGGCTAATACTTAACAGAACAGGCGCGCTATATGGGGTCCCCCTCAAAGATGGTGGCTGAGGAGTTGAGGACTTCTCAGTGTCTAAGCAAGTGTGTGCAGTGTGACAGAGTACGCACACACACATACACACACAGCTCTGCAACAGTGGCTATCTTAATGCAACCAAAACCAAATGACAACTTCGAAAAAGATTGGCTATAGTAGACTGGAGCACGCATACGCACACATACAACAGTAGCAGTTTTGAAGCATACCATTTATTGCTAACCTCCACATTTTTGTTTGTTTGTTTCTATTTACCCCACCCATCTGGATAAATAACCCTCTTTTTTATAATTTAAGATTTGATAGTTGAGATTCCTGTTTGAATCGTTTCACAGACCGACGTACTGACAGAGTGGGTCGAGTGAGTTCCGCAGTGGTCGACCCCTCCAGTTGGAAACAGTGCATAATGTAATGGCAGGGACCAAGGAGTCTCAAATCGCCTGGGACAGGAGAGAAGCAACACAAAGAGCTGTGAAAGGGGCGACCAGCTCCCTCCAAGGAACTGTTTTGTTCAGGCCGTCTCCATGGGCGTTCCCCACTCGCCCCCCAAACCCCCCCCCCCCCCCCCTCCACCATCCTCTCCTTGTCCACCGTTCCAGCTCCTTCATGTCTTGTTGCGGGTGAAGACGCGCTCTCCGCGCAGGGTGAGGTGCTGGAGCTGATACTGCAGCACCTCGGTGTCCGCGGCCGGCTCCCTCAGGTTCATCTTGTCCAGGTTGAGGTAGTCCAGGGACTTGGACTGCGCCCTCTTCCCCTTCAGCAGGCACAGAGGCAGGGGCCCGTGCAGGGCCCTGCTGGGCTTGCCCGCCGCGCCCGACCCGACCCCGGAGCCGCAGGCCGGCCTGAGGTAGCTGTCCCCTGAGCTGGGCATGCGTCTCCGCCGGCGGCCGTTGACGGCGGGGATGTCGTACGGCTGGTAGTAGCGGCTCTTGGCTTTGTAGATGCGCGAGGCCCGGTGCAGGCCCACATCCAGGGGCCGCCTCAGAGGGCTCGCCGGCAAGGCCTCTGGAGAGGTGGAGCCTAAGGCAGCGGGCCTGTCCGGTCCGGCATCGGCACCGCCTGACCACTTGTGGGCCAGCTTGAGTAGCTCCTCGCCGGTGGTAAAGCCCACCAGGTAGTTGGAGTTCATTTGCAGGATCTGGTATCCTGAGACAGTACTTTTGATGGGTGAGCAGGGGGTGCTGGAGCAGCGCGGACGCTCCGCCTCGGGCTTCAGTGTGGCCTTCACCTCCGCCGCAGCAGCAGGTAGAACAGATATGGGTGCCCTGGACACGCCACTGACATCCATCTCCATCTTTAAAGACATGACCTGGCTGGTGCTGGAAAGACACAGACAGGGACCCAGAGAGAGACAGAAAGAAAGAAAGAAAGAAAGAAAGAAAGAAAGAAAGAAAGAAAGAAAGAAAGAAAGAAAGAAAGAAAGAAAGAGAGGTGGGTGAAGAAAAAGAGAGATGGAGAGTACTCAAGTATACGAAACAGAAAAACAGATGAGAGAATAGTTAGAGTTTAGAGTAGAAGTGAGAGAATAAGGTAGAGGAGAAAAAGACAGAAAGGTGGAGAGGAGGGAGAGCAAAGCAGACAACATCAGTTACCACAAGCAGTTAGTTAAACCATTTGAGATCTAGGCCTACTGTAGGTTTCACAGATACTCAGATGGTTTGACAGACACATATGGAAAGCATCATACAAGGGTTAAGTGAGACCATCACCTCATTACATCACCCATCCTCCCAGTCCAGCACTGTGAGATTAACAGCCTAGATAAATCCACCTTTTTACCTCCACAGGCCTCAGCTGTATCTTCTATGCAAATACCAACACAGCGACACACAGACGCACGCACGCACGCACGCACGCACGCACGCACGCACGCACGCACGCACACACACACACACACACACACACACACACACACACACACACACACACACACACACACACACACACACACACACACACACACACACACACACACACACACACACACACACACACACACACACACACACACACACACACACACTTTTCCAGATAAGACCACATTAACGCCAACTCAACACACACTGTTCATTTTCTAATGGCCGAGGCCTCAATCTCATCCCTTCTATCTCTGTGCACTCATCTCATCTCGGCCATAACTAGAGATAAACCCTGGTCCCCACCACAACACATGCCATCTCCACAATAACATGGCCATATGGTCGGGTGCAGGACGGCCAAAAGCAAGACACTGGGGGAAAAAAACAGCAGTTGGGGCAACACACACATGAGATCATGATAAAAACACCAGAAGGGCTATAGAGATATGGGTCAGATTCTGTGGATCTGACCCATGTAGTACAGGGCAAGAGCCAAGACGCAAAATAGAAAAGATTAAAAAAGGCAAACGCAGAAAGGATCAAACAACAAAGTTCAAATGAACATGCATGCTTGCTTCATGAAGCTTCCCATTTGGCCATTTCTGACAAGCTAAAAGACATAAATGGAGTAAGACACTTCTGGCATCCTAACCAGAGATATGTCTGTGACTCATCTAAGATCAATTACCCTAACATTTGAAGGAAATAAGGCCTAATTCTAACTAAAGGACAGAATTATTTCCATGCAATCTAGTGTAGCTCAGGAATAGCTCAGGCTTCAGACTACACAAGCTATATTAAGGTTCATTGCCTTTGTAATGGTCCAATAGCCTGCTTGTTTACGGAAGCTTCTGATAAGACTATCCCCACCCATGTGACAATCTGCATGTAAACTAAGCAGTGTGTCACTGGTGTCTGAAGTCATACCTAGCCAACTGTAACATTATAATGGCAGAGATTTCTGAAATGATTTCCACCCAGTGATACAGGCTAGCTTTGAATAGGCCGGGGCCTGGCATTTTTCTTCTCATCACTTTATTTGCCTTCGCACCTCAGATATTTCTTTCATAGTAAAAGGTTGGAAAGGTTAAGGTTGTATAGGAAAGGTTGTATGGACATGGACATGCATTTGTCGGAGTCTGAGGCCTACAGCATGACAACCCAAAATCAAACCATTTAAAATTACTCACACAGACTGCCTTGATGTTTAGTCTTTGATACAATTACCAACATAAACCGTTATTAAATTCCAAGAGCTTGTAGGTGAAGCTAAATCACCTGCAAGCAAAGAGTTAGCTATCCTTGGACTCAAAACAAATGGCTGAACGAATTTGCTGAACTGAGCAGACGGAATGAAAATGTAATTTCATTTCCTGATACATGTTCTGCGCTCTGCCGAAAACACCTGTCATCGTCTCCTGTCATCAGCACAGGGAGCACAGCGCATCGGGCAGTTAGCCTAACGCTAATCCGACTGAAATACTACAATGGGAATACAACTCCATTGATAATATGACCAACGTACAGACGTTATCAGAGAGTTAGGAAAATATCTAATATGTCACAACATTAGCATGCTAATGGCTAGCCAACATCTCATCTCCATTGTGATGAGAAGCCAGTTCTATCCTGTTTTTTTCCCTGGTGCTTGCAGGCTTCGTCCATGTAGACCTAGCTAGCTGATGGAAAAACGCTGAAAACGGACTGGGCCTTTCAAAATATGCTTTGCAAAATGGTTAGTGGTAGACTAACTCTTTTAATAGTGCCAGTCTGTTCCTTTTAGGCGTACATAATTTGGTTTCCAAGTTAAACCATCACTAAGGTGTGAAATATTCACTTGCCCACCATTACAACGAATCCCCAGAATAACGTTATGCTTCAGCTAGGTTAACGTTACTCTTAACAACCTGCCGACAGATATGAAGGATAACAGCTTAATAACATATAAACAACACATGAACACAACATCATTACATTAATAAATTAATAAGAGAGAAAACAGACCTGTTCGACGGCAACGCCACACTGCGCTCACGCCTCTGCTTGTCTGATCCAAATTATCTGTCAATGTAATACAGCTATAGTAGTAACCAGCAGCAGCCAGCCGACGCTTCCGATAGGAGTCACGTGATACAGTAATCTGGGCATGACCTCAGCTGTAGTGAGTATCGATGTTAGATAAGGGTTAATTTACTCACAAACAATCGTTTTTAATCTAATTTTAGTCTAAGCTAATTTAAGGTCTGAACCATACTGACCCCGCCCTATTGTTTATACTGAAACCACACAATAGCCTACATATTGATTCTTAGGGTGAAATTTACCTTGTTACTTACATGTAACCTGCTCTACTCAGTTGGCTACTTTAAAGAAACTTGAATTTGTGTGTGTGACACTTCTGGTGACAGTCAATGGCTTCAAAGAACTACAATAATTATTCCAGGTTTCTAAATATTGCATTTAATTGTATTGTATTTGTGTTGGAGGGACTTTCATAAACTCCTTATGATCCATACAGACTCCTAACATCAATTTTAGATTATAATTCAAACCTCAATACCTTTTGTCTTGGATCCTTCGGATTTCATGGCTCTAGGCTTTTGTTATGGTTATTTTATTTTTAATAGAATATGAAAAATTAAACAAAATTGCCAAGAAATAAAACGTTCAACCTTAATGATGAAAGCAATAGATTGGTTGACTGAATACCCCTGCAAGGGACTTCCAACAAAATTTATTTCCATTATATACACAACATTATGTTTGGTTGCAATGGAATAAAGCATGATGTTAAAGGACAATCATCACATTCTGTAAGGCAGACTCTCACTTCCAGTTCAATGGTTCAGATATCAAAGTGCAAGTTCATCAGTATGGCTAAAACATATATCAAAAAACATTTAGGTGTTTGGGTGATTGTGTTTTGGTGAAAAGGTGTGTGTGTGTGTGTGTCAGTTTGTGAGTACATTTTAACTGACCCTTTACACGGCCCTTTTACACTTTGGACCAAAATAATAATGTGATCTCTGAATGAGAAACCTCATCCATTTTATTTAGCTCCATTCTGGAATTTTCCACAAGGAAACATTGGCTGCAGCATATTCAAAGACAGTAACCATTCCTGACAAAGGACTCTTCTTACACTTTTTTTTTTTTTTTTTATCAACAACTGCTTTTACATTCAAATATACAAAAAAGCTAGACAGTAACAACAGCAACACAAGGATATGAACAGCCTGACAAGAAAATGATGGCTTTCTGTGTCTGTTCCACAATACACAACACAGCTACGTTCTGTGAACCTCAATATGGCATCCTTGTACTGTGGATTTGTAACCTCTTAAAATGTGCTAATCTTAAAAGTTCAAGTGATAGGTGTAATCTTTTCTACACTAAATCGGACATTAGGATTCTTACAGGGAAAGAACTCATAGGACGATTTGCACCTTTATGGCACATTCAGTTTGTGTAACTCGTAAATTCAAGTCCCAAACCAAGACTAGTTGATTTGCTTATTGACCCTTGCTTAAAGTCTGAGATGGACTGTGATCGTTTGGGGTGCTGGGTACCACTGGCTCAGTGTGCACCTCAACATCAGAGACCCTGCCATCGGTAACTTTTCTCTTGGTCTTGTCTCCTGAGCCCTCGTGAGATAAAGTCTCTTGTATGGTCCCACCACTGCTTTCCAAGGTAGACGTAGCTGCCTTCAGTTCTCCATCCTCCTGTGGTTTTGCCGGTGTTGCAGTGGCTGCTTTTGGACAGGCTGCAGACTGTGCTAGGGCTTGGATGGCACTGGGGCCTTGCTGGTTATGGCTAACTCTCGCAGGCTCCGTTTTGCTGGGCGTTGATGTGCAAAGGGGAGAGCTCTCCTTTGATGCCTTGCTTGTCCCCCTAGGGTCAGCCAGGCTAGACGTAGCCCGTCGGCTTGGAGTGCCCTCGGTCACTGTGAGCACACACACACACACACACACACACACACACACACACACACACACACACACACACACACACACACACACACACACACACACACACACACACACCTGTCACATTGCTGCTATATGTCTTACTTTTGTAACTCTATTTGCAATGTTTTACAACATTCGAAATGGTTCTGTTGGAATTTCATTTTGAAAAATAATATACCATACTGAGAATGATTCTATAGAATTGTATAATGTACCTGAAGCTGCCCTTTCAGAGGCCTGCTTTGCTAATGACTGGGTGAATGGACATGGTAAAATCTTGGCTGGAGTGTAAGTATTCAGCGGAGCCTTCTTTGCTGGAACAGCTAAAGGAGCATGACAAGACCAGACAAGGACAAATTTTCAGCATTTGCAAAAGCAAATGATATTTCTATATCTGTATGACAAAACTACTTCAACTGTATATTTAAGCAACATGGCACAAGTGAGAGTGGGGTTGGTAAGGATATACCCATGGCTGTGGTTCAGAGGCCATGTGCAGCTGGTAATCACAGCTGTGGGTCCTATAGCCATTACCAACCCCACAATCACAAGTGCCAACGAGAACTTTTATACAACAGTTCTACTACCAACTAATTGAGTTTAAACACACCAATTTTTTTTTTTTTTTGTTCATTCATCTCACACCCTAAAAAATAGTTCCAAATTTAGTCTTGGCATCTCCTGTTGCCAAGAAACGCAGCATATTACTCGAGAATCCGAGTGGGGATGTCCTGGGATATCCCCACTCTGTAATGCCTCTTGTCCAATCAGATATTAATAAATAGTTCCTAACCTAATTGACCTAATTGTTGTATAATAAAGTATATTAGTATTGTGTGTTGTATACTGTATAAGATAGGCCTTTTCTGACAATGTTGGAGAACAGACTGTCACATGCTAGGTTGGGATTTTACCCAACAAACAGCAATAACTCTGGAAGCCATCTCATGCCCACCTCCGTTACAGGGATGTAGAAGCTCAAGTGTGCTAGGTCTGTACCTGGGGAGGAGGCCGAGATGTCCAAAAAGGAATCTTGAGCATTTGCAATTGACGCCAGGAAGTCGTCCACTTGCTTCCAGGAGAGTGAGTTATGAAGGGTCTCCAGTGGGCAGATCGAGGGAACCATGGAATACAGCTCAAACCCTAAGGGAGAGAAAAACCCAGGTTAGGTTCGTATGAACTGCCATGAGACTATAATCCATCTATGAGTATAACAGTCTATACAAATGAGTAGTGTGTTTTAAATGAAGTTGGGCGACATAGAAACATGATACTCCATTATCTGTGAGGATGGACAGAGAAACACTAAATCACCATCAAACCCGGGTTTGAGGTGGGGCAATGGTGACGGGTGAGTTACACAGAAATTACACCTCACTGGAAGCTTTATCTACTGCCACTGTTTCAGCCAAGAGGAGAGGAGGAGTAGAACTGGATTTCTACCTACCTGAGTAGAATTGTTACTTTGGATATCATTGTTATTGGATGAACAGGGTCCAAGCGGTATGATAGGGATTGCACCAAATCAAGAGTGAGATCAACTTATGAGGACTGATTTGAAAAGAGCAACACCGAAATAGCTCGTAGAGGACGTTTTGACAAGGCATGTTTAAAAAACGTTTTTAGATACGATTGCAATTGTTGAAAAACAGCATTGTACAGCTACAGTGGAGATGTGTGATCACTGTCCTACATCCTGTTTGGAAACTCCTTACCAAAGGAGTTAGCACCAAACGAAACGGCGGTAAAAAGCACCAAATTTCGGCGGTAACAAAAAATATCTAAAAAAAATTAACATGCCTCCTGTGACCGTTATACTGTACATTCAGAGAATTCTATTCTTGTATTTGTATTATGGAATAGATTCAGTCCACAAAACCTCAATGTAGACTTAGAGTCTGTGCTAAACACTGTTGCAGACTATTTCAAGCAAATAAATCAATGCTTAAAGAACCAATTGATCAAGATAAGACTTATGAGTCAGCAATATTTTCAGCAGTATTTAACCCTCTGTCCATCATCGAATAGCTGTACTAAATTAAAATGTCTCATACTTGCAACTAACCCCACTTGATCTCAGCAATGACTGTTCTATGCATAGTGCAGTAACTTTAGTATAGTATGTACTATGATGTACTAATGCTAGTAAGCCTCATAACTAGAGGCTTAGGCAAGAGAACCAAAAGTAACATGCAATTATTACAGTGGTGATGTAAAAAATAAATGTGGAAAAAATGTGTACAGTTAGGCTAGTTTTTAAGTGTCTAGACTTAAAGAGCCCACTCTAGCATTGTACAATAGCGCTGTAGGGATCTCTGCTTCAAAAAGCTTGTAAAAATAAGTATGATATTTTGGTAAATCTACTTTTTGAAGGAATCATATTCTAAGGCTTGGACCTGCCAGGTACCAATAACTTCACGTGCACCAGGTAGTAACAGGACTATTGGCAGAAGGTGGGAAACACTAAACATAAAGACTGACAACAACACTCCTTTTCAAGTCTAAACTTACACAATGCTAAAAGGCAGAGGACACTAGGACAGGGCTAGGGATACTGGCTGGCTAATTATGCCGATGGGAGTCACTTACAGTAAGCAATGCACCTTACCATAATTTTAAGGAATAGTTTGGTGCCCATAGCCTATCAAGTATGAAAGAATGGACAAAAACTTCCAATCTTAAAAAGTAAATACTAATTGAATTAACCTTAGAAAATCAAAATGTGATTCCAATATTTAATCTTGCTGTTTCTTATTTTCAGTAGGTAGTCACAAATGAATGTATAATGTCTATGCATCTCAAATGTCACTTCAATTAAAGTTCCAATACTTCCAAAGTTCCAATACCTGACTACAAGGGATATTTCCCAGTGCTACTTACTAAGTTGTGTGGAGGTGTAATATACATTACATGTAGGTAGGGATGTAACGGTAAGAAAATTTAACCTCACGGTTATAGTGACCAAAATGATCACGGTTTTCGGTATTATCACGGTATTTCTAAAAGTGTGTTCAATATGTTCAGAAAGCACTGATAGGCCTACACAAGCTGAAATAGTTTCAAAAAGTGTCCCGTTCACTTTTTTCTTAATGTTTAATTGGCTATGTGCTTATAGCTTAACTTACCCTACCATAACTTGGAGTTTGCTATTTCTGTTATTTGGATGCAATGAGTGAGACCAAAGTAAGCGTTCAAAATAAAACTTTAGGCTACTGTATTCTCCTGATAACGTGAGTGGAATGGATTAAATGTGGACGTGAACATAAAAAGAAGCAGAGTGGCTACATGATACAGTGCACATTTTGTGGTGAAAATGTTCCGCCTTTTAAAATCAGGTGTAGCCTAATCCGAATCGTAGTTAAAACCATCAATTAGACAACAGAATCAGTAGGGTACCAGTTTTGTTCCATTGTACCAGGCCTACTGTATGTCAAAAGCAGGCTCGGGTGAAGCTGGGAAAACGGTAATGAAAACGGTAATTATTATTATTAACGGTATTATTATATAATTAGATGAAAACTTTATTTTAATTTTAATTATTATCGTCAACATTTTTATCACGGTTTACCATTATATCGGTAATCGTTACATCCCTACATGTAGGTGGGCCAATGACCTACGGTGTTACAAAGCTACACGGTACACAAAGAGGAACAAAAGAGGAAAGAGGGGTACTGTGAGTAGGTCTAGGGCTGAAAACTGTGAGAGATAAAGGAAGCCAAACTCTACACAACAGAAGAGAAGGAGCCTGAGCCGAAAAGAAAACACCAAACAACATTCAGACGAGAGATCAAATGGGTAAATTCAACATAATTAACACTTACCACAGAACATACTGGGAAACACTTTTAGAAGACCCATTTAGAAAAGCAGATAAAAAAACAAAAGCAAAAAACAAAACAAAATAAAAATAGGATATTTTTAACAAATGGCTGAGCTAAAGACAGTATTTTCAGCATTTCACCAGAAGTTGTGAAGTTGATATGATTTTTTTTTCAATTCTTACAAACAAAAATAAAACCCATGGCAGTATAATATATATGAAATAACAATTTATATTAAAACAACATAGAATTACTCAGCTCACCTAGGCAGTAATCTGTTATTTCTTTCAAGACAGATTCCATATTTGAACAAACTGAATGCAAGGTTGCTAAACTTGGCTGGTTCAATAATCATTCACATTTGGATGGACCCCATCTGAACGTATACTCAGCACTGAGGCACAGATTTACCAGACAGCTGTTTGGACATCCTAACCTCCTGTGATCCGTGTGGGGTTGAAGCTTGGCTAAGCTGAGTAAGAGGAACACTCAAGAGGGCGGCACAAAGAACTGAGAGGCCGGCCAATGAGTGAGTTTGTTAAAAACACAGGCACCATCACAGAATGCTCTGGACTGGTGACAGGGAGTTAGAGGGTAGTAACTGAAAAAAGGGGGAGGGGGGGGGGGGGTCTTTTGCTTACTCAGAACCAAAACAAAAGAAAATGAGAGGGGGTACGGGGAGGAGAAAAAAACACAACAGAATTAAACAAAAGCAAACATACCATTGGTTGGGTGTCGCGCAAATGAGATAGAAAATCTTTTTACGGCAGAACCACGCGTGGCCTCTGAGAAAGAGAAAAACAGGGTCCTGAAAATGTACAACATCTAAAAGAAAGAAGGGAGTTAGATAAAAAGGGAGGGCAGAAAGTAAGAACTAAAGCGTTAGAACAGCATGCAGGTAGGAGGGGTGAGGAAAGGAGAGGAGAGTCGTTTTAGTAAGTTAGCTGGGGGGTCTGGCCAGCCAGAGCAACGTAGATGGCAGATAAACCCTTTTCCCGAAGGCAATGGTATCAGACACCATGTAGTAGGATGTACTCCATCCCAGTTGGAGACAAAAAAGAAAGAAAGGAGAGTGGACACACGTTAAGTGCTACCACAAGTCTCAAAGGGACACTGTCAAAAAAATAAGATTCCCCTCCAAACCACATCCAACCTCAAGCTAATGTCTCTAAGGTTCAACAGTTGCATGCCATAACCCGTCCTAAATTGTGACAGAACTGTCCTGCACTTTAGCATGACATGTAACTTCACAATCTTTACATATAAAACATACATAAAATCTATTTCTTGAAGATGAATATTCAAGGAATCCTGGATCAGAATATGACAAAAGATATACTGTTCTAATTATCCTCGAAGACCTTGAGTCTTGAGCTTTAAAAATTATATGGCAATATTTTTTATTAGGTATGATGAAATATTTTGCCAAACCACTGGTTTTGAAAAATGACTATGATATGAGTGTGTGGTGTTCTGTTGAATACATCTTGAACTACCACCACAACTATACAGTAAGAACCATACAAAGGTTTAATGTTTCAAGGTCATTTTTCTATTTTGATCAAAGCTAACTGCATGGTGACTGATTTGGCAAATCAAAGGATTGTAAATTGATTTGTAATGCCCATCATAGAGCCAGGGAAAATAATCAATGTCACTAGGTTTCATAAACACTAATATGATGGTATAATGTGTAATTCTTGACAAAATGCCCCTGTTTTGTTTTAATTTTTAATCAAGAATAGGGAGAATGCTTTATTTATAGATGTCACAACAATTGTGACAGGCACCTTAAAGCTGTTTAGTCACCTGCCTGTACCTTTCACTGTTGTGAGATACTGGCTAATAGTTTGCACCAAAACCAAAGCCACGTTACATCAAAAAAGGTTACAGTACTAAAGGGATCTTCCTGTCAGATTAAATACTGAAATCTGAACACAAAATTGTAGGGAGTAAAACTAGGTTCCTCAACGACGCCTGTAATGTTCAAAATGCCTAAAAGTATCTCTGGTAAAACCCTTAAAAAAGTTATGTATTGACTGATATAGTCTTGTGGACACCGCTGCTAGATACTTTTGACAAGGCTTTGCCTAAATGTATTCTTTCATCTTCTTTTCCCTGTTATCAAATCTATTTTTTTTTTGTGTCAAACCATCAAACCACTACCAGGGAGCCAAATGGCATGACCACATTTTTTGAGCACTATCTATTCAACTTTTTTTGTTCAAGATTTTCCAATGTCTCTTAAGATGTTCCTGGACTTTGCCCTGATGTTTAGAATCAGTCAATAGAATGGCTTAAAAACTATAAAAAGAACAAACAAACAAAAAAGTGAATGATGAGACAGACAGAATGATTTGTATTGGGAAAATGTTTGATGAGTTGAATCTGATTTGTTTGGTATATTTTTAATAAGGTGGTGAAATAAGTTATTCCACTGGATGTGTGTTTTTGGACATGGCCCTCCGTATGTTGTTAATGATGTAACAGTACAGATTTAACCTATAAGGGCCCATGGAGATGTGGGTGTCACAAACGAATTCAGTACCTTGAACATTTTCTTTAGAAGCCCCCCCACCCCCACCCCCTCTATTTCCCATAATTTTCATTTTAGAAAATACATCCATGGGCTCTTGTGGGTTAAGTGCTGGCTCTCCCCAAAATAACACAAAATGGATCAACCCCAGTGATCGTGATGATGATTATGCCCATGATGACCCATCACCAAAGACAACACCCAATTTGTTTTTGTTTGTTTTTTTCCCCCCATAGGAATGGAATTCCAGGATTCCTTTATTTAAAAAAAAGAAAAAGAAAAAGAAAGGATTTTGAAAAAAAAGTAAGGGGTAAGGGTTCATCTCATCACAAGATGTGTGTGCGAGTCTGCACATACCATCTAAGAAGCCAGAGGAGGTCAGCTTTTTACGGTGCGCGCGCGCATAATCTTGCAGGTTAGGAGCGCTGGAGGAGCCCCCGAGCACCATAGTGCTAAACAGGCCTGCACAATGCGACCCTGATGAGGGAGTTAGAAGAGATACACACAGCAAACAGTGTGTTTTTCCAAGGAGACACGCAACACGCATACACACACACACCACTGAATGCATGCATCATGCATTTCTAGATTCTTGCCACAAAAGGATAGCTGGTAGTGCAGCCTCAGAGTGTATGACAGTAATGTCACTATCAGATAATAAAACTAGCCTCTGCCAACATGACGTTAACATTAATATCCCATAATAAGGCTAGCCACTATCCCCTAAGAGTAGCCAATTGCAGCAACACTGCATGGTGACGGTGACCAGTTTACCACCATTATTAAGATGCATATTCAAGTTGAGCTTGTGTCAGGCTGCAAAAACATTACATTTTCCCAAAGGAATATGTGGAAAAATTGTAGCACCATCACCATCTTTGGAGACATAGCCTATTTTGTGGAAAGTAAATACTTTCTTTCCAGGCAGGCCATATAATCTGTACAAAGAATGCAGAGGTGGTCAAGACCCTCAGACGGTCATCAACCCTACCACCTTCAGAAATATAACAATGCATCTGAGGGTAGGTCACTACTACACTACTTTAGAAACACTCTTGCAACCTTAATATGATCCAACAAATATGTGTGGCATATTATGTTTGAGTGATTGTTTTACATTTGCAGTTTTTGTTCAGTAAGGGCACTGGCAATGTAACAAGTATAACAAGCTATATTACTGGAAATGTATTACTGTAGCAGTAAAACTCTAGAACACAATAGCAATAGACTGTATCTATGATTAAAAACAAAGACAAAATTAACAGATGATAATAAAATGAACCATCCTGTTTCCTGTATGTTAAATGTATAGCAACACAAAAATGTAACTTTTTATTTGTTTTTTTTTTAATTATGCTTGAGATAAGTTATTTAAACCACAATAGAGTGGACAGTTTCCAAAACTGCATTGAAACAGTCCTGTATCAATAATCACCAACATCAAAGGAGTCCGCACACTGTTAGTCATGTGGCAAAAATCTTGCATCTACAATGTGCTTTTTAAAAATCAGGCTAAGAAGGTTCATATCTTTAGTAGCTAGTGATTTGGTGCCACACAAGATCAAAGTCAAGAAAGCAGTGTGTGTGCAGAAAGATCAATGACGGTGCAAGAAGCAGAGTCGAGATCACAGGCATAAGACTAGAGTGGAGCAGACAGAGCAACACTGCTCTGTCATTGCCCTTAACAAAGAAGATGAAGCCACTGAATATTTTAAAAATTCCCAAACAAATCCTGCTTGTAGCAACTTTAACATGATATGTGTTCAACTGATCAAGTGATTATCACCTATTCATAGATGTTACCTAAAGAAGTCATCATCTCATTTGATGCATTGTACTACATTCTATTTATCAAACGGTAAGGATAAACACAAATAGATGCTGTGATAACCACACAGTGAATAGCTTACCTATGCCCGTGGTCAGTTTATGCTCGGAATGAAGCCTGCCTGGCCTAGCATGGCTGTTGTTCTCTGCCAACACCTGCCAAGGTAGAGACGAATAACACAAACATTACAAATGCTCCCAATAGTTAGAAACGATCACAAAACAAAAACAACACAACACAGATAAGAGCAAACAAAGACTTTTCTCTCTAAATGCACAGGGTGTTAGTAAGCAGCACGGAAACATGTCAGTGGCCAGGACAGCACACGGAAGGGACAGGATCTGAACAGAGAAGACAGGTCATGCAGACATCCCCAATGGCTACAGGAAGTCCATTCCATGTGAGGGTATGGGAAACCTTTGAGACGGGAGACAACCACAGCGAGTGAGGGAGGGATGCAGGGTGAGGCAGATGGCAACAGACATGGCAACCGTTTGCAGGTTAATGAGGTTCACAAAAAAAGAAGAAAATCCAAAACTCAAGACCACACAACTTGGAACCAAATTCATATTGCACCTCAAGAACAAACCATAGAAATATTAATACAATAATCATAATAAAATATAAAAAGAGGGGAGAGGGAAACCAAACGAGGGTATTCCTGTTCTCTTTTTTTCCAGATGAGTATTTCGTGCAAAAACAAACAAACAAAAAGAATTTCAAAACCTCAGACAAACTTGAAATGAGTAGCGCCCCCTACTGAGTAAATAGGTCTTGAGAGGACCTCCGGGTGGGGTCCTAATGCAGACGGACGAACGGGACGGGCGGGGGGTTCAAAGGTCATGAGTCACATGATGAAGACAGGACATTATGAGGACACCATGACCCCACTCTCACGTCTGACACAAGGAGCTTACCTGCGGACCAGGGGGGACACCTATCCACCAGGGCCTCAGATCCCCCCCGAACCCCTCCCGCTGTTTCAAAGAGGGTGAGGTAAAGAAGCCTTACTCCTCTTTCACATGGCAATAGAATAGTCTGGAAAACTGTGGTGCACAAAAATCTAACCCCCTTTGGAATAAGTTGCTTGTGCAAGTGAAAGTTTCGACTGAAGGACAATATGGTTGACAAAGGACTGTCAGTACTTGTGCCCAGTCTTGGCAGAAGTGCTGTGTGCAGATAAAACAAGGCATTAATGAAGCCAAATCAACAGCAAGCCAATTTTAAGGCCATCTACAGTATGACCATCTGTCAACCAATTCATCACTCAGCATGGACAAGCAGCTCTAATAAACATGAATTTGAGTATAGATTTTGCAAATGTGCACCATCCTCTCTATACAGCAAGTTAAAACCACTGTAATTATAGTTCACTGATAAAGACCCCGGCATATATGGTTATGGTATTTTGCAGACGCTATATATAATATATACGTAGAACATCGGTCATCAACCAATCAGATCAACAAGGTTGAGAAAAGAGGTTTACATTAATATTATAGTGCTTCAAACAGCCAACTAGTAAGTGCAAACTTTATCTGCTGAGGTGAGTGGTTCAGAAATGTAGTTTACCATTAGCCTACATTTCACCCGGTCAAAGCCATGACCCATGGGATAACAGGGTGTTTCAAAACGTAACGTGCTTAAGCAGAGATGGATTCAGGTTCCGAGGGGAGGCAAAGGGGCCAGGCAATTTTGGAAGGACAAGAGACATCCACCCAAGACACACGTTCCAAAGATCAGTACAAAGGGTTAAATCAATACCATCAGACTGACCGAAACTCAAGGAGGTTGGTGGTCTATAGCCTTAGATTGTTATTGTTATTGTTTTCCCACTTTGAAATTGTGCAAGTTGCAAAGGACATCTAACGTGTTTTCAGCAGATAAATGTAAAGAGTTACCTTCACCCAGAGTATGTTTGAAATCAATCTTATCCGGTCTAGATGCTGAGAATGTACTTCGCAGCCACTGAAGCTCAAAACATAGGACTTAATATATTTTTACTGATTGGGTATGCAAGTTAATTCATTATTCTGAAAATGCCGGAAAGCAAAAACGAGTTTTTATTTGTAAAATAGACCACAACTAAAATGGATCTGAAAATGATTTAGTCGAGACTGGTTTGGACAGTCTTCGGTGACAGAAAGCAGGGAAGGCTTAAGAGCTCTTAAAGGCTGTTTTATTAAAACTGATCCATGCTGTAAGAGTTACACTGTAAAACTGTAGTTGGGGGGGGGGGGGGGGGTTATGCAAAAGCAATTGAATCAAGTAGTTAATGGAATAAAGACCCTAAATTAGAAAAATGTTAAGATGTATAACTGTACCACGGTGTCATATGTTGGATTACCAGTACCATCATCACCAGAGGGAGTGGGCTATTGCCCTCAGGTCACCGTTTCAGAGCTACTGATACTGATAGTAACAGTATAGTATAGTATAATATACTAAAGTAATCCCCCAGAGCTATTGATATACTTAATGGCATTCCTCGCACTAACTTGCACATTTGCACACTGTAATAGGCATGAATGTTCATTTCCTAGTACATTGCACATTTAATATGAACTTCCATTCCCTGTACTAGCTCGATCCCATGACAATTGTTGAAAACATAAAATAGTGATTGCCTAGATGCCAAAAATAGCATAGCATGGCATATCTACACCAAACATAATATATGGCTTCAATGGACTCCAGCTTGCCCAACTCAATACTCAATAACACACAATTACATGTAATAACAGCATTTAACCAACAGGCATCTATGCATACCAATTATGTTCTGCACTCTGATGAAGGGGGGGGGGGGCATTCCAAAAAGTACCAAGGTCAGGCTTGAGAACAGCAAGAAAGACTACCTTCAGCTACTACACAGAATAACAAAATATACTACTATAAAGACTACAAAAGATGGAATAAGGTCAAACAAACAAATATTGATCAGGTTCCCTTGGTTGAAAACAACTGTCAATCTCATAGGCTAAGTTTTTATTTACCTTATAAAACTTAAAATATTAAAACCAAAAATGTTTTATGATCCAAAAAAGATAAGAGTGTATACAATGCAAGGTTGTTTAGGACCTAAAAGAGGTCTAAGTTTCTGAGAAACATGCACCATAAACAGTCTTGTAGTAAACATGCATGCAAAAAAGCAAAACATGGGTGTAAGAAAACCTAACCTAAAAACCTCTATACTTCTAAACTTCCTCGATCCTTCTACTCGCGATTAGGTAAGTGGAAAGCTGAGAAAACTGGGGTAAAAAATAACCTCTTTAAATTGATCTGCTGACATTTTTTTTTTTAGGTGTCCTTGTCGACTGCGGCCAATTTCTTGGGTGCGCATGAACAAAAGTAAGCGTTAGCGAGTTTATGTGTGAATAATGAATTAAAAAAATTGGTAGAAACCTGTTGCCATGAGCCAAAAATACTGGATGTGAAAGCCAGTGATTTAGGGGAGACAGGGGAGGAAGTTATTTGGTCCCCTGATCTGCGTCTTCGACGCCCAGTACCAACACCACAGGTGTAATGTGTCCAGGTACCATAGGAGTCAGGGCTAGACACACTCAGGGGGCTCTCTTCCTGGAGGTGAGAGAGGGGGCAAAAACAGCACAGTCATGCAACATTAAAAACAACAGTCGGGCTACACTACTCGTGTCTATCCAAACATTCACAAGGTCACTACAGCCCTACGGTGGGTGGGGTTTGGAACAGCAGAAAGGGGTCATACTTTGCCAGTGGTGGTCTTGTTAAAGTCTGGCTGCAATGGGGACTAAGACAAAAAAATAGAAGAAAACAACAAACAAAAACAAAGTGAAAAAAGAAAATGTATGCTCATTGTTAAAATTCAATTCACAAGTGTCATAATGCAGGTTGTGCAGAGACTATTCACACCTGTCCTGGATAGTCCATTATGTTGCATCAGCTAAGAAAAATAATTCAGGATAACAAGTTCAACTGTTTTCAGATCATGTTAATTGGAGCATGCACCGATTTTCTCCTGACAGCAGATTTTTAAAATTTTTTCTCCTTTACCATAACATCTTAACGACTAAGTGGCTCTGTTTGGTGATGAACACATGCAGGTCTAACTGACTCAGAGGCCACAGACTGGATTTTCAATATGCTCTAATGCTAAAACAATTCTCAATTCTCTAAATGCAAGCAGCCCTTGCCTACCTAACATCTTGGGGACATTTTGTACAGAAACTTCATCATTAATTTAAAACAAACATTCTACATTGGAATGTCTAATTCTTGTGCTCTAGTGGAGTCAAATTTTAGTGTTACAATGTTTTAATGCACATAATGACGCAATCATGAAGAGGTGTGGATAATCTCTTAGACACTGCACACTCCAATAATAAAGATCAATAGCCTAAAAATAAAACTAGGTTTTGAATTGAAAGCATATTTGGACTACATGGATCTTCTTTACAGACAAAAATAAAAAGTATAACTTCTGTTCCAGTTTTAATCAACTATTTTAGGATTTCCTTAATACAGCACATCTAGCACAACAGGCTACTGTAGATAATTCTCGTAAATCTGAAGAGGCAATATTAAAATGTTCGCAGACATACCATATGTGACATGAACATTTTTGATTTTAGTGAATTACTGACATGAGGTGAAAGTTAGAGATAGAATGTGGGTTTGGTAGATCGTCGTAATGGTATGAGGGGAACTGGTCTTACAACGAAGAACCCAAAATATTACGATTTTATAAGAAATCATGCATGAAATTCTGTCTCTTTGATTCAAAATTAAAAAGAAGATTCAGCACCTGCCATCATGCTGATGCTAGGTTAGAACTGCTAACACTTAACATGTGACTTCCTTAAACAAAGTGCACAAAATGCACAGTACAAAAAGAAACAGTATGATAGCAGGGCTGTATCACTGACAATAGAATTCACAGAAAGAGGAGGTTTTATGGTGCTGAAAACAGACAATTTATGTAGTCTAGGACTTTTAGGCTAAACAGCAAAACAAAAAGACGTCTGTGATGACAAACGCTAGTTACTAAAAATGTGGAAAGAAATTTCAACTTCTTCCAGCTTCAGTGCATATTCCACCCAGTGTCTCTTTGTCAACACCATAAAACCCAGCAAGAGCAGAAGGCAAAAAGCTCTACATCGATCTAAATTACCATACCATTATCACACCATGAAGGAATTCATAAATAATGGACCCGACATTCAATCAATGTCAAAATTGTCATTTCAGTCTTTTTTTTTGACCGATTTGGTTTAATTTGATTTTTGATTTTTTTTTTTTTTAAAAACCCATACACTAAAAATCTACACCCAGCATTAACTATTGCTAACTTTTGGTAAACCTGTACCATTTGATGTAGTCTTCATTGCATACTTGGACCAATAAGTCACTTGTGAGTTTCAGGGAAAACAACTCTTTCCGCTAGAAGCACCAGACAATCGTATAGGCAATTTCCGCCTGTAATGCTAAGTTCATTACTTTGTAAAAGAATGACTAATGTCTGGTGCTGAGCACTTACTTCCACCGAGCCAATCTTTTTGGACCGGGGCAAAGGAGACTTCCTGTGGATGTAGATGGGGTCTGAGACCATGGGTCGGAACATCATGAGGGCTCGGTCCGGTTCGTCACGTTTGACTGGGCCGGACTCCTCATCACTGTCGTTCTGGGACTTCTTCTTGGAACCCTCGTTCTGGTGAGATATGTCAAAATGGTTGTATAATTGCACCATCTACACAACAATCAGCTAGAAAAAAAGGGAAAATAAATTAACATGATCTCCCCTTTCAGTGAAAAAATGAGTCTGGGAATGACATTTTAGCCAAAACCAATGGCTTGGTTTGTGGAGCGTTATCTTGCAGTACATTGCGGTACCTTGACAGTTTCCCTTTTTGTAAGTCGCTTTGGATAAAAGCGTCAGCTAAAGACTATGTAAATGTAACGTGTCAACACAGGCCATGGTTCTCACCTCCCGTGATGCCGGTCTATAGCCAAACCCTGCAGGCAGATTCTTGTCCTCCTCGCAGCCCTTGGCTCCAGGGCTGAAGTGCAGCTCCACGTGAAACCGCTCCTCTGATGAAGGGTCCTGGGGAAATCACAACAATAAATAAATTAATTAAGATGGTAACTATTAGCCTGCGGTTAAAAAAAACAAAAAACAAAAAACAAAGATACTGGCTCTGGTAAAAGCACAGTGTGCCATAGATACCTTGTTAGGATCCTCATACAGCATGATGACTATCTGGGTCATGTAGTTGAGCTCACTGACGACCTTGAGGTACTCCATGGCCCGTTTCCACTGGTCGTCCTTGGCCTCCTGGACAATGGCCAAATACAGTGAGCAAAACCCCCCAGAATAAACAAATGCAACGAATGAAAATAAACAAACTGCTAAACAACCCATGATAAAATACACATTGACATGTATACTCTTAAGTGTCATACATCACAGAGTGCCCCGTAGCGAAGGATGGAGAGTAGGGAGTGCACGTGGCTCTCGCTGGTGAAGTACAGTCGGGTCCGCACATGACGCTCTGGTGACATCACTCCCCTGGAATACCTGCGAGGTGAGAGAGGCCACAAACGAGATTAACTCACCGACCCGAGCTCCGACTGCTTTCACATCTGGCGAAAGAGCTTAACCAGTCATGTTACAAAATGAATCAAGTGGGGCTGTCCCTGAAACTGGTCTCTATACATTTCTCTGGACAAGAGTATGAGCTAAATGCTTAAGTAATAAAAACTACAATAGGTGTGTTAGTCTGATGATAGCAATGTCTCTCTCTTACACCGGGTGAAGCTTGTTGACTGTGTCATCGTCTTGAGTCCTTTGGAGGTCAGAACGGATTTTGCGGACGAGCGGGGTGCAATAACCTTTGGCAATGTCAAGCTTTTCTGGTTGGACGATGCCATACTCCTAATGGAAAAGAACAAAGTTGTTTGTTGATAAATCAATAGCATAGAGTTGTGCGCTTTTCTCTAGTTCACTCATCCGTTGAAGACCAATCCCATTATTACTGCTTCACTGCTATGCGCTTCTACCCAGAACAGAGCTTGAGGAACATACAAAGAGAAAAATAACATTAGGTAATTTATATATTTCACTTATTCTACAACTAAAGTACACAAATTGGCCATGCCTGTGGTATGACTATGTCTGCTAGCGCTTTCGACAGGCGATAAATCTCCATGGTGTTGTCCAGTTTGAGAGAGCTGTTGTGCTGCACGTCATATTTGATGCAGTCGTAGATGTCGGGGATCTTGCTGATGTTGTAGCGGCCGTTCTTCATCTTGAAGTCCTTCTCCAGTTTGGACCAGCGCCGCAGCATCAGCTCCAGTGTCTCGCTGTGATACAGCTGGATGTCTCCTAGTTAGCGAGGGCGAGGGAGAAGAGAACAGGAGGAGTAATCAACACTAATTATATCAGCCTTAATTGTTAACTGTTTTTTTATTTGATTATGCTTTCTACAATGCACTTTGCAAAGCTTCCAAGTTTCTTTTAGAATATTATATTCAGAGAAAAGCCTGTTCACTAACATAATAAGACCTACATTTTTACTACTATCAGGCTGAAGGGAATGTTTGAAGGGTGCCTTAAATGGAATCCAATAATAATTGCACTGAGTAGAAGTAGTAATATTGTAATATTTACAAATGTATCGTACGGTTTCTGTTACCAGTAGCTATTGGGTCCTCCATTCTCTGTCTGATTTGCTGGGTGAGACTCTGGATGAGGGAGTAGACTTTATCACAGGTCTTCACTGGGTTTTTGATCAGCTGCATGGACTTCACCAAGGATGTACTGCCGGTTGGTGCAAGCTTATAGGAAATAACAAACAAAACACCGCTTTTGAAGCCAGACAGTACACAAAGAAAATGTGGGGTGGGGTAGGGTGGCCTAGTAATGGTTGATTTCTGAGCTGTCACAACAGAAGAGCTAGAACATCTTTAAAGGGCACTTTAACAAAAAAGGTTTATTCCATCATCTTTATAGGGCACTCACAGGGTAGAAACACAGGACAAAATGAGATCTCTTTTCTCCAAAGCATACTTTTATATTTGCTATGAAACCATCAAAAAATATAGTTTCTGACAGTGCAGACATATGATACAATAAATAAAAACTGTAGAAGTGGGAATTGCTTTTGTATAAAGAACAAGTGCTCCACTGCTGCAACAAAATACCCCTGCTATAGTGAAGAGGGAGACCTTAGCACTACAGAATAGACTTATTCACATTAAGAGATGAAGAGCCATCAAAAGAAAATCATTGGCTGCTCCCTGCCCTCCCTGGATGATATTTTAAATTCGGACTTTTCATACACTAATTGGAGTTGCACCTCTATTTTCCGTGTTTGCTCTGCTTACAATGACAATTCGTGTCTTTCTATTCTATTCTCTTCTATCAGCAGACCTTCTCGTAGTCCTCGGCGGTGAAGTCGCGGTCCTTCTGCAGGATCTCGTGGAGCCGGGCTTTGACACGCTGCTGGCAGCTGCTCAGAGAGTCACTGTCGCTGTCCAGCAGGCCGTTCATGTTGGCACTCTTCACCATCTGCACCAGGATGGGCGTCAGCTCGCCCTCCAACGCCAACAGACCCTGCAGCATTAGGAGAGAGGGAGTGAGAGAGAGAGAGAGAAAGAAAGAAAGAAAGAAAGAGAGAAAGAAAGAGGTGGTTTCACCAAGGAATAGTGTCCATTTCTAAAAAGCAGAGAAGGGGATAGAACCTACAAAGAAAAAAAAACCTAAAGGGCTGAAGCCAATCAACATACAACTTCAATTTCCCCAAGGGATCAATAAAGTATCTATCTATCTATCTATCTATCTATTAGTGCTGGGCGGTATACCGGTTCACACCGTATACCGGTGTATATTTTCGTTATGATATGAATTTTTAATATACCGCCATACCGGTGTATTTTATTACACAACGTTTGGAACGCTGCACAGCGCGTGTTTCAGACGGGACTTTTTTCACACGCACGCATGGTGCCATAGTGAGGGTAAACACAAAACACCTGAAGTTTTTCCCCTGAAGTATGACCCTTAAGGCTTAATTTATCCTTAGATAAGGGGTTTATTTAAGGGTGTTGCACAGAATACCTTTAATTGTTTCTTTAGTTAAGGAAAAACGTTAAGAGATACTGCGAAAGGGATTTACCGTCACGAAAATTCTATTGAGATTGTTCAACAGCAACTAGCTGGCTAGTAGGTGATGTCGTTAGTTAGCAACCCACCAAACACAGTGAAGTTTAATGAGCTTATCATTCATCTCACCTTAAGAATATTCGCTGAAATTATCCAGGTAGCAAGTAAAGTATGTTATAAACATGCACTGAGCAATACAAGCTGGCTAGTTAGAAATGATCCTGACTGTCATATGTGCACCAAAACGAACTTTTTTGTTAATGTTTTGCCTAGCGAACCGAACCGAAGCTCATGGCAGGCTAACATGACATCCACATTCACATGAAGTTAACGTTAGCCTACCACTAACGTCATGTAAACCACACAATAACAATAAGGCATGTTTCTGATAGGCCTATTTGACAGAGTAAGCATATTAGCAGAGAGGTTTCATTTTAAATTGTATAATTTTCAAAAAAGTATAGGCTACAAGATGTTTGTGAAATTTGCACAGTACAGTTATGTATTTTGACTGCAATTGTCTTTGCATTCTGATTAGATTCTTCATTAGAATCATGAGTGGCTTTTTGTAAACAGCATCATTTTCTGGGGCCATGCAAAACTGCATTACCACTAGTGTGGAGTTATTCTACATCATGACAGTAAAATAGACCATCCTTAGTCAATGTACTGCAGCAATTCCTCCCTCAACCTGTAGAAAATGCTGTGAACATCTGATTATGCATGGAAAAAAAATACCGTCATATACCGTGAAACCGTAAGAATTTAGAAAAATACCGTGATATACATTTTTGGTCATACCGCCCAGCACTACTATCTATCTATCTATCTATCTACAGTACACTATTCACAAAAAGTCAGGGATATTCAGCTTTTGAGTGAAATTTCAGGATGAACCTAAAATCCACTATAACCTTTACAGGTGAACTTAATGTGACCACCTTTAAACTTTTGAATGCGCATGTCCAACAGTATAATGTTTCAGTACTTTCTGAACTGAAACATTAAAGTTCACCCGAAAGCCAGATATCCCTAACTTTGTGTGAGTAGTGTACAGTATACTCTAGCCTTAGGTAAGCAACATCTGGCCTTAGGTAAGCCTGCTGCCTAAATTAACATACATTGTTGTTTCATAATGGAATTTTGACAGAACCTGTCTGTCCTAAGCACTGCTGTTTGATTTGTCGCTCTGCATACTGACCTTAGCGAAGGCTGCAGCAGTCATCTGTACCCGCCCCTCGTCGGAGGCGTAGATCTTCAGGTCGTGCCTGTAGGTGCTGTGTAGGCGCAACAGCCCGCAGCCAGGGAAGCCCGCATAGTCACCTGGCCAAAAACAGGACACAGCCCGCCTCAGTCACCAGAGCAGAACAACCCGTATATGGCAGTGTGACGATGTAATCAACACTGAGGTCAATTCATCTATAGTTACATTTTGAATCAGTACCCCCATTTGAGGTCATGGTTTTTTTTTTTCTAAAGGGGTCTAAATGAAGGGGAAATGTCTGAGTTAATCTTTAGTTAAACAGTTATGAACTTTTCATTCTGCTGTGAACGCTCCATGAGTCTGTATTTCTAACTCTATGCATTGTGCATCACATGTCTTTTAGCTCAGTCACTTTAAACTGTGTGGGTGTGGGTATGGGTATGGGTATGGGTGTGTGTGTGTGTGTGTGTGTGTATATATATATATATATATATATATATATATGTGTATGTGTGTGTGTAGGACTCACCTTGCCCTCCGGGGTACATGCACCTGAAGGCCCTACCCAGCTCCTCAGCCTGAACCCTGCCGGCTGGGGTTAGCTCACCCCCCCACTTCAGCACCAGCAGCAGGGAGGGGTCATCTCTCTTCACATCTGTAAACAAACACACACACACACAGCTGAAGTTGGCGTTTCTAGACTGTTATCATGTCATACATGAAGCAAACACAAAGAGGCCAGAGCTACGGTGTGGTTTCAAGCACAACACACTGTGCTGTTTGTTTGTGTTTGTGACTTTGTGATCCATGTGTTTACATTTGAAGATACAGACAAAAAGAACTACAACAACGAGAACAATAAATATTTTGACGCATGAAATGTTTTTCATACCTTCTTCTTCACTGGAAGTTTTTGGACGGCCATGCGGGAGATATGTCAACTGGACTTTTCGGTTGATTCCAGAGAAATGTCCATACCTGGAGGACAGCAAATTGAACAATACTGACTCTGAGATGTAAATCAGTGATCAACACCTGAAACTGAAAATAGCATTCTACATACATTTCGAGGACTGTTTTGAGTTGCTCCAGTTTTGCTTTGCTCTCTTCAATCTCAGAGTCATTGTTTTGTCCTAGTTCAACCAATAGCTGCCGGGCAATGTCCAATACTTCCTGTCATTACACAGAAAAGAGCAACAAGTGAATAGACATGTCATCAATAAACCGATGTTGTCTTATTAACTCTTGTGCTTTACCGTTTGTTGTCCTACCTGTAGCTGCTTTGGCTTTTTTAATTTTAGCTTGCCACTTTTATATCCTTCACATTTTTCAAAGAGGTCAAAAAATCTGCAAGACACACAAACATACACCAGAGCACAATAAAACAAAATGAATGAGGCTGGGCTGCTACTGTTCAGACTTTAACTAAGACACAAATCTCTGGCGATGACTGTCAAAATTGGAGCTGGAAACATATCTCATTACGATGATGAGAACACATTTGCATTTCAATGCTCCTAGCTTCACCTGCTATACAGTATTTCCTCCTTATAAATTCATTACATTAAGCCACAATAACATTTAGTAGAAAAAAAAATGGAGTACCTTTGATGTCTGACCTCCATTTTCATTTTTTGTTTGGGAGTTCTATCGCCATGGCGAATCACGGCAATGACACACCTAAGCTCCATCCTGAAAAAAAAACAAATGTAAGCCATCACATAAAAATTATACATTCAAACAAAATCTGGTGTGATCCACATGGACATCCAGAGGGTATATAATACACACATAGTTCCTGAGGTTGTGGGGACGATAGGTATATCTTCAGCTTCCAGCGGTATGGACCAGGGGATCTGAAACTGGGGAGCCAGCTCTCGCATGACGATGTTCCTGAAGAAAGAAAAGAAGACATCAGGTCCTGCCAGCTACACTGGTTTGAACATTTAAAATTGAACACAATTTCAAAGTCATATCATCCGCACAGCTCCACATTCTTTATTACATATTTACATTACATAATACATTTATGACACTGCAAATACATGCAACCTAGCATCTATGGACATAATCCATGGTTGATAATACATAATGTACAAGTGGAAATACAGACCCCAGAATTTTTGCACAGTCATCGTAGTACTTCATGGAATTCTTCACAAAGCTGAAGCCGTTCACGTCACAGACGTATGACTGTCCGTTGGCACGCAGCAGATCAAAGCCACACACAGTTTGCTGTCAGGTGCAGAGAGGTGGAAAGGTTGAGCCGTGTCAAGTCACATATTCCACACTGTCCAGGGAAAGGGGCAGCTCTGGTCATAAAGGCCTCTAGGGCTTCCTACTGACAGGTATGTTGACTATTGTGGTCATACCCAACAACAAATGGTGATGAGGTCCTGAATCAGCTGAGGTCCAGAGCAGAATGGAGTGATTTTGATTTGAGTCTTTTACACTCTCTAAGCGCTTTCAGACATACGTGTAAGACCGGAGGTTCGGCGGATGTTAAACGGTGGGGCCGTATATCTGAACGACATAAACGGTCATATGGAAGTCAAAACTTAGCCGGCTGTTCTACTACTCCCCCCCCTAGTATTTCCTCCGGACATTATGTAAATGTGCTGTGTCTGAACGAAGCGGTTAAGATTCACACCTAGTGAAATCATGAAAAAAAAACCCACTTCACTGTTATGTTAGTATTTTGTTTGTTGCTTAAAAACGTTGTATATGATGGCCTTGAAAATGTGTTTATTCGACGCACACATACAAATACTGTAGGTCACTTTCAAGTGCGCACTTACGTGACTACTTCAAGTATTAGCCTACGCACAATAGATTTTTCTTCTTTAGCCTACATAATGCATAGGCCCACACTTTGTAAACAAACAGCCGCTGTGACAGCAGCCGCATAAATTCTGCGTCATATCTCGCCTCTTGTGAACTCTACAAGCACCCACCCCTCACTCGACAGCCACACACGGCGATTCTGTAATGTGCGTGTATGTCGTTCACACATAGGTCCACAGGTTAGCATCATATCTGAATCATCCGAAGGGTAGGACCTCCGTTTGACAAACCTCCGCATATACTCCGGAGGTTATATCTGAAAGCGCTTTCTGATGTATGTGGAATCAGATACTAATTTAGTCTGTTTCCACATAAAATGAAGGTACTGGTCTGAGGTCTGAGCTGTTTTTCTATATTCATGTCCAAAATATCAAAGGCTAAATGTAGATATTCCCCATGGAGACAACGTCCACTCTGTCTTTCTGTTCAGTTCAGTATCTGTATGTCAAGTGACAGCCATGCAACAAGGACACACATAAAAGTGTTTGGTCCCCTTTTTACGGACCCACCTTGAAGGCGAGACAGACTTTCCAGGCGATGAGTTTCTCTCTGGCGTTCAGGATGACTGGGTACCGGACCTCTTTGCCCTCGCTGTCCCGCTCCACCTTTCCGTCCAGCGCTGGCGATTTGCGGGCCTCCGCATGGGCATAGTCTGGCCCCACCGTGTACACCTGGAGCCAGTGAATAGGGGTAGCATGTTGGTATCATGGTAGCATGGGTTTGTTGCAGGGGGGCAGGATTTGTAAGGTTAGCTTCAGCCATTTAGCATAACAGCTGGTTGCCACCATCTTTACAAACAGGGTCCAACATGTGCTCACTTCCTCTCACATTTTCACAAACAAGCCAATCAGGTGCCACATTACTGATGGCCACCAATTATGTCGCCCATGTTGTCATGCAATTTCCTGCAGATCCACATGGGCCTTAATCCACATAACTATTCATTAATGATGTCATCCATATGGATTGGCTGATGTAGTATGGGCTCTGCAGCCTAATGTAGTATGGGCTCTGCAGCTGAATATAGTATGGGCTCTGCAGCCTAATGTAGAATGGGCTCTGCAGCCTAATGTAGTATGGGCTCTGCAGCTGAATATAGTATGGGCTCTGCAGCCTAATGTAGAATGGGCTCTGCAGCCTAATGTAGTATGGGCTCTGCAGCCGAATGTAGAATGGGCTCTGCAGCCGAATGTAGAATGGGCTCTGCAGCCGAATGTAGAATGGGCATTGCAGCCACTTGCACCTGAGCTCCCTCCGGACCATTTTTAAAGATTACATTAAAATGAATCGGTATGTCCTCACTCTCTCCAGTTATACCTCCATGGTTTGTAGCAAGAGAGGTGAGTATGATATGTAACTAACAATGCACAGTAAGCAATGAAAAAACAAAAATTACGATAGTATGTGTCGCTTTTGTGTATATAGCTGAACAACTGTACACTCAGAGACAAAATACACGTCTTTCCTTCACCATAAGTTGTTCTAGACAAAGACCAGCATCTGCCCTATAAACAAAACAAAATGTAAATGAGCATGCAAATGACTTCAGGAAAATAAAGCACCCTGCTGAGGTTTGACATCCGACTACAGTCACAGCGTCGGGATCGTGCCCCAGCAGTGTTCTAGCTTCTATAATTGGATTCCAAAGTCACAGAGACAGCAATCTACTTGGCTGGCAATCCAGGCTGGGTCGTTGACCCTCTGTCCCTCACAGAGATGGAAGGAGAGACAAAGAGGAAAATGGGTGGAGTACCTTCACATCAGTGCCGTCCGTTGGCATGAACTCCTCGTAGATGTAGGACCCGGTTTTCCTCACGTTGCTCTCAGGAGAGTAAACGCTGCTTCTGCTGCCAATCTACAGCAAAAACAACAAAGAGACTAAAGAAGATCGGCCTCATTGATCCTCAAAGTGAGGGATTTCTACACATATACTTGTGGCAGCTGATATACATTAGAAAAGCCTAATGTAAATACGCCTTGTGGGATAATGTCCAATATCCTTGCCTATAAGTGGAAAAAAAACTGCTAATTATTAAATTCATTCATATTTGGGCACACTTTGGTTGATGCACATGCTGGTAATGATAGCAACCTTATGAGTGAACTCATATCCTTCATGCGATCACTGCAACCATTATATAGGATGTTCTCTACAGATTTATGCACATCATGACAAATTTGAATCTGACATTTTAATTTTGGTGTCTTATTTTTCCACTTACGTTCAAATATCGGATTTTGAAGAGAGGTGTAAACAAAACACCACACTGACCTTCCGGAATAGTCTTTGGCTGCCACCCCCTGCTGACGTGGGGTAATAGATATAGACGTTGTGGTCCTCGGCGCTAACTGGCTTCTCCACAAACGGCTTTTGAAACACCTCTCCGTTCACTTCCACATGGTCCTCTCCCTCCACCAAGTTACACTCTACAAACACAGACAGACATATACACACACACACACATCAGAACTGCATTTAAATATTTAGGGAAATGCAGTCTTTCGCAATGAGTAGCTCTTTCGTTGTAAAGTATTTAGTGATTCCTCAGATTGCAGTTGAATAGTCTGAAGCACTAATCATGCTTCATTATATGAAGGTTGTTTCACATAATTTTGTGGTGTAGTTGTCTATTCCCAATATGTGCAAATAAAAAAAAAAATACAATACAAAAATCTCCACATTCCTCAACCGTTTCTATCATTCTCAGAAGGGCTCCCCCCCCCCCCCCCCCGTGGTGAGCCAGCTGCCATAAAGCCCAGGCTGGGTACCGATCCATGACCGTCTCCTCGTCACTGCCAAGCCCCACACGAGAGACACCAGGCTCATCACAAGCACACTATCAAACCGGCTGGCAGCGACACCAGCGGTAAGCAGAGGAGCTTACATAAGCCTCATAAACCTCCACACATGGTCAAACCCGTTACAGTTCCAGTTTGGACGCCGCCAGGAAAAAACGCTATCAGGGGACAGAGGGGGACAGTCTGGAGGTTGTTTGAGGCCAAGCTGAAAATCCAAAAATGGAGCCTTTAATTGTCATCTCCATTGGGCCTGTTTGTCAGCCGGCTGGCTAATTAAATAGGATGTCTGCAGTCGAAGCTTTGAGCAGCTGTGGAAATGTAGGGAGGGTCTCCGCTAAAGTGCTGGCTTGTTGAGTGTTCCTCTATTTCCAGAGCTGTAGAATGCTGCAGATTATAAAGAATTAAACTGTAGACACAATTAAGAGATGCACACAGAGAGAACAGGGAAGAGAAATTACTGCTGGCACACACCACCACAAACACCAACATACTCTCTCACACACAGAGACAATTTTCTCAAATCTCTTCCGCTGACAAACGAGATTCATATTCAGGCGTTTTGCCCCCTAATCTCGTATTATCCCTGGCATTCAACCTAAGCTGTTCAGCAGCGATAGCAGGAGCAAGCGACACGTATATGCACAGCAAGGGTTCAGAATGAAAGACACCAATAAAAACTACACATTCAGAGCAACTTCTGGGGGAACGAACCTCATCAAAGGCTTCAACATGTATGACACGGTTAGCGAAACACTTGTAGGGGACTCTTCTTCTAACACTTGAAAAGGGCAATGTGACAAAACACAGAAAACAGAACAGAGCCTCCACCGTTTGTGTGGTTATGTCCACTTCCCCAAACATTTGCATGATGTGCAGGCAACACATTTAAGGACGGCAGGACAGAACCGGTTAGCTTCCTTAAATCATCTTCTAGGCCTATAGCCTATGCTACTGTACTGTGTACTATGGTCTTTTTTGGCTTGTGCTGCTGTGTGACCCACCGTACTGAATAGATGGACGGTGGTAGACGATGGTAGCCCAGCTCAGGAGCTGTAGCCATAAAAGTTGTTCAATTGTCGGCTTCCACTGCTGTGCCCTTGAGCAAGGCACATGGTGCTCTGGGGGCACTGACCCATAATAATAATTGACAAATGCAAGATGCTTTGGATAAAAAGCATCAGCCAAATGAGTAAGTAAGTAAGTAAGTAAGTATGGCCTATGCTGTTGTTTGGCCTTTGTTGTGCAGTGTGCAGTGAAGGACACCGCAAACTCTCATTCTGGAATTCCAGACACAGTCCAGTGTCAGAGCTATCAAAGAGTGGGCAGCAGTTGTACAAGTTGCCAACGAGGTCATGATTGTCTCCTGTCAACACAACCATGGCTGCGGCTGATCCTATCCAAACAACAACGCCTGCGGTCTATGCCAAGTCGCTCTCAATAACAAAGCCGACCTCCTGAATCTCTAAACAGGACAGAGGCCCATAGAAGCCCCCTTTTATTGTCATGCCCACCTTGAGCAGTAACCGAAAGAGTCACAAAGAAGTCATAAATGGCCTTGTACATGTCTGCTTGGGTTTATAATAGTGTCTGCTTGAAACACTATTAATAGAGAAGCATTAAGTGAGATAGAGGCTGCAGTGTTGCGGTGGACAGCCTGGCTCAGACATCCCATAATTCTACTTCTCCCCGTCTGTCGCTCCTCTGATGTCTGTGGGGCACTGACAGGCTCTTTTATGTTGGCCCACATGCACAACTTCAAACACCGCTGTGGTCTGTGTTTGCCCAAACAACTACTGCTGCTGCTCCTGCCACTGTGGGAAAGTTCACTCTCTGTTTTTCCTCCCCAGTCTTTTTTTTAAAAAAGTACAATTTCAGCAATCAGTCAAGAGTGTAATAGGCAAATTTTAGGCAAATAACGTTACCTAAAAATATCTGCAATGACTAATTACAATCCATGATGCAAGTGTATGGCAGGTCTACAAAAAGCTCCACTCAATCTCAATTTCAAACTCAAACAAACCGTATCTTCACATTTTTCACTGGCAAAGCAATAAATGTACAAGCAGTGTTTGACCTAGCCAATGTTTACATTACGCAATCCATTTACACAACAGGCATTTCATTACATAGATGCTTCATGCTCCAAAAATCATATTAAAATTAAACATTCGGTTCAGTAATAATTTCCACTTGTGCACAGGGTGGAATTTAAGTCTCTTAGGTCTTATAGCTTCTTAGGGGAGGCTTTAAAAACAAAGTGATGTGGAGGTTAACAAACAAAAAAAAACAAAAAACTCAATCTACCAGTGGACAGATGGTGGACGGACAAGAGGTGACCTGTTGAACAACAGTGAGCATTTCATTAGTAGAAATCGGGGGAAAGAGATGAGCAAGGGATACAGAGAGAGACAGAGAGAAAGAGATGAAAAAAGATTGACTGTAAGAAGCCAGCAGAGAGAACAAGAGAGATTGATGGAGAGATTGACCCAGAAGAGAAGAGAGTCTGAAGGGGTGGGGAAAGAGAAAGAGATGGATAGGGAGAGGGAGGGAGAGAGAAAGAGAAAGAGAGAGAGAGAGAGAGAGAGAGAGAGAGAGAGAGAGAGAGAAAGAAAAAGAGAGGTTGCATCACTGTGCCCGTATGATGAAGGCTTGGCTCAATCTGTCTGGATAAGATCTGGCAAGCCGAGCCCTATCCTTAACCCTACAGAAGGCCTGGAATGGAACAGATGTTGCCATGGCCACTGAATGTGGCTGCCATGGATACGGGAGTTAGAGAAGGAAGAGACTGCCATGCTCTCTAGAGAGTAAAGTGATTCTCAGCATCTGTTTGCTTCCTGACATACACAGCCAGGGTCAGGCTGCATCCTCTCTGAATACTGCTCTGAAATCAGTGCACATTTCCTATACATATACATGTCAATCATCAGTGGTTTCTCTAATTGGTAAATTTCAGGAAATTCAAGGATTACCATTTTCATGCATGCGCACACACCACACACCTTCTGGTAGAGCGGGGTCCCTGTTTAGAACTGCAAAACGTGGAAGTTGGATTCCTTCTGCCTTCAAGATCCGATACACTTCTCTCCTACAAAGAAATTATCAGTGATAAATACAACTTTTAAAGAACACACACAAACACCCTGTCAAGATACTTCAGTTCCCACAGACAGATATTTTCTCTTCAGTGATGTCATCATAAGCACACTTCACAGGGCATAGAGAGGCATCTGGCACCCCATAAACACACACAACCACAAACACATACGCATATGGCCGCCCTATCATGTGAGCGGGTAATTTAATCAAGGTACTTATGGCAGGAGTCACACAGTCTGTCCTGTTGGCAGGGTGTCACATACATGTCAGCCTGTGTAATTCCCATATGAGGACAGGGAGCTCACAACAATCAACTATGTGTGTATTAGCATGCAAGCTGTGAACAAGGACCAAAAACAGACATCAAACCCTACTGGGTACACCCAAGAGCTAGCAATGCTGTCTGGTCTGTGTGTCTGATTTTAATGCATCAATTACATCTGATTAATGGGCATCTGAGGGTGTCAAAGACCAAATATCTAATAAAGGGACCGTGACCGATGTTTAATGATGTCAATGTGAGCGATGGCCATTGCTTACGACTGAAATGTGCAGTCGAATAAGCAGGACATCCTTGTAAAAAATGACTTCCTGTCCATCACAAGTAGCAGATTGTCAATAGTTTAGTTGTCAATGTTTATCAGTGGACTTCCTAATGAAATACTTCCACCAATAAAATGGGGGGGGGGGGGGGGAGCAAGGACGAGGCATGTTCCTCACCTGTCCTGGATACAGTACTGCAGGTCCAGGTCATTGATGACAAACGGGTTTCTGAGTTTCTCATAGGCTACTGCTTTATCCAGCGGGAAACCTGCAAGAAAGAGAGACCCCCCACTCAAGTGAGATTACATCAATCAGACATCAGTGTGAAATTCCACCTGCCCAAAGTACATGATATCCTAACCAAGACAACCTTACACACACACACACACACTAATGGGGCTCCCCATGATACTGTATTCCATAATTCTATGAAACACAAAAGTGCATCAAATCTATCACCGTATTTAGCTTGCAATCATTTTGCCCTGGTAGTGTTCCACCACCCCAGCACACTTATCAAACTGATATGAGAATCAGACCAAGTACTTTTATTTCTTCCCTATGTTGGTTCATCATTATTCTCTGAAACGCATCCCATTTGGTGTTTATTAGATCTGTGTTCTGTTCATTAAGATGTATCAGGCAGCACAGATGACTTGTCTCTCCTGAGCCTAGAGGCCATCAGATTTCAAAGGAAGCGTTTTATGATGTGATGGTATCATAATCTGAGAAACTCTGAGATCCCCTTGTCACTGAGCACACTACTTTTTCTAGAGTGTGCTCTGGCAGACAAGTGATAAGAGTTAGGAGGATAAGACTTAGGAGGAACGAGTAGCGTTAGAGGAAATATTTTTAATCATTCTCAAGCAAACTTGATGAAAATTAGATTCAACTCACTTGTCACTGAAATAAGGCACAAAGCACATTTTAAGTTTGGAAAACAACACCATTTAAAGCTGTCTGGAGCAAAGAACTTTTACATCTCAAAACAATATCACAACATTTTTTTTTTTTAAATCACTCAAGCATATGGACACATTGCAACACAAAAGCAGTTGAAGACGAACAAATATTAGACAAACTTACTTTTATGCAATCTTTTGTGCTTACTGCCCACCAAACCCCAACATTCCAAGGTTGGCTGCAGTTGGTTGTAATCTTTAAGAATAATCAGAAAAACAACCAGTTCCACAAACACAGATGTTTGTTACTGGGAATGTCGCACTTGGAAAAACTCCACTCTGCAAACACCAACAGAGACTGGCGCCACATACCGTAAAACTCCAAATAATAGCCCGGGCTTTTATTTTCCCAAATCGCCAAACTGCACAGGCTAGTATTAGAGACAGGCGTCTATATGAGACAGGCCTTTAATTCCCTTTACACAAAACTTTTCCTCTGCAAAGATGGAAAATATTATCGAATTAATTATTTCATCTTATGTCTGTCTACCTATATGACTAGGCTATCTGATGACAATTACGGATCATCATTCATTTAGTGTTGAGATTTTGTTCATTGTGAGATACAGTAAGATCCATAGGATAGCCAGAACAGATGAAACACGTTTTAATTAAACGTAATCTACAAAGAGATCGTATCACACTGAAAGCTCATATTTTGTCACTAGCAAATAGCCTATATCGGTCCTTTGTCAAATACAGTTGCATTATCAGCCCTGACCAAAACTGTTCAGGAATTATTTATGCAAAAGTGGAACGTGCTTAATGTTTCATTCTCCCTCCTTTTCGGCACGAATGAAACAGTATGAGAGCATGAACGATATTGTTTCTCCCGTTTTGTATTTGCCAAATTTGACAACAGTCTACATTCAAATCATAGCCTACTTCCAGGCTCGCAGGAACATATTTTTGACCAGGGGTGCTGAATAACAAAATAATCATGGATTTCTCCCCCAGCATATGATTCGAATTTAGACAGCTAAATACGCCATTTCACCGCCGTGTATGAGTAGGTCTAAGAGTGAGAAGTTTTATAATGCCCTGGGCAGCCACATTCCACTGCAATGCGCAGCACTTGCCACTCCGACTCATCAATAAAAACTGCGCGCACACAGCAGTCCCATAGAAGCGCACTTGACTTTACATCATTAACCTATTTCAGTAGGTTATATAGCCAGAGAATGTCCGTAGACGGGCTCTGATATAGCCTAGTCTAAGGTAAATTCCTTTTCTGACTTCTTTCTCTTTATCGCCATGGCATTTAGAATAAAGAATAACGTTCGCGAACCGTTCTGGTTTTGTTGCCAGCATAAAAACAAGCTTACCATCGGCCTATCCGCAAATTTTAAACACAAGGGATGAATTGAACGATGACGAAGTCGGACATATAGGCATAGTTCATATTGGAAAAAAAGTTATACAATTTGGAACTCTAGTTTTTCCCCACCGCAGTCTTTTAATGCCATCTAATCATAACGTGCGCAGTCTGCGCCACACTTAAGCCCAAATCACACCCAAGATTCGGAACGAGATGAGCAGCAACTTCATGCAACTAGGGCTGGGCGATATATCGGTATTACGACTACGACCGATATATTTTTGAAAACGATATGTAGTTGAGACAATATCGTAATACCGGTATTATGTCAAATAATGGGCCATTTTATCAAAGCCACTTGCTCTTCTGTGTTCAGACCATTCAGATAGCCGCAGCTCTGCTCAACTGCGCCCCTTGCGTGTGCACGTTCTCCCTCGCAGCACTACAAACTTTCAAACATGACGGACACTGAGTCAGATTTTGTTTACCTTGATCAGAGAGGTTAGTGCTGATGCCTATTCCGTCGGCACATCAACGGCTAGACCGATAATTCTCGTTGTGAAATCAAAATTCCACTGGAGCTCCAAGCGGTTTTGTACACGCAGATTTAAGTTACAACACTGTTTAGCAGCTACAGCTCTTCGACTCACGGTAAAATGTCATTTTTGGTACATAGCCTAGCTAATTTAAATACACTGATGAATGCTTGCGTTTAGCGACAGTAACAGATCTAAAGTCCTCAGGGAGACAACCTAAACGCTGATTTTATTAAGAGGATATGTACGCGACTCGCGAGCAGTTAGGGCATCATTTTTTATGATTCCTGAAACCCCATTCAATCTTGCATAGGGATTTTTCTTACGAACCGGAACATGCAAAAATGAACGCATACAAAACGACGGTAGCGTCTATCACACTCTTGATGAGTGACTCAGTTACGTTGTTTAAGTAGCCTAATTGTTTAAAACTATTTTTGTTGTTGATAGCAACATGTCTAGACCATCATAGTCTACATTTGCTTGTCATCTAGGCCCTATCAAATCCTTACAGGTAAAAAACCTGCATTGTGTGACAAAACTGCAGTTTTTTTCAATATTGTTGTGCCCAAAATAGCTTATTGCATTGTGCAGTACAATGTAGGCCTGCGTTGTCAGTCAGGGTCAACTTTTGGTCTTTTGTTATTTGCACAGCTTTATCAGAGCAACTGTAGCCTATGCCTTTTGTAGGCCTATGTTATTGTTTACACTTTTTTGCACAGCTCTGTTAGAGCAGTCTGAAATTAATATAATTAAAACTGGCTGTGTTGTCATAATTGTTGTGTTGAGTGAATATATGAAGCACTTTGCTCTTTCTGTTTGAAATATCAATATCGTATCGATATCGTATATCGCCAATCAGCCCAAAAATATCGGGATATCAGTTTTGGTCCATATCGCCCAGCCCTACATGCAACATTCTAAAACCTTGCAACTGTGACCAGACATGTGAATGCTTTGCGACGGCTTGTAACGACGTGCAACATCTAATTCACACTGCTGCCTCCTTTCTCTAACGGTTTCGTGTCATTGCGAATCTTTAAACAGACGATCTGACGGGAAGAATATTTAGAAGATTAAATACAACCCGAAACTAAAAAACAGACCAGGCCTCTACTGGAGACCGGCCTTTAACCCAAACCTGTAGCCACGCCAGGCGTTTAAAAGAGACAGGCGTCTCTTAGGGACTCGGCGATTATTTGAAGTTTTACGGTACTCGTTCAATTTTTGGGTCTTGGTTAGAGTTGGTCTGCATTTGTCTGGCCAGTGTGCAAGCACCTTCAAATCAACAGGTGTGATCACATCACAAAACCTCTAGTCAGCTTGCATGTTTATGCCACATCTTTCATTCTCTTACTCTTCAGGGTTTCAAATTGGCACCAGACACTCGCCAAATGCGAGTAAAAAACCTTAAATCCTTCAATTCCGCAACAGAGAGTTTATACAGACTTTGTCTATATCACATACGTGGTAGACAATGCTTTGCAATTATGACCCTCGCGGTCTACTGTCGCTAGCTTCAAGCAAAACCTGATGCTGCAAACGTTTTGTTTTTTGCTGTGGCAAACAGCTGTGATAGATTAGTCAGAGCAAGCAAGGATGTTAGTTAACGGTAACGTTAGTCATCCGATTACCGTAATTCTGTTTGGTTAATGCATTTATCCAGGAGAGCTCAACGTTTGGTTTTAATGTCACTGAAGTAATAAATAGCCTCTGGTATTTTAGGGAAATTGTTACCTAGGGTTAGGGTTATGCAAGTTCAGCAAGTTACAGGTTTTGAATATGGCATCAACTGAGTGTTCAGATCAGGAGAAACCAGATATTAAATGAATTACAATTTTTTAAGACGTTATGATTTGTATTATCTGCAGTCAGCAGGCATGTCAAAGCGTTTGGAGGAAGAAACCGCAACACTAAATCAGAGAAGAGGGACTTAATTAACCTATGCATCTCAAACTGAACCCAGAACAAAAAAGATCAAGGACAGGGAAGCAACATGGATTTAGATCTAAACATATTACATCGTTTTGTGGCTGTGGCCGCCATTGGCAAACAAAAAAGTTAATTTTATACCCCGTCCCTCCCTCTCCATTCTTTCCATCACCCCTAACTACATGGCTGTGTACTGTAGTGGACATACCTGTCAACATTGGCCTACATACAAGAAATTTTGAAACACTGCTTATGCTATCCTTCTGCCAACAGCAAAAATAATGGACTTCAAAGGTGTGCAGAGGCTAGGTTTAACCATACTTTGCTTTTACCAATTGGGCTAAACATGTTCTCACAACAACTACACAACTTCCTTAAAAACGACACACTTTCTAGTGGCAAACTCACCAGCCACTCAATAGTAAGTCATTATTTTGTGTCTGAAATCTACCAACTCTTGTATCTTGGCTGGTACAAATTTCCAATGCTGGCTCTGGCTCATTCTCTGGCTCAAGCGGGAGAGGAAATGAGCGGTCAGTCCTCCTCAGCAGATCTGCCCTTTCCTAACCGGACCTTGACAAATTGTTACAATTACGAGGAGGCAGCTGGCAGTAGAGGGGTGGGTGGGTGCCACGCCATAAACAACCTCCCCTCGCCAAACGACTGTACAGGCAGCATTGCCACTGGCAGCGGACCACAAAATAAGGTCCTCACTGCCCCCCAAGAGAATCAAATGTGTTTACATTAAGCGGAGTCTAACTCTGGCCATAAATAACTCAAAGTGCAAATGCGCAAAACATGTTTTATACCTGCTGCATCTAATTGCTCAATTTGCCTTTCAACAGCTCAACTGTACTCTTACGCTCCAGCGAAACATCAAAACGATAGCAGAGTATTCACATATTGGAACTGTTTACTGGTATGTCATTTTTCTATGCCAACTCTACATTCAGGTCCCACATAAATAAACTTCAGTCTAGCCTCATCCCTCTTGGCTGATTTCTTACTTTTGGGCAGTATTGCGCAATCTTTGTTAATTTTCCACTCACTTCCACTGCAACTTGTTTGAGCTCGTTTACAAAAGCAAAACAAATCAATTTCACAGCCCGTCCTGATATGTTTGGACAGCGAAAGGTGTTGGGACATGTTATTTGGTCTCACTTTCATAACGCGCATGGGAGCAGGAATGCATTGGCCTTACTTAAACAAAAACTCTCCACAGGTATTTCCTGCTGTTTACAGGCGAGCAGGCAACTTTGTCAGGCCACAAGGCTGTGAAAGAGATGCAATGTGAAAGCGCATAGTGAGGCTTTTCATGCGAGAGGAAGTGTGTGCGTGTGTGCTCACACACATGCACGTCAATGTACACATGTCTGTGGGAGTGTGTTTTGCACAAGCGAGAGTTCATGTAAGGCAGGGGTGGGCAACTAATTTCCCCAAGGGGCCACATGACAAACTGGGACTGTTGAGGAGGGCCGGACCCAAAATACCCAACTCAAGTCTGAACTCAATTCTGTTCAATTCTATTCTGGTCTTGTATAACATTAAGTAAATCATATGGTTTTGTTTACTAGTCGTAACAACAGATGAAAATGTGAGGGAGACAAAGGAAAAACAGCAATATTTAATCTATGTCCAGTATTTAATCCTCATTCTCGAAAAAGATTTTTTGACATTGACATTTTTTTTCAGTTTTCAAAGACTGATATAAAAGAAGTACTACAATATCTATATAATTAGGCTAGGTCATGAAAATGTGAAGAAGTCAGTAGCCTACAACCGATAGGCCTGTGCCACCATTTCATCAACACTCAGCAATATTTCATCATTAAATCATTACAATCATTAAATTAACTCTATGCAGAATTAGACTACGAAAATAGTAGGCTGTCATTAGTTAATCAACATGCACAAAGAAAACTATTTTAAAAATGTAGGCTATGTTTTTGCTTTAACTTTATGCACATAACTGTGATTGGTCAACTCGCTCTGTGTGTTGAGCCGGCTGCTTCAAGCAACCTTTGGGTAGTAGCATCATACTAGTTCGCTAACATAAGCTTTGCAAATAAACTCAGACATATTTTGGTTACAATTACGGGGTTATCCGATTGTAAAGTGTCTATCTGCCAGTAACGTTTTGAAATTAACACTTCGTATCGCCAACGAGCAGCAGTAGGAGTGCGTTCTAACAACCTTTGCGGTGGTGAGCGACATAAGAGACACACAACTTTGAAAGGTTTACGCCGACGTAAAGGCAACTGCATTGTGTCGACGCAGAAGCATAAATTCTATTCACCAGCACATCAGTGAGGGTGTTTACGTCGTAGGCTATGCATCCACGCACATATGGGCGTACAAATAGCAGTCGCTTTCAAAATAAAAACAACGATATTGATTTGCATGCATTATCTATATGCTAGGGTCTTGACTGTTGTTCTTTCACGGACCTTACGCGGGCCGGTCAGGGAAAGCCCACGGGCCGGATGTGGCCCGCGGGCCGTATGTTGCCCATGTATGATGTAAGGTATGTGTGAAAGAGTATGCAAACAAAAGTTTGCATATGAGAACACAAGGCATATGCACGCGTCTACATTCAACGTTTAGAATAAGGGTTCATGTCCTTTCGTGACACTGTGCGATCCTGGGACAGGATCCTCTTATAAATCACAGCCTCAGTCTATCATAATCTAGCAATCAGTTACCTTTGGATATCAATAACGTATTAGGTTACATTAAATGAAATAATTTAATTAATGCATCTTTTGGGTGGGCCGAGGCCCATCAAGCCCATCCACTGGCTATACCCCTGACCTCAATGAGTATCAGTATAAATCACCTTTGGAGTGGAAGGAGATGAGGCAGTCACACTGAGGCCAGTTCTCCACGGGCTCGTTGAGGATGACCTCCTCCTCAAAGGTCACCACTGTGATGTACTTGAAGAGGCACAAGCGCTCCAGGATCTCCTTCATGGGCTTGGACTTGGACTTCTTGGCCATGGCACAGATGCCCACCACAATCTGCCTCTCTGGGGGCTTTGAGGGGGGAATTGTGGGGGTAGAGTGAGGGTAAATAAACACAGATGTTTATTCAACATTGAACATTGGACTTCTCTCCTCAAATTTTTTTTTTGTGTGTTTAGTGACAAGTTTAGTTTTTTAGGCTCCAGCACAGAATCTACGGAATCAATCAACTTGAAGCCGTTTGCCAAACTCTCTCTGCTGGACATACCTGGCAAGCTTTGATTCAATGGTTCTACTAGCCATTACATGAACACATTTTTGTTGTCACTATTCAGTTAGTCAGTTGTCAGTTAGTATGCTATTTTACCCCTCAACAGTTTCAGGGTCAACATCGTCACCCTCCTGGTATGACTCACCTAGAATAGGGAGCCGCATATGTCCTAGGTGGCTATGATACAGGCTTGAGTTAACTAGCTATGAACACAAATAGAAGTCATTGAAGACAATGGAAAATATCAGGGGCTAAACCTCTCGTTTTAGTGAATTACCATGACTAGACTGCGTTGGGCAATAGCTGGGCTTATATGGAAGCAAAGAATGCATACGGCGCAATGCTCCACAAACTACTGCGTTCACATAAAAAGCATGTCACAAAAGCTGATCTTCAGAGTGCCTTTGGAAAAAGGCCCTTAGGTCTACCAGGGTCACAGCTGTTGCAGAGCTGACTGACCGAAGTGAGTTGGCTGCTTGCAATTTAGTATCAACCAGGCCTGTCTCACTGTTTAAACCTAGCTTAGCTCTTGTGTCAAATTTTAATAATTAACTGGGAGTGTGACAAAGGTCTCATTTCACACGAACATACCCCAGAATTACTAAATGGTGCCAACAGTACATTCACAGAGCAGCAGAGCAAGATTGACCAAACAATGATAGAAAAGTACATCAAATCTGCACAGGGAAAAGCATACAGTACTGCAACGTCTACGAGTTTTCTTAGGAACTTACCGAGTCATACTCTTCATCGTCCTCCTCCTCCTCTTCCTCCACGTTCTCGTACAAACAGTCGTAGCCAAGCACCCGGCCCGGGTCCAGGAGCTCGTCACCCTCCCCCTCATCGGCACCGACAAAGAAGCGGGGGTGGTCGGCATCCGCCTCCCCTCCGGACATGGTCGCCCCGGGGCACCACAGAGGGGCGCGTGCGGTGGGGCGGGGGGACTGGGGCACCCCGTCTGCCCAGAGCCGCTCTGCACCACTGGACCAATGCTGAGAGCTCCCACCAGTGCCTCCAGACCTTCACTAAATCTCCACCCTCCTGTCCTTCTGTGTTTTCGTCTCTGTCTGTCACTTCCTATCCCTCTTCTCCGCCTCTTTGCCCCCCCCCCCCTCTCCGTCTCTGTTCGGTCTAGTCAGTCTACTGCGAGAGGCAGATTAAGCCGACACAGGAGGAAATGGCCTGATTTGGCTATGCATCCATGGGACAGGCAACCTTACAAGGTTGGGTGAGGCCGGGCCTCTCTCCCCTCATCTTGGTCTTCGGATATCAGCATGGTGTTCTCTGTAAAACACACAAACACACACATGGGGTTTGACAACAGAACTCTGGGTCCTATTTCACTGATTATGCAACTGATGCAGATTACATGAATGCGATTCACTTCATAGAAATGACTTCCAGATAATGTCTTTGGGGAAAATCCTGGGTTTGTTCTGTGTTCAGTGACAAAGAACAAAGGAAATGGTGAATCAATGAAATGAATATGGAGCAATTCCACAATATCCACTTCATAAGTGGGCACATCAATTTCCTCAGACAGGTTGTCAATGCATCCTATCAAAATGCTGCATAAGAAACAGTATGCTACAAAGTAACACAAACAACATCAAAGACCCTGCAGAATAAATACATATTTAGAGGGTGATTCAATAAGAAAATAAATCCCTAGAAACTTGCTAAACACCATTCTATTATGCAACAAGATTCCACTACACCTCATGCTTTTCCACTCCATAAAAAAAAAAACATGACAGAATGTCATTCTCACAGGCCCTACAAACTGTTGCTCCAATTCTTCACTGGCACTATTTTAATGTTGGATGTGGCAGTGGTTTTTGTCTGTCTTTGTGATTTGCAAGCATAGCCATCCTGACATGATAATCCCCCATAGCTCATAGCAGGCGGTGTAATAGAAACTGCAGCAAAGGAAGGAATACAGATTTCTGAATACTGAGAGAGCTCACATCGCTAGCTTTATTCCTGTAAACAGGAGAATACAGTGTAATTATTAAGATGTCTTCATACTGAACAGACCTACTGTAAATGAGGAGTTGGCAGCAATGATGCATAATGCATTACTAGGCAGCCCCAAATTACATGATGTATGTCTATGTAACCACATTCTGCTATTTTTGGCCTTGAGAAACACACCACTAGTGTCGTTGCTCGCACAAACACATTGGGTCTTTAAATGTAACACTGAACATTTGTGCACAAATCAGCTATTTGCAAGTAAGTCTGAATTCTGGTAAAAGGTGCCACACCAACACCTCTGTACCATAGTCTATCACACTAGAAGACATTTGGTTAGCTGGAACAAACACTCGTGACAAGTAAAAATATGAACTCTAGATGTGACTACCCAAACAGAACGCATGCACGTCTGTGCACTTTGGCATGAATGTAATTGGCAGCACTGTACTGTGCAATACTGTTTTGGATTCCCCAAGTGCTCTTTTCCTGTTTTGCCAAAACAGTGACGTCCTTATTCTCATCAGGGGGCGGCCGCCCACGGTCGACCTAACCCGCAGTCATGACATCTGTCACTGGCACCTTGTCTGGTCTCTACACCACAACACTGTACAAGTACACTGCCGACCAAAGAAGCCTTTTTGATACAAGCTGCTTTGCATTACATGTACTGAAAGTCATGTGACCTGCCAGAAGTCACATACACCTCTCGTTGTGGCATCAGATAGAGAACTGACTGAAAACACTATAATTATGTAAATTCATAGAGGATGCCCCATGCATTGCCCCCATGCATGTGGATGCGTATTAATGTTATAATCTGTTGCAGATATTGATAGGAAAGGATGTAACCAAAGATCCTTTATCAGCCGTCTCTGATGTAACGTTAATGTCACTAACTAATGACGTGAACATGACGTTAACACTACCTAGCAACTGACATTTTAGCAACATAGGACATTTTACATCTAACGTTAGCCAGGTTTTCATTTCCACAACTAGCAAACTAACACTGCAGACAATTGAGTTGTATAGATGAATGGCTAACGTTACAGATATTGACTTGAATCATTTAGGAGCCACAGCCAAAACACAACAGACAGATCAGCAAATCAATAGCTAACGTATTAGTTAACCCAGAGCCTTTATATGGCTCGGAGTTAACCTAGCGAGCTAGCGGTCTAGCAGCCTTTGCCAAGTTCTATCTGAAGGATGACCTGGCGTTTGGTTTAATTTTGGTGGACTATCAGGCTTGTACGATGGTTAGACAGTGATATCTGCTAGCATGCCCAGTTAAAGCTAACGTTAGCTACCTGACGAAAGCTGGAAACAGGAGGTTTACGATGCTCGGTTTAAACAATCTCATATCAAGCACCACCACGCCACTGTGACCCTTCTATCGATGACTAGCTGCTAGCAAGCTAACATGTCAGTCAGTCGAACTAACGTTAGCTAGCTGCTAACTGTTAAATGACAAACGTCTCTATGGCAATCTTCACTGTTAACATATCGGTTCAAAGCACGTGCTTAGAAACTTTAACCAAATAAACAAGCATTTAAATAACTGTAATTTGTCTTACCTTTCATATTTTACAAAAGAGTCATTCGAAATTATTTCAACTTAAAAGAAGTTCGGTCCAGGGATAATTTGCATCGCTTTCTGCAGCCAGCTAACATCAACTTGAGACACGGCTATCTGGCTAGCACGCACCACATATCCTGTAAAACGACCAAGAAAGCAAGCATGCTAGCGGTGCGTGCTGTGTAGCTAGGCAGAGGGGTGCATCTTCTTTTCTCGTGGTGGATAAACTGCCGAGTTTTAAATCCTTACGAGGAACTTAGTTTAAGCTAAGGTTTAAAATGCGAATACATTCAAATGAAGGTTTTATTTTAGACTCTTCTTGCAATCAACTTATTTTCTTCCTCACAACCTGGTACACTAACAGTTTCTTCCCCCAGCATTAAAAAAAAAAAAATCACAAACACCAGCAACAGCCAAATGAAACATCGGTGATGACAAATTTCGTCACTAGGGGGTGGGATCGCTCAGCAAGCCTTTCAAACGTCCCACCTGAAATGTGTGGCTATGAGAAAAATGTCCTACATAATGAATGTAAAGTTTACATTTTGGAAGATGTAAAAGTAGGCGAAAAAGTTTATTTAGCTTAAAATACTAACTCTAAATACTGTAAAAACACACGGTAGGCCTAGGCTATCCTCTTAATTATCCACACATAGGCTAATAGTCCACACACTTATTTACAGTGAAACAAATGCCTGCTTCAAGCCCAATCCCACTCGTATAGCCTCAAGTAATGCAAACAGCTTCTATCAGAAGTGAATAATCTGACATCAGTGAGGTTATGATGTTTGGCAAGTGGCACAGGACAGTGGGCAAGTGGCATGGGACAGAGACATGCGACAGGCGAGTGGCATGGACAGAAGACAAGTGATAAGACAGTGGTGTAGGACAGTAGGCAAATGGCATGAGACAGGTGTGCCACCAACAACAGTACAGTACAGTGCTCCTACTGCTACCGGGCAATTCCACGGAAAATTGACTTTTTGTCACATCCATAACGCCAGTGAAATGCCTTGGCATTTGTATGATGTGAATGATAACATTCATTTTTTGTGCATTTTTTCTCATGTACATTCTTCAGCCAAAAATAGCAAATGCTCAAATTCCATGTAATCATTCACATCATACCATACCATCACATTTTATTGGCGTTATGGATGTTACAAAAAACATAATTTTCCATGGAATTGCCCTACTAGATATATTTGTGATATAAACTTCAGCAATGTTTTACCATGTAGTCTGGTACAATAGTCCGGTTGACAGCCCATAGAGCCCCATTGTGGACCCGGAAATGTTGAGTACACCAAAGTTTTATGATGGAAATAGCCTATAGTATGGGTTCCCAGCATGCAGAAACTGCCGGATGCTAATTTGCATATGTTGGGCAATTTGTGTAATTGAGCTAAATAGCATATTAGCATAATCACCTATTATAAGAGCTGCTTGGCCAAAATGGACAATTAGTATGTTAAGCTGATTTTGCAGAGTTTTTTGGTCCAATTTAGACAGATTTTTGGAGGATAGGGCTGTAGCGATATACAGTAGGGCTGTACACACAAACCTCGATTTTTCTTTTTTCTTTTTTTTTGGGGGGGCGGGGGGGGGCTAGACATTTCAATTGCCTACCTTAGAACACCAGAGGATTACAATGTAATATAGGCCTATCTGTATTATTTTATATCCTGAATACTGAATGTCTGATATTTGACAGCACACTTTATGCAGATTGATATATTAGGCCTATTTCTATATTACAACATTCAGCTGTCTGGTTGAAGCCTGGAAATATAAACAAAGTAGCATAGTTGGCTAGCTTAATAGTCTACTTAATAGTGTAGGCCTAACGATTGATGAGACAGCGTTGTCTAATCAAAAGCTTTATTAAAGGTCGGGAGCAGGGACATAGTACATACATAGGGAAGTCAAGAACACTCGCACCTAACACACATAGGGTTGGACGCAGCCACACCATACAGGCACAAGAACACACAATAACAACCCCAAAGTTCTCCCAGAATCCCCAGAGTGAAACATCGTGGGAATCTCAAGCACAGTCCAGCACACTGACGTTACACAGCTCCCCCAACAAGCCATTGCCGTCCTCGGCGCGGGCGTTCCCACATTCAGTCCAGCAAAGTATATGACACTGCCACACAGCAGGCGGGTGCACACACCGCAAGAGCCCTATTCACTCCGGGGACCCACAACCACCAGTGGCCCAACGCGGGCGTACTGGCCGTCACCTGGCCGTCGCTGCTCGTCCCCAGCTCCCTTCAGCGAAAGCCCTCAGGTCGCACTTTCGCAGTGTGCACCACCACAACGTTCCTCCAACACCTGGCGGGGCCTAGCGTCCACTGCCACAGACTCCTCGGCACTGAGCACCGAAACAGGCACCGCACCTCCGACGCACCGTTCCGTCGTCTCGCCAGTCGGGGCAACTCCAGCCAGTGGCAGAACAAGTCAATGATGGGCCCAGGTACGAGAGCGCTACGCGTGCCCCATACCAACAATCTTTGACCCAGGATGAATTAACTCTGATACATGCAATACACATTAAGGGTGACTTCAATTGTTTATGCAAAGGGCCTGAGGCACCGAAGTAGTTTAGTAGTAGTAACACGCGACTACATAGTAGTAACACACGACTACATAGGATCCATTACATGTGAAAACATTAAAAATAATTTTATTAACGGCCTGCAGGCCAGGGTAATCTAATATTACTGCATTAACATCAACTCGCATGGAATTATGGGAACACTCAATGCGCTCAATGCGCCTATTCAATCCTCTGCTGAAACTGCAAGCTTAGGTTGCTTGCTTATAAACTCACACTGAGCAGAAACAAAACTTAATGTAGCCTAACTTATTTAACCGCGCAGAAACCAAATAAAAGCATTCATATGCATACAATCCCCAATATGCGTGAACTAGGCCATTAGAAGAAGGCCATCTTACGAGCCTTTCGTTGTGCAAAATCGTTAACGATGTTCCCAATATTTAATGCTCTGGCTCTCGTATTTTCAATGGACAGGATAGCTAACCCACTGAGCCTATCCTGCCCCATGCTGCTCCTTAGGTAGGTCTTAATAAGTTTGAGTTTGGGAAAAGATCGCTCAGCTGTTGCCACAGTCACAGCCGATGTCAGAAACAACATGAGAGCAGTACACACTTCCCCGAATGTGGATGTTACACTGTCATAATCTACCACCAGCATTTTGGCAAGTGGAAAAATAGATGACTTCTGTGAAATCTCTGCTTTAAAGCAAGACCTGAGAGGAGTTGTGTTGGGAATGTCGGTGCAATGTCCCTGCTATGGTCTGACAAACGTCTTGCCTTTTCAAGCAGTTCATCATCACCTGCGAGTTGAAGGGTCATAGGACGTAAAGACTCAAACACATGACAAGTTTCCCGCATACTTGCAAATCTTTGGGAGAGCTGACTGATTGTGATGTCCAGAGTTAAATATATACCTGCACTTTGAAGTATCTCTCTGCATCGGTTAAGCGCTCATCTTCCGATAGTTCGTCAAAGTGACGCTTCACTCTCCGTGCTCTAACATTTTCAAATGTACTCTGAACCCCCCATTTATTTGCGAGCGTCTGCGCTGTAGCCTTGGCCTGGTCAAAGGCACGCCGATAGTCAGAAATAGAATTTTCCAGCAATTGCATTGCGGGGGTAGCGACGGGCCCCGGGAGGTCACGGGCCCTGGTGCGACTGCACTTGCTGCACCTACTTACGCCACTGACTCCAGCTCCATCGCATCCCGGCCGCTCCACTCCGCCACGGTTGCGCCAAGGCCTAGACCTTGTCTCTGGCTCGTGCCATCGGATTTCACACAACAAACTTTTCCCCCCCTTATTTTTCTAACGAGTGCAGGCGAACAGGCCAACTTGAACAGGCGCCCGCACAGCATGGTGCCTCCCACACGCACCCAAAGGCTTAGAGTTCAGTTCAGTATTTCAGAGGGCCCGAATTCCGCCGAAGCTGCCCAACCGTCGTGCCTCAAACGGCTCCGCCAACTGTCCGTCCTCAAGGCACCACCTCCTTGCTGTTCCAACTCTGCTCTGCTCCACAGCCAGGGCCACCGCCAACTCCAGCCTAAAGCCGCCCTGCGGGGGCAGGCGCCCAGGCCGGCGTCATCACCTCATCTTCCAAGGCCGCTTCCTCAGGCCGCTCTCCCGCTCACGTGAAGTCCTTCTCCGCCGTGGCCACTGCATCAACACCCTCTTCAGGCAAGCACTCCCGTAGCCAGGCCCAGGCGACGGCTGGTCTTCTCCCGCGGCTTCTACTGAAGACCTCTGTAAGCTTTTTAGTACCCCTTACAAGGGCTCTCTTCAGAAGAGGCTTGGGTTTAAGAGGCTAGTTCTTCCCTTTGTTACTCAATTGTGAGTTACAGCAGAGGGCCAGTGAATAGCTATTTACAAAATGATTGTGGAATTCAGAAATAACTTGAGGATCCAAATTATTCCTTATTAACACTGAACATTTTTATCCTCCAAAAATCCGTCTAAATCGCCCTGAAAACTCAGCAAAATCAGCTTAGTGAGAGTAAAAACGTGACCAAACCATGTTTAAAGCTACATTGTGTACTTTTTTGAGTTAATTCTTAGCAAAAACCCATTTGTTCTTTCAAAAATATGTGCTCATTCATGTGTAATTATTTCCACTTACTAATCAAAGTATTCTCGTAAGTGTAGAATCTGCTATTCCAAATACATACGCGCGAGTCGCGCAAATGGCTGAATCCATGTTGCGCCTCCATCTTTGAAATACATTCGCCAACTAGGGACATTCCTGGAAATTCAGCTCCGCCTTTCGCGCTTGTAGGCAACACTCATTGCATGATCAGTCTACTCGCGACTGCCGGCAGATTTGAAAGTCTGTTGAAAATGGAGGATTACAACTATTCTCGAGGACATGAAAAGGAGTCGCCAAGGAAGCGAAAAAGAGAATTAAAACGCCAACGCGACCGGAAAAACAACAGACCAAAGTCAATATTGGAGTGGCTTTTCTAAGATGGAAAGAGCTCGTGAGGAGCAAGGATTTTAAAAGGGACGCCGAAATTGCCTGCTTTCTCCTCGACAGGTAATTTGGCCTATTCGTGTAAACATACAGTCTATGGTGTAAATTCGAAGTTTTATAGTTGCTTGGCTTAGTATAGCATGGTTGTCCATAACGCTAGAATGACGTCTGGGATACTTTTCCTCGCGTCGATGAAAAAGGATTGTAACATAAATCTGCTATGACGGATCACAGGCAAAGGGCACTAAATTGTAGTTATTTTTCATTGCTTTTGCTTTGTAGCCTAAATATTATATCCTAATCTGATAATGCTAGTGTAGCCAATTCCAAGGGTGACGTTCACATCCTGAGGCCTGTCCTGTAGTCTTATTAATTGTAGACGTAGCCTACTAAATTGTCTGAACGTTTTTCACTGCATGAAAACAATTGTTGATTCTATGTGATTGTTGTTTGATAATAACTGAAAGTATATTTTTAATATCTTGGTGTTTACCATTTTATGTACTGTTATATGTTGTGAAACGCTCTGCTTATTCATTTCAGATGAGCATCTTGGCGCAATTGCAGAAGCCCCTGAAATTGAGAACCTTGAACAGAGGTAACCCATCAATGCTCATAATGTCTATACCCGATGACATTCTCTATTGTATATTTTCATGATATAAGCATTTATATATATTTTTTACAAAGCCTACATGACATGAGCATCGTGGAGGAGGATGTGGACGAAATTCAATGGTCTTGTTATGTGATGCACGTGCATGCCTTCATTGTAACCTTGCCTGTAACTCAGTCTAGGCAAAATAGCACTATACAGATTAGTAACAATATGTTGAACTATATAAAATGGCGTGTATGTCTAACGACACTGCATGTCTTCCACAGGATCAGCTTTCCAGGAGACTGCAAATTTAGAATGATGGCCCATGTTGCTTCAAAGGCACCATACAAAAAGGAAGGGTTCATGTGTAAATACCATAATTTGTTAATTTCTGTAAATAAATATATTGCAAATAACATTGTTGACCATGTTACTGTCATTTGGTGTTTCAAAATGGTAAATTACCACAACTCCTTTTTTAATTATAAGTTTGTGGATGTAATGTATGAGGTACAGCATGAACAGTCTCTTATCAATTCTAAAAGTTTTTATTTTCATGAAAGCAAAATATAGCGATGTACCGGTGTAAAATAAATTAAATACAGTTTTAAAAGGAACAGGCAGTACAAGAACACTAATACAAAACTATTTACAATAACACAACATTACAACATTATAGGAAGGTGAAATAAATTCCAGAGATGTCCCTGAGGGTCAGGGAATTTATCCCTTATCCTACACACACAGCTTGGGATCACTCTTCTATTACCCTGTCCTAGAGACCCATGCTGCCAGAAAATGAAATGTCTGTAGGTAGCATATCTGAACTCTATTGTCATCACCTGGCTCTCTTACATGGCCTAATGCTGTGATGTCTGTGATGTACTGCCTGTGAATCTGGAGAAAACCTTCATCTAGGCAGTGCTGTGTGTAGTGAGGCAGAAGGCTCACACAGGTGGCAGGGTTTTGTCCACAGCATTTTCTCTTCTGATCGATTGGCATGTCTCTGCAGTGTGTACAACTACACCAAGGCATCCCTGGCACAGGTGGGGGGACGACATGTCTGCACTGATGCATCAAACACCAGACCTGGCTGCCTCACTATAGCAACTGTGTGGTGAGGTTCCTGTGCTCTTGCAGGCTCATTCCATCCACAAGTCTGAAGAAATAAGACACAAGAAATAAGATCAGATAGGCTTGTTTAGGTAGCAAAGTTAGATTGTTAGCAGAGTAGTAGTAATAGTAGCCTACTCTGTGTCATTTTTCAAGTGTTCACACAAAATGATGAATACTATGTATGTGTATGGACAATGAAAAGGTGAAAATGTTGTGTAACATTTTCTATAGACCATAACGTAATTATGTGTCGTGATTTCACTGGGAGACAACTCTCATCATGCAGTTGACTGGCAACAGCTAGAAATTGCTACAAACAATTGAGATACAAACAGGCAGGGAAGCTACACCAAGCGCGTGACTGAAGCGTTCCGTTCACAACGCGTAAAATCAATTTTAGATGAATGGTCTATTTTTTTTCTGCAGCAGACGCAACGCAAACGAACGTGCCTGGTGCAGCTTCCGAGCTAATTTCGGTGTCATTGACATTGATACTGTTCAGAGAAATATATTAAAAACACAAACCTCCGTTGCTTCTCTCCTTTGTCTTTGAAGTTCTTCCAGTCTCTCCTCGTCATCTTTTGGAGTCTTACTTTTTCTTTGCCTAGGAGGTCTCATCGATCCTCTGCTACCGGCTCTTGGCTTTTCTTTACCTTTCCCTCTTCCTTTACCTTTCCCTTGCACCTCCGTTGCATCGACTGATCTCTGACTCTGCTCACTGAGAAAAATAGTAGGCTACGCTGTAAACATTGCCTTTACACTATTAATCTCGCACATACAGAATAACGATAGCACTGAATCTACTGTACTATAACATTAGCATGCATTCGTTTGGGAACCTGATAGCTGATGCTAGCAATGAAATAGTAGCCTACCAAAATAATGAAAACGTAAAACTAGGCTATTCACTTTACATAGAGGTCATACCCAACATGTTTACTGGCTATATAACTAAATGCAATGTGTAATTGTTTTCTAAAGTAACCTTATAACTGTAAGGAACACCGGACGAAGTCGTAGTACTGGAAGCAATGTTAACTTTGGCATGAAACGGCCACCGTAGGAGTTAAAATGCGCTCGGAATGGGAGGGGCTAGAAAGTAATATTCAGTTGGTTGTCATATAGAATTTCACCGCTAGATGGGAGAAGTTCTTACACAAGGTAGCTTTAAATATTGATTTTGAATCTTGAAAATGTCAGATATGGACTCAGCATCTCAGTAACCCTTAAGAACATACTACATTGTCCGTTTTGGCCAAGCAGCTATATATAATATGATCAATATAGGCAATTATGCTAATTTATGCTAATTAGCGTAATTACACAAATTGCCCAACAAATGCAAATTGGCATCCGGCAGTTTCTGCATGCTGGGGACCTTTACTATATATTTCTATCATAAAACTTTGGTGTCCTCAACATTTCCGGGTTCACCTTTCTGTCAACTAGACTACAATTGGGAGTGGGTCTGGAAAAGGTTAATTGACTTACAACTTCCAGCAGGGGCGTAACTAGCAGTGAATTTAAACTTAAATTGGTTCATTAAACTCTTCCCAAATCGTTTCAAACTTGTAAACACATGTTTTACATGCAGTTGTTGTACTCAGGTCCAAAGAAATACACTTTCATGCCGGATTAGCTATTGTATTTGCGTGCCTGTGTTTTAGACATTGTGAATGGGCTTCAATGGCTTCTTGGCCAGACGGACCTGCAGAGCAAATCCACAATTTGCCGAAGGTTTGAATGTAGGCCTATTCCCAGGCTAATTAGGTGTCCCTTCCCAGATAGCAATTACTCATTGAATCTATGTTAAATCAACATTATTTTGTCAACGTTAAAATCATTGAGTCAACGTCGCACTTCAACATTGATCCTATAACATTTTGCACTCTATTAATATTGAAGCAATGTTGAAATTCCAACTACAGATCAACGGGATTTCAATGGTATTTCAATTCAAATGAATATTGAAACAATGTTGAAATTACAACCAAACTAAAGATCAATGCGATTTCAATGGTATTTCAATTGATATTAAACCTCAGTAAACCACTTTTAATCTGGAAAAATATTGGGAAATTCACATCCTGCTTTATATACAGCCAGGATAAATTTGACTAGGCCTAGTATGGCTGGTTTAGGCTACACAATCGTGCATAAATAACCATTGACAACTTATCAGTTTGAAAATCAAGTGCATTTATTAACTCTTCTTCATTTAGAAATTCACGTGTGTTGTGCTTCCCTGCCATCCATTCAGTAGCAGAGTGAAGTGGCACCTAACAGAAACAGAAGAAAAAGAGATAGACAGTGTTAGATAATATGTTCAACTGAAACTGAAGGCTACTTATAATCATAGAATATATATTCTATATGTTTGTTGAGTTTGCTGTCAAAATGCCAGGCTGAAGATAGTGTTAAAATAATTCAGCTGGGTGAGCTCATTGAACATGCCGTGTTTGCTAGCAGCACGAGCCATTCGGGCAGCTCTGTTCGTCCTAACAATTTTGCTGCCCAATGAACGGTTAATGATAGCAGTCTAGTCAGATATGACTTCAAGTTAACTTATATCAGTATTGCTAAAGTTAGCCTATTAAACTCACAAAAATATGATCACCAGGAGTTACATAAATGTTAGCTAAATCTCCACGTTAACCAGCAGCACATCTTCAGCCTATAATTTTGACAGTAGCCTAGAAGCTAACATTACCGGTAGGCCTAGCACTACTTCATATTTTATTATCATGAGAATAATAAACTGTAACTTACTGACAACAAAGGTAGGACCTAATTATAAATCAGACTGCCGAGTAACGTTAACCTAACCAAACTGCCATAACGTAAGTTAGCCTAAACATTAATTTGACAACAGCAAGTAAATTTAGCTAGCCTAGCATTTGAATGAGTTTGTAAGTCAGACAGTACGATGTAGCACTACATAGACTGTAAACATGACCGAATTTAATGTAGTACACTTTTACAATAAAACATTATCGTTTGATAAATAAATGCTTGCTTACCATTAAGGAGGAGTGAACTTGACAGAGAGCTGAACACCCCCGTTGGTCTGACTGAACTGTTGCTGAAAATGATCTCCTGGACAGTTCAAACGTCGTCGCGCGGTCAACTATAAATCCACTACTTTTCAATCACAACGTTAAGATTTCCCAGTCAACCACAAATCCATGACTTTTCAATATCTTTTAGTGAACTATGTATCGATGCTCTATCGATTATGGCAACATAAACTATAAACCAATGTTGTTTCAATATCTCTCTTATCGATATTCATGCACTGTCGGGTTTTTGTCAGGATTGTAATGCTGATTCAATGTCTATTTACCATTGAGATTTCAATCTCAACCAAAATGATGATTTGGATGGAAAATCAACATCATATCAATGTCACCTTGCTATCTGGGTATTTAGTCTAACATTTCATCAGATATCCCCGTCTTGTGTAACTTCAGACTTTCCATGTTAAAAATAAAAAAGTTACAGTTAAGTAAATGGATCAAGCCGTTTAAAATGTAGCCATTGTATGTGGTTTTATATATTTCTTACAGGATCAGATTATATTCATGAAAACACACACTTGCAAGTACACACACACACACATGCGCGTGCACACGCACACACACACTTGAAATTGTTGTGAATCAGCCTCATTTCTGTAAATGTACATACTGCGTACTTCTTATGGGCATCTGTGATTTTTGTACCCATGTGTACCCTGTGTGTGTCTTTGGTCTGTATGCAAGCATCCTTTGTTTATCCTTGAAGTCAATGAAAGCCTGAGAGGCCTTTTGCCTATCACCAGGTGTGAAATGTTAATGTTTGTAGAACAACATGTGTCCAGGCCTCTGAGGAACTTCCCAGGAAAGGGGGTAATTTTAATTAAAAGACAATAGAAGCTGACCAGACCTGATGAAGGCCTAATCCCCATCCTCCCTTTCTATTGCATATTCAAACTGGGTTGGACCTAGAGGTCACTCCTTCTTTTGTTTGTAACATAAAGTTAGTACACTGTTTCAGAGAAGTCAGAGAATACTGAGAATCTGGTGAAATCCATGATGGGGTGAAACAAACATGTACTTCTCTCCCTTGAGGGCCACTGGCCCCTCATTGAAAAGAATAAAGCCTGGATCCTGATCTTGCATCGTCCTGATTGAGTCTTAAGAGAAATATGGTAGTAAAAATATACTATCACACTTCAGTAACATCACCATACAACTGAGGTCAAATTTCACAAGTGGATGATGCTTTGCAGACACTTTATTACACAAATAACATTGTTACTGAAAATAGTATTCTTGCGATAAAACTTCAGTGTCACAACAAACATCAGACACATCTTATACATCCGCTTGGAAAATGTCGTAAATACAGCTTTAGATACATAATAATAGTAATCTTCAATTTTTTTTAGCCTTTCATTGAATGCGGTACAACATAAATCAAAATACAGATGACAATAGCAGCGCTTTCATTATGTGGCACATTTGTAATAACAGGTGCTGCGGAAAGGCAAAAAATACACAATCAAAAAGGCACACATGTACAGATAAAGTCATCAACCAAACATCTGGAGCAATTACCTGATAACTTATAAAAATGCTATCTGGTTGATAAATCACTTGGAAGTATATGAACAATAATAATTCAGTCATGGCAAAAAAAAAGTAAAAATAAAACTCTAAATAGTTTCTCTGTCTTTAGTCATTATCCCATATATCCTATTTAAAAATAATCATCTAGAGCTACATCCATAGCTCTACCAGTGCTTCACACCTACATCTGGTCCCCGTATCTAATAAATTAAAGTGGCAGTCAGAAAACGCTCCTACGGAGGGGAAATGTTTGCACAAATAAATAAGAAATGTGTTGGCAGCCGATATGAACAGTTTTACATATATGATTAAAGTACATCCTGACGGTGTTTGTTGGACAGAAGGATTGCTCTGGTGGGCAGCGTTTGTTGGGCAGGTCAGCAGGAATCTCTGGAGGGGGGGGTATGGGTCCCCTAAGAGGAGGAGATGGGGGGCAGTGGGGGGGCAGCATACTCCTCGTTCTCAGAGTCTGTGGCGTCTTCGTCGTCCTTCTCCTGGTCACTGCCCTCGGTGCTCAGGCGGTCGAAGCCTTGCCGGGTGTAGCCTTTGTGAGAGGCGAAGAAGTTGCCCAGGTTCAAGGTGCCCGCAGCTTTACCTGTGAGATGGAGGGGCAGGTAGAGGTGAGATGACTATGAACAGTAGTTAACACCCTCTGGGTGCAGTGTTACACACAGAAGACAAGAGCTGTGTTGCTGTAATCATTGTGACGTTTTTTTTAAATAAAATTTTATGGTCTGGTGTCTTTTTTATTATTAATTAATGGTCCTAACATAACACATTCAAGCCTAAAGCTAGACATGAACTTAAGAAACTTTTTGACAACTGTAAAAGCACTCCATCTCTTAGTGGGTGCACTAACCTATCAAAATCAACACCTCTATATTACCTGGGTTGAGTTATTGTCAGGCAGTTTTGTGCATTCAGTTCAAATGTGTGCATCTTAATGTGAGTGTGTATGGCAAGGGACTGATGGGTTTATAATAACCTCCTCCCACATGGCATGCTAAACATGGCCTTTATGTACAACTACTGAAAAATTAACAAAGAGGTTAGTGAAAATCAAATATTCATAATGCAAGGACTTTAATCTTAGTGTAGTGCATTACATCTTGCTTCATATATAGTCCACAACCCCTGGCAACAGAGACGCTTTATGTCTTTATGGAGTATTTACATAATTTAATAAAGTGAATCCATTATCGCCAATCAACTACATGAATTAGTACCTTGTAATTATCCTCTTATAGAAAGCAAAGGGCTTCCAACTACCTCTCTATACTGAAATTGCTTCATAGGCAATTGGAAACGCACAGATGGTATGCTAGATGAATAGACAGGACTCAGCATATCACACAAATATCACATAAAAGATTCAAGTTTAGTGACCAACACTCCAAGGATGACACAAAGGGCTTGGCTTGACTGTCACTGGGAAGAGTCACGACCTCTCCTACAAGTCTGGACGTGCGTCAGTGTAGCCTCTGCCTCCAGGCTACAGGCAATTTGGTGTGGCCAGATGGTGAGAGTGAAGATCACTTCGACATAGTGGCCTCGTTCCAGACAAGATGGCCTCAAGCACTGGGCTGATGCGCCTTAATGGGTTAAACGCTTTGCTCTGTGAAGCCCCAGCTAGGATGGGTGGAACCGTACAGGGAGGCAGAGGGATACGGCTGCAGAAGTGTGTTTTGGACACTAGAGGGCGGGCAACACTATAATTTCTCCTAACCCTCAGCCTTGTCAGGAGCACACCTGCAAACCTCCATTTTACTTTATGTATAGTGTACCTTTTCAGTGAAGCGGGAAGCATTCGTAATTAGGGACACTTACCTCTCAGTTTTCCCAGGATTCCACCTGAGGAGTTTGGTTCCAGTTTTACTTCATAGTCATCTAGGGCAGAGGGGAAGAAGACCCATGAAAAACCCAACACTTACATGCTTGATAGTTTGATAGAGCAGCATTACAATACCGCAATTTTCTCAGCTCAATATTTTTTTATATTAAATCTGCCATAAAATAACAAGCTTTGACAGCCTTTATTTAATCTTTACTGATAATAGAACTGAAGCTGTTCTTATCAGACATCTCAAGTTGGAAGGGCAACTTGTAATGTGGAGGATTGCACAGTTCATATCCACAGTTTTATCTTTCAAACAGAAATAATTCTGTGGAATTTAAAGACATCCTGATCTTTGGCTCATTTAAAGACAATGTAATCTAATATATTTTGCCATAATATATCTATACTATACAATATATTCTATACTATACAATATAATACAATATATCTATACTATACAATATATTCTTGAATTTCCCCTTGGGGATCAATAAAGTATCTATCTATCTATCTATCTACAATACATTAAATGTGTTGTAAAGCATATATGTAAAAATGCACATGGTTTGTTTGGATGTGTCAGTACCTCCATACATGCGGCTCTTCTTCCAGCGGATGAAAACGCCCACGGCGAGCACGACCACCAGCGGGATGAGCAGCAGTGTGGTGATGACGGCCGGGGAGACACCCTGGGCAGCCTGCCGGACCGTGCTCTTCTCCTTCTCGTGCTCCTGCTCGGGCTGCTGCTGTTGCTGCTGCTGCTGCTGCTGCTTTTGAGGCTCTGGGGCTAGAGCAGACTGATGCTGCTGTTGCTGTTGCTGCTGCTGCTGTTCCAGGTGTGGCTGCTGCTGCCGGGGCGGTAGAGCCTGCTGCTGCTGTTGCTGCTGCTTCTGAACAGCTGCCACCACGATGGCGTGCTGCTGAGGCAGCTTATGGAGAGGCGTCAGGTGGGCCTGGACAATGGTTTCTGTCTCTGAGTGATGGTGAGGGGCAGAACAGGGCAGGGCAGGATGTGAGGAGAGGGGGAGAGAGGAGGAGAGGAGAGGAAGAGAGAGGAGAAGAGAGGAGAAGTGAGCAGGGGAGGAGTGAGGAGAGGGGGAGAGAGGAAGAGAGAGGAGAAGTGAGGAGAGGGGGAGAGAGGAAGAGAGAGAAGTGAGGAGAGGGGGAGAGAGGAAGAGAGAGGAGAAGTGAGGAGAGGGGGAGAGAGGAAGAGAGGAGAGGAAGAGAGAGAAGTGAGGAGAGGGGGAGAGAGGAGAAGTGAGGAGAGGGGGAGAGAGGAAGAGAGGAGAAGTGAGCAGGGGAGGAGTGAGGAGAGGGGGAGAGAGGAAGAGAGGACAGAAGAGAGGAGAAGTGAGAAGAGGGTGAGAAGTGAGCAGGGAGAAGAGAGGAAGAAGAGAGAAGAAGTGAGGAGGGGAGGGGAGAGAGGAGAAGTGAGCAGGGGAGGAAAGAGAAAAAGTGACAGGAGGTGAAGGGAGTGGTGAGGAGATAACAAAAGAAGATAAGAAGCAGAGGACAACAATAAAAATGACAGCACCAAAGATATCAGATCAAAAAACATCAGAACATAATAACTGAAAATAAATTGTTTATGCACAGAGATAATTTTTTTTCCTCATTCAAGCATTTCAGACCTTATAATAGTCATTTTTCTGACAACTACATGTCACTCAGTTTGGGATTTTGGCTGAAACTAATTACCCACTCGCCGTTGACTAAGGCAGGCTGCTTTGACGGCTGAGCCCATGTTTGAGCGGGGTTTCAAAACTGGAGGCCCAACTAACGCTGCTAAGCCTCACTGGCTTTGCTGCGGAACACAGGGGGGGATTTTGTATTCACAGTTGGTGGTGTTGGAGGTGTTGTTATTATTCTATGTTACTGCATGCTTGTCTTTCTTTACCCATTTTAATCTGCACTGGAAGACTGCTTAAATTGCTTTCACACCAACTTATATATATATATATATACAGTATCACATTCACACTAAATTGTTTGAATAGTGGGGAGGAATATCCTTTACAGAAGACTGCAAGGCGAAAAAACAAGGCGTACCATTTAACATCAGTATGGTTTTTTTGTGTGTTTTTTTTTTTTTTTTTAAAGACTTGCACATTCGGTGTATACACTAGTAGATGTTGTTTTCAGTGCCAGATGGTGTTGTCAAAGATATTTCCTTTACTGAGCTTAAATTCACCCCATTTTTGCCTTTGTGTTTGAATGTGTGTTTGTGTGTGTGTGTGTGTGTGTGTGTGTGTCAATTATAGCTTAGGAGGTCCTAATCACAGGGAGAAAACTGATTTTCCAGTGTACCTGACAACTCACCATGTAAATATATCAAACAGATCACTGCATAAGGAATAATGTAAGTGGGTGAAGATTTCACTGGATAGCATGGAATGCTGAAAAAACTCCTTTGGTGTTACTGAGAAAAAATACAAGGCAAATGTACAATGTACAACGCAGAGGTTTGTACCTTCAATTTCCTGAACTTCAATTCCACCTTTTTTCACAGACCGGTGGTCAGCTTCTGGGAGTGAAACAGAGAGTTAATCATTGTTTTGTTTTTTTGGCACAACACTGTCACAGTTTAATTGTTAATTATATCCAACAGAGCACACCTTGATCTGACATCAGACCTTGGCACGATATCAGACAAAAGCAGTCAGTGCGAGCCTCTTTGTCCTTTTCCCAGACTTTCACATCCTACACCTGAAATCTTGCCTTTATATTCAGAGGTACTTCATTGTACAAGGATCATTGAAAACCGCTACACTGTAACACTCTTGACTATGAAACGTCCTTCGTCATTGACCTCAAAACTGCTTGAGCACAAATTCAACTGATATGGTACTGTATATACAGTACTGTAAAGGGAGCTGTACATTCCAGACTGTGTTAGCTCACCTCTACTAACCAATGTAGGACAGGACAAACCAGAATGTCTCTCGACACTGCAGGACTTACACAAAGTTGGATGCACCAGCAATTCTATTATTTTACTCAACATCAGCACTGTTCAGTATTCATATGTTATTTACAATGGCAGTCAGCCATGACGTACTGACGTGTTGGGTAATTAATGAGTATAAATATGTCAGTGATTGTAAATGACTGTCATTGGTTGGCATACCGTGTTAAATAACAACTGTATTGATCCACACTATATGATAAACTTCCTGAAGTATATCATAAGACATATTGCAATCCATACCACTATTTGCATAAAGCAATTTTATTCTGTGAGGACCATGTTATGACAAAAACACACACACACACACACACACACACACACACACATACATATACATATATATATATATATATATATATATATATATATATATACATATATATATATATATATATATATATACTGCTGTGCAATTACTATTCCATGAGATCATTTTAGGACATCTAGGAAGTGCTCCAAAAACCCTTACTTCACCATTGACAAGGTTTGTTAAACTTTCCCCTCTACAGACTGCAACTTTTCCCTCATATGAATTGGCTATATAAACTTTTCCCCTGACGTGTTGCCTTTGAAGATGTAACACTTTGTAAACATCTCTGCACCGAACACTCTGGCCATGCTGAGCAAAAAAAAAAAATCAGGATTTTTTTCTGATTTGAACTCACTTCCTCCAGGGACGAACTTGATCACAGAGTTGGTGTCTGCATCTGCAACAAAAACACTTCCATCCTTGCTGACCACAATGTCGTGAGGCATCTTGAACTTCTACAATGGAACACAAGAAAAACAAAACAAAATCTATGACCTTACACTGGAGTACAAAAATGCAATTGTCTTTTGTTCAAGACATTTTCTAAATTGTACACCTAAAAACAGACCAGTTCCTTTAGCATGTATGCAATACATTCCCTGACTGAAACATAAGTTATTAATACTTAGCTTCATATAATATTATAATTAGATTCTAAAATGAATCCTTGGCAGTGTGGTTAACAGAGCTGTGCCCTTGTAGCAGTAACAACCCAAAATAGCTCTGTCACATAATGAATTTATTGCCACACTGATGAAATAGCCCCTGGGGGCATCTGATTAGAGAGAGAGCTACTAAATCATGGACAACTGCGTCAGGCAGCTAAGAAGGAAGAGGAAATAATAATAAGGGAATAAGGGAAAAAAACTAGTGAAAAGAAAAAAAAATTAAAGAAGCAACAAGGGGCTTTCAGTAGGAGTGACTCAATATTTTAAGTGGCATCAGTGAAGGGAGCCAAGAACATCAGGGCAAGGAAAATCAATCTCAGGCCTCTGAGCTGGCCTCTAGTCTGCTGCCCAGTGATAACCTTGGTGTAAGGGGGTTTGTGGGGACAAATGTCCCATTGATGTGTTTTTGTGTGTGTGTGTGTGTGTGTGTGATTAGGGTGAGTTTCTTTAGGGGGAGGCAGGGAAAGGGGGGGGGGTCGAAGTGACAAAAGCTACAGGCTACTTTGCCACCACCTCAAAGATTACCTGCCCCGTATCTAAAAGCCTATCGGATGTATACTGGCGCAGTACACAAGACGATCAATGCTTCGATGCAGGGTTTGGAGAACATAGAAATGTTATTGATGCCTGTTCAGCCTGGAGTCCTGTGTTCATGAGCATACTACAGCAAATCTATTCTGTTTGGGTTTCTCTGGCTATTACTGTGGTAATGAGCCAATGAAAATTACTCAAACAACTTTTAATCATGGTCTACCAAACAAACGAGATTTGAGGAAATAGATTTGCTAGGCGATACTTAAATTTAATTTAGATTAGTCAGTGAAGAAGGTAGATTAAGAGATTTAGTCCCAAATGTCGACTTGCTCTGATATGGCTATTGATATTCAATCATTTCATCTAAATGCTGTAGATGTAAATGACTCTGTGAGAATAAAACATAAGACATGAAAGAAATACCAGGACCAGCCGTTTTTTCTGTTAATTACCTCGAGAGATAGCATTGGTTGAAAAAAAAAAATCATAAGAATTTGAGTCATTTGATGAGGAGGCCACAGCCCTTGCCAACCACGCTTCACTGCAGTGAACATCACTGAGTCACAGCGCGACGCCATCAAACGGGGACCAGTTCCACCGAGCAATGCGCTACAAAGCTGAGTCACAGTCCACACCGCGGCGTTACAGTGATGGACACAGCATAACATCTGCAGCTCCCCGGCTTTCATTTTCAAATGGCTGTGAAAGCACAGTGTGCCAGACTGCGAAACATCACTCTCGATTCCTCCACATAAATATAAGCTGAGAGCATTGCACTGGACAGCCAGGGTAGCGCGGTATAAGGCAGGCCATCAAGGACCAGCTCTGGATAAGAGCACACAGCCATCGGCTAAAGGGGGTCAAGCCAATTTAACCTCTAGCGTTTTGTTGGCCGCCACTGAACACCTGCAGGATGTGAATGTGAATTTTTCCTCGTGACTGTTCAGCGGTCCCGTCCTCCACGCTGAAAGCACCACACTGACTCCATGGCGACGAGATTGGAGATTCTGCTTGGAGAACGGAGGAGAACAAGTTTTCCATTTCCTTTCCTTTCAGACGGTGTTAGATTCAGTGCAAGCGTGCTCATTCGTTCTCCCAGCCTAGCTCATACTCTACTCTGGAGACACTGTATAACGATGCAGGGGATGATTCAGAAACCCTGACAGGTTCGGAACGGAAAAGCAGAAAAAGAAAATGCCTGTACCCCTTCGCTGGCTCGAATTCTATTCCAGACGTCCGCTTGACTTCCCCCAGCTCTGGTCTTCTCTGGGTGGAAGGCCCTGGCGCCTCAGCTTAGTATTGCATTTTAAAACAAAGAACCTGAGGGGAAGCAAGGGAAAGGGAAAGGGAAAAGGAAAGGAAGTAAGAAAGAAAGAAGGGCAAAACACACAGAGATTACCAACCTGTGAGTCGGGGCTGAAGGTGTCCAGGATCTCCTTGGTTGAATAATTCACCACGAAGCCCCTGAGAGGCGCCGATACGCCGGTAGGAGACTCCCCATTCACGGCATAGATCAGACCACCTGAGAGAGAGAGAAAGAGAGAGAGAGAGAGAGAAAGAGAGAGAGAGAGAGAGAGAAATGGATTAGCATTACAGAGCAGCGGTCTGCAGGACCGGCATTAATATTGATCGGAGCCCCTTATCGCATTCATCATCAAAGACAGTGGTAGGCCACGATGGCTCCATTCAAAAGGGCGGCCATGACAAGGCGAGGCTGGTGAGGGTTTGGGCTGAACTCATATATGCAGATGAGCTCTGAATGGTGCAACATTATCATTCCCTTTGCCTGCGATGTGCACTTGAGTGTGCCTTTGATGTGTTCACGGATGAGCGGCGGAGAAAAACGCCGGCTGGCTTAATCTTAATGAGTTTTGGCTAATCAGGGTTGAGGAATCGGCCACACTGCAGAATAAGGGATTATTCATTTACACACCGCTGGCTAATTTTGTCATTAATGACCAATTACATGATGTACGCTAGGCCTTTCACACAGTCGTGCAATCTTTGGTTATTATAGCCTGGTATATGCATACTATGATTTTTCGGCCTTCAGATTAAAGTGCTGTTATGGGAATGGTAACATGCAAAGGCTCATTAAATCCTATTTATTTCATTTCTGGGGCGGCTGCAGTCACTGTTTATAATATTGCTTGGTTTGAACAGAGAATAGGCTGAAGAAATTGCATGTTTATGAAAAATGATACTGAAATACACAGGCTCTCATGGATCAAAACCTGAAATGGGAAAAAAAGCTAATAAAAATGCTACTCGAGAACAACAATAACAACAACAACAACAACAGCAGGCCTAACTGAGCATGATACTGGTATTACTGTTTACTGTGAAATGCAGCTTCATATTAGTACAGTGCTAGTATCACCAGTCACCATAGGCACCCACCTTGCTCTGGTGAGTAGGACACGGCAAAAACCTCTCCCCCGAACTCGTCCTTCTTGATCTCTTTGATGAACTCCCCCGTCTCGGCCAGGAAGCACTGGACGCGCCCGTTCTCCCTGTCCGCTACGCAGAGCTCCCGTCTGTCTGGCAGGAACACCAGACTGTGTGGAATCTGGAAGGGTAGTCGTTTTCTGCGGTCAGTGTACCCTGGAACGGAGGACACAGAGAGGACAAGCCAGAGGCATGTTAGACACTTCTGGAGTAAAGCCACGGCAATGAAATGGCAATAAAAGTGTGCAACATTGTGGCTGCCATTATGGCTTCGTAAAAATCTGTAATGGAATCGCCATCATCATGGCCAAGAATGTATGTGTGTGTGTGTGTGTGTGTGTGTGTGTGTGTGTGTGTGTGTGTGTGTGTGTGTGTGTGTGTGTTCTCACCTGCTCCCCACTGTTTGAGATATTTCCCGTCGGGAGAGAACGTCAGGATTCTCCGGTTGCAGTAACCGTCGGACACATAGATGTTGCCCGATTCGGGATCCACGGCCACATCCGTGGGCTTGCAGAAATGGTGCTCGTCACTTCCTGGTACAAAGGCCTCACCCAGGACTACCAGTGGCTTGTCTTGACCATCACCACTTAATTTCATGACCTGCACAGACAGAGGGGGTGATAATGAAGGGGTGGGTGACAACACTGTTGTGATGACTAATCCAATATGTGTGTCTGAGCTCCCAAAAATGACGCATCATGTGTTTACCTGGTGAAGTGCTACATCGGTGACCCAGTAGTTGTTATCCTTATCCGTTGTGATTCCGTGTGGCATATAAAACCTGCGAATGGAATGAAATACACACTTTCTCTATTATTTACAAATTTAAAAGAAGGCAAAATAGATGCTTAAAAGCTTGTTTCACATCAAGCTTACTGTACTTTCTCTAGGCTTTTAGATTAAAATAAGTGCTGCTTTCACTACTCACATGTTGCTGCCTGAAGCCCTGAGCACTTTGCCTTTGGCTGGATCCACGACCAAGATAGTGGGCTGCCGGATAGGCCCCAGTGATCTTTCCAGGTATCTGCCTTGGTAGTCAAAGGAACTGCAAATCAAAGAAAAACACAAAAAGACAGAAAAAAAGTTGTTCTCATTAACATCACACATAATGGGTTCTTTGACCTAAATGTGCTCTTTTGTCCATAAAAAGTGAAATGGATAAAGAGGCAAACCCACTGATTCCTTGTTTATACTGTACGCAAAAAACACGATAACTAATGAAAAAAGTAATTTAACCTAACTGAACATTTTGTCGTATAAAACAGCCAACAGCCAACAGCCTTCCACTACTCCCCCTTTCTTCAATCATACAACTTGAAGGGAGCCAAGAAACCCATCAGCCAAGCCTGGCTGTTAGGCTATCTTGTGGGCCGAGGCATATTTGCATCCTCATGCATAAACACAGAGTCCTTGATCCATCACTTTCCTGTGCCTGTGGCCTCCAAATGAACTTCCCTCGCAATAGGCTGTGCATAACAAGCACCCTCACAGGCAAAAACACTGAAAAGAGAATAGATAGGAAATCAAGACCCCCTGGGTTGTTTCTGTATTGGAAACTTCACTGGGCAATACCCTGGTGTACAACATCAGTTCCACAAACACTGGTGCTAGAATATTCCGGAAACACTGGCTAAAACTCCTCGTTTTTCAGTAGTTATATTCTTCAGTCAAGTTCAATCAAGCAACATTATGTTTTGCAGGCCTGGTGTTTAATCTCACTTTTTTCCCTGTCTGAGCTTTGCAACACCATTTAGATGATGAATTAAAACAAGATTTGAGGGGGGAATACAATAGCCCTTTGGAGTCTGGAGGAACTGAACAGAGCTAATGGATTAACAGGGGTGACAGCCCTCCTCTGACTCCTCATCATTAATTCTCTCTCTCTCTCTCTCTCTCTCTCTCTCTCACTCTCACTCTCTCACCTGGGAGATCACAGAGGCAAGGTCACCTCGAATCGCCATTGGCCTGGCACAGCCATACGAGTGTGAATGGATGGCTTTGGCTCATCCATCCCAGAAAGCATCCAACTCCGCGCCAGATCCGTACCAGACCTGGATCCCCGGCCCCATGTGGCGCCGGCCGACTATCCAGAGCAACCCCATTAGGGCCTGGTCATTTGGCACTTCTACTTGACTTACGCTGAGCAGATGAGAGGAGTGCCGTATCAGAGCTGTTGCTATAATAGACTCAATGCCTTCCAATTCGAGCCTTCCTGTCCCTGTGTCACTGGCTCACCGCAGCTTAATTGGTGAAGGAGAGGTGATTCTGCAGTCTTCCGAGAATCAGGGAGTGTTTTGGTGAATGAACCGATCCCCTTGGAAATAACAGCGTTATGATTTGGACACACAATTCTGTTTCATCATCTCCTGTGGGAGGTCTTTGCTTGCTTGATTTCCTCTGTGAAATTTCTTTTTTTTTCAAACACAAACCTGTAATACACATCCATTTGGGCAGCTGCAAAAGAGGTGTGATTGCTGACCGTCGCAGCCTGATTGCCACTCATGGCCAAGGGGAGGGTTATATTTTGCAGAGCCATCATTAAAGGGGACTAGGCATTATGGAAGTCTGGAGCGTTCAATCTGGAAGGCATCCTGGCAAATAATGAGGTCCTCATAAAAAGCCATCGTCAAAGCCAAAGTCTCTTTCATGACTTGCCCTAGATAGAGTTCAATTTATGCTAATGCTAGCACCCTGGGAGCTCAGCAGATTTGCATGGGAGCCGTGCATACTGCTAGCCTAATGACACGGTGAAACTGTAGCGCTTTTCTACAGGGGCTCCATCCAACACATTTAATGACTCCAGTACAAATACGGCATCATTCCCGCCCAAAACAATCCGCTTTTAAAGAAAAGAAATGGAGAAAAGAGGGAAGAAATCGCATCAGCTAGCAATGAATCCAGACATAGTGCCTTAAGGGAAATGCAAAAAAGAAAAGAAAAAACGAATATGTTTTAGTGGCAAATCAGGCCAAAGCAAATAATGTTTCCTAATGCCATCTGTGCACTGCAGAGCCACAAGCCATTAATGGACAGACGGTGAAGAGAATCCTCGACTATTAGGGTGGGGTGGGGTGGGGTGTCCTAAAGGAACAGCTTGAGGAAGTGCTTGTGGAAGAGCTTGTCGCGATGGCGGGAACTTACTTCATCCCCCATCGGTGGTCGCCGCGGTGGAAGATGACCAGGTTGCCGTCGGAGTCCAGGGCCAGGCCTGACACCTGGCCCAGCTGCAGCGGCGCCTCGGGCCAGTCGGCCGTCTCCTCCAGATGAGCCCCTGGTGAGCGAGCACAACACAGCAGAGGTACTTCAGTGTCACAGGCCTCCACAACAACAACAACAACAACAACAACATCAACAACAACAACAAGAAAATCAAATGTCAATGCTCCACACAGGTTAGACGTCTGGAGGTGATGAGAGAATGACACATGGTAAAGCACAAAGAAAGAGTGCAAAAGTTTCCATTCGAAACCTTCCATTCGAAAGATTTACTGCCCTGTCTCTTCTTCCCGGCCTGAGCATCACATTTTTTAAGTAACTTGCTTAATAACCTTGTGTGTTAGATAACCTTGTCCTGACTGGGAGAAGATCTGAAAGCAAGTTAAATGAGATTGATTGAGCAGAAGGCCCAGAGAGTTTAATCGAGAGAGCATCATGCTATACTCTGTCTGCCTCATTTCTCGCCGTAATGGGATGTGAGCAATCTGATTTGTTCAATTAACCCAACACTAAGCCTCCATGTTCTTTGCCACGTGAATCTTTGCAAAGTTTTTGGAGTGATAAGCTGACAGTGATGGTACGAAATCGAGGGCATCTGTGGTGTTGGTGTTGCATTAGTGCCCGTTCCACGCTTTATTTGCACCTTAAGACATGGCATCGTTATGAACAAACTGACTACAGATAAATGAAAGAGCATTTTGTTGGCCACTGGAGAGCTATCAGGCAAGCTGCACTTTTCTTACTCATGCATATGCATTTATGGGAAGGTCAAGGAAAAAGTGGGATAAGTGGAAGAAGTGTTGAGAATGAATTATTAGGTATTTCGGAACAGCACACATTTGTTTTTGGGTAAAAAAATCCAATTCAACTTTCTTAAGCCTTTGCTATGTCTGCCCTATGCCTATTACATCTTCCATAGCCTAGCTGCACAAATAGCTTGAGTATTTTTTAAGTGGAGCAGAATTACTGCCCTGAATTATCTTGCTGTTTGTCGACATTTTATTATCATGTATTGTATTATTTCATGCCTGTTGAACTTTTCATTCTTTTTAATGTTCATAGCTGTGTGATACCATACTGTTCAGTTGTGGGCACCGCAAATTGGAGCATGGAAACGAGTGCTGTTTACCTGATTAAGTGAGTGCTTAGCAAATTCCATCCAAAACAGAAAGGCACAGCATGCCTTTCTGAAGACTGACAAAGATGCTGATTACACTTCCTTTGTACATCTGCTCCTCAGTAACGTGTGGTTTGGAAATTTTTTCATTTGGTAAGTTTTCCACTTTCTAATGCTAATGTTCTGTAATGTCTGCTGACACTGAAATGTATCAATATTTTTAAAATATATTCTATGCAAAAGCGCTGTCTGATTTCAAATTAAAGTATCACGTCTCAAGGACATTCCTTGATGTACCACATGCATGATGCCTAGCAATATTTATAAGGGTTGATTCAATATCGAGGGACTGTTCTTTCATTCAAGAGTGCTGGTTAAGAAATTGAGGCCATTCGATTGGGCAAAGCAGCATCTATTTATCAGAAAAGATTGAATCTTTGCCAAAGCAAGAATCATGCAAAGTAGAAAATCACATGCATGCAAAATGAAGCAGTACACACAAACACTTTCTGCACAAAAAAAAAGTATTTACTTTTCAACCGCAGTTGATGTTTGCAGTCAGCAATTGAGTCCTAAAATATTGGTCTTCCTAATTAGCAGAGGTCTGTGGGACAGGCTGCGGTCAGCCAAGTCCAGACAACAAAATGGCCAAATGAACGATCGTCTCCATTCAATCTCACTGACTACAACAATGCCAAGAAATTCCAAGAATGCACATATTGGTGTCCAGTGAATACATGGCTAAGAGAGGGGGCAGCTGTAATGTCTGGAAAACTGCAGTGTGAATAAAATGGTTTATGTTTATGATGAGTGACTATCAAAATGCAGTTATTTACTGATTTAACAGAGACGCTGGCTGTTTGTCTGGGAACGAAAACTGTGGAGCAATCCATAAAACCCAAATGAGGGAAATGAGTTATGTTCAATGCAATAATGCCAGTATTTTAAATGGATTAACAAAGACTAACAGGAAAGACAGGGAAACACTATACAATATTGAAATGGTACTTGATCATGTGAAATGCCAATTGCACTTGCAACTGAAATGGACTGTAAACCAATATCCAGCAGTCTAAATCTCTACGTACTGATAACAACCTGTACCACTGCTGTGTTTCTGATAGATGTCAACAAAAGCAGCTACTAATGCCTTCTTGTAAAAAGATATGAAACCACTTCCTACCAGCTGACACCAGGAAGGGGAGGTTTTTTTTACAGCAATCAACTCCTGGCACTCCATTTCCTGTCACCTGACTTGCCAACGGTACATAAACAGACTCAAGGGCAAGACTCCAGACTCCCACAAAGTCGGAAGAGAAGCTTCCATGAATAATTCCTGAGAAAACATCTCCTGGGGAATAACAATTATTAGGCCTGGAAGAGAGATCCTCATTCTGGCCTTTCACTACAATAAGGGAGGGGGTCGGGAGGGGAAAAATGCATGAAATCTAATTTATCTTCGTCTGTTCAGCTCGGTAATTGAATCTCTGAATCATGTCAACATGGCAAGCCAATGGGAAGCATCCTGTGATGTCAAACACAGGATGCTTCCCATTCACATCCTGTGAAGTTAAACACAGGCACCAGGTATACCAGGACAAAAGCACCAGGCCGACTGTTGCGGAACAACACGGATTCAGAGCGAGTGCGCTCACTCAAAACGGTCTCATTTCCATTCAGGTGAAATGCTAAACGAATGCACGCTGAGACTGACATGTCAGTGGATTGTTTCCCCCAATGTCAGCCAGACGAGCATTTACAATTCCAGTCAAGCATTGAATGTTGCTAACAAGCTGTGGAAGTGCACTGGTCCAAGAACCATGTTTGCAATTGTCCATCATTTAAGCAGCAATCTTGTTTAAATTCATTTATCATTCCAATCCAACAGTAGCTAATTCATTCTGCATCTAGATTGTATCAGCCGGAATATATATCATACTCTGTCCACTCTGCTGTCATGCATACATCGTTCCGCCAGTGTGCAGTGGATTGAGGTGGCCCCGGCTGTGTGACAACGCAAGTGACATCAGAAGCGCCATGATAACAGTGGGATGGAACGGCGTGTGGCCTCGATGACTTTAACAACAAAAAAAAAGCTTGTATGGATTGGGACACAATGAAGAAAGCATTCGATTTGGCTTTCGACATGGTGCTGATATGCTGTGCAACCACACAGCCCTCCCCTTCCATTCCCCTCCTCCCACGGTTTTAAAAAAACATGAACCCACCTGTTTTATCAGCCTTGGCCACGACAGTAGCGGGCCGCAAGACTGGCATAATCCTGCCCGAGGCCGGCCTGACAGTGGACTCTAACTGGTGGAACTTGTGTACTCTGTCCCTCACCAGAATAGGATTGCCTCTCTGGTTGTAGCCTATCCTGGCACTGGCCCAGGGCAGGTCTTTCTTTTGCATTAAGCTGTCGAGGAGGTCGGCCTGGGCACGCTCGACCTCGCTGGGGTTATACTTATGCACGTGGACTACGTCCTCCCTCTCCCTTAAGAGTTTGGAGAGAAGGGAATAGATGTCACCTGCACGGACAGAAGAAGGAGAAAAAAACAACAACAATAGCAGGAAAAGAGAGAAAGAGAGAGAGAGAGAGAGAGAGAGAGAGAGGAAGAGAGGAAAAGAACAAGAACAGGAGTGGGCGGTGTGAATTAAGCTGAGAAGTGAGAAAAACAGTGCCTAAGACTATCTGCAGTTATGTCATTCTTTTACAGATTTCTTGAGGAGATCTACATGATGGGGCCTCTAAGACAAATTAAGAGCCATAAAAGTAGCATCCATCTAGCTTGGACCATGGATTGAAGAGATTTGCATATCAGGCTAACTGATTTGTCGATTTAGACTGTAAGTTAACAGACAAGAAATGCGTCAAAGAATGACAACTGCACAAACAGTGCAGCGCAGATAAAACAGGCGTGTTAACATTTACTACAGAAGGACAGAGGAGGAAAGAAATAGCTGTAAGACATGAGGACATACACAGATAGAGAAAGGCATTTCTTGGAGAAGGCATTTCTTGTGTTTGGCTCACAATATACAGTATACCAATTCCAATAGCTTAATCACTGAGGCCCTATCCAGTGACCAGTAAATAAGTTAAAAGATTAGGGTCAATTCAATTACAAGAGGAGTTCATTCAGGGACTTTCATTGACATGGAGCTAAAAATCTTTTTGAGCCTTTTTGCAGCAGTTTACTATGATATATTTAAAATGTGTGTTTAAAACTAAATTTGACGTGAGCGAACTGGTTTCAATCAACTCGCGAGCATGCTACTTTTTCCGGGAATCAGATAAATGACGCAATGCAACGCTTTGCTGACATATCTCAGGGCTAAGACCTTTGATTTTGGAAGGCTGCTCTAGGACTGCCATTTTTCTTAGCCCACCCATACCCGCAACGCCACAGTAAGCCACAGTGTCATTGTACAAGACGGCTCCTTTGCCAGGGAAAAGGTCAGCTCCTCATTAGAACACACAGCTCTCGCCTCCGACACATTTCATTAAAAAATCCCAGAGACCTCCTCTGCCTCAGACAGCGACCCGCGCCGCATCTCAAGTGGACAGACCTCCGTGCACGTGGTTGTCAGCTTTAATGGATTAAGCTGAAGGCCCATTAGGCTAATACAGCATCTGGGAGTATAATAAGCGGCATCACGGACACAGCAGCACCGTGGCCCGCTGCCGATAAAGCAACAAGCTCGGGTTTCATCCACTTTGTGGCGTCACAGCCGGGAAACCGGACCGCACTGAGGCAAAATGATTTGGGATAAATGCGTCAGTGGTGGGTGGTGGGTGTTTTGGAGGGGGGGTATATGTATGTGTGTGTGTGTGTGTGAGCGTATGGGTGTGTGGGTGGTGGGGGAACAACCGGGTTGCATTGGACCCGCCTCCGGAGTGATGTACGAGCTCGGAGCCACTTCTTATTTATTGCACCCATCCGTCAGCGACCACGGGGGGCAAACACGGCCAGACAACGCGCCGCAGCCCTGAGTGACAGCCCCGGAATTTGTGTCCTAATAACAGCAAAGGCAAATATAGCCAGCGATTTATCAAGCTGTCTGGCGGAGAGCCAGCGAGCCTGTGAGATAATGACAGTCTCACGTTCAGGTTACCACTGCCGTCGCCGCTGCCGCTGATGAGAAGGTGAAGAGGGAGGGATGAAGAGGGAGGAGCAAAGGAGGAGGATGAGGAGGAGGAGAGGTGGCATAATCCTTGTCCTCACAGCCATTCTCTGTATTTACTGGATAAGCAGTAAGGAGAGAAAATGGCCGATGTGGACATCTTTTATTTTATCTCAATACACACAATGTGTGGGAGTGTATTTGTGTGGCCGTGTGTTTGAGTATGCGTGTGTGCGTGTGTGCGTGTGTGTGTGTCTGTGCAATATCAATTTTAACTTTCAACACAAGTGTAATATTTTAAATGTACTGTTATCTACAAATCTGATTCAGATCAAATTATATCCACAGGACCAAGCAGCAGACATCACACCCCATTTCACTAACTTTCAAAGCCCTCGATATGTGACTGATCTTTGTCAAAGGGAATTAAAAATCTGTCTCCATGGACTGAAACAGATGTGATGGACATTCACTCAATCTTTCAGTCAAGAGGGGGGAAAAAAACTAAGGCACTCACAGCTCCTCAAAGGGAGGGCCCATCTGTTGAGCGATTGGCCTCCCCGACCAATAAAGCCATCAGAATGACTGGCTGTTACTGTTCCCATGGAGGAACCATGGCAACAGGACAAACCCTGGGTTGCTGCGGGCAACCAAACCAAACCAATGGGGAGCTGTTTACTTAGCAGGCTCTCCAACACGTCCAGGAGAGTGCAATCAAAATAGAGGTGAGGAAAGCTAAGGTTGTCCTGTTCTCCCTGGGTGGTACAAATCAATGGGCATACAACTGGTCACGGGGCATGGCACGAAACAGATACAGCCTCCTATAGTTGAATGGTCAGTAATACTGAAGAGCCCAACTACAATGCAAGTGATTCTAATATCTATATCTATAAATAAAAGATTCCTTGATACAGAAGTAGGCTACTTCTTCATAGGAAGTAATCCACAAATAATATCATCCTATGTATCAACAATTGAAGAGCGCAAGAAGAAGATGATTAGGTTTCTGATTGATTTGCAGATTTTGTAAAGCTGAATGGCTTAGTCTGTTTGCCCAGAGCGTAGGCTGTACAAACAACTCTGATGCCATACAGTGGCCGTTCTTCACTCCACCTAGTGAATGGGCGAGCCCACAATGGCAAATCTCATTTCAGGATAATGGCATTGAGTGGCCACACTACAGGCAAGCGAGGACAAAAATTGGGCGTGGGTGGGAGGCATTGTTCTGGGAAGGTTGTATCTGTTGAGCGAGTGCCCTCAGCTCATGGGCAACGATGACTCAAACTGGGCATTTTTTCTGCATAGTGGGTTTTTTGTGAATGAGTGGGTGTCAAGTGTGCTTGTGTGTGTATATATTTGTGTGTGTGTGTGTGTGTGTGTGTGTGTGTGTGTGTGTGTGTGTGTGTGTGTGTGTGTGTGTGTGTGTGTGTGTGTGTATCTGAATGGTCATGCCTGCTAAGTGGCGTAGGTGGACAGCCTTGACAGCAAGACCCAATTACTTTTACATTTCCTCACAAATTGATTTCTGCTACCATTCCAATATTCATGGACAGTGTCAACATGGGGGTCCTGTTTGGGCCCTGAATATTTATTGCATTATTAACTATACCCTCAACTCCTTGCTGTCGTCCGACCATGCAAGGTCAGACAAGGCGGTTGAAAGCACTCGGTTTATTTCCGAAATCGGGGAGAGCATTCTTGAGCAAATAGAATCAAACAAAGTGAGCTCTGCAGCGTCTGCCTAATAGGTGTGTGTGTGTGTATGTGTGTGTGTGTGTGTGTGTGTGTTGGGTTGTGTCAAGCATGCCCTTGTATACCTGACTACAGCATGTATGATGTCGTTTGGGCAAGAATTGCGACGACACTCTGGGGCATGGAAATGGAGCGCTGAATCCAGCAGAAAAACGTAGCGAGCGGTTTTAATGGCGGGCGCCTTCCCGTAGGAGCGCGGGTGCAATCTGCTCCCGTTATTAAAGTGAAGAAGACGAAGGGAAAGGAAAAAAAGAGAAAGCATCCGACAGCATGGTGCACGGCCTCCGAGTCGTATCAAGGAGCGGCAACAATGATGAGGCTCATTGAGCCGTTCCGGATGCCGGCACGTTCCCTAACCTCCACAGGCTGAAAAGTAATTCCGTAATGCTGGTAGCACAAGCACTTCTCACTAGCTGAAACATTTGGCATACAGCACTTTTTGATGGCAATTTTTTATCTGTTCATGACAGACAATGTAATGATGCAAAACCGGATAATGAATGTTGATACATAAATAACTAGTCAGCTGTTGAATATTTTTTACATCCTGTCCATCTGTCTGAGTATCTGTCTTGGGGCTTGTTTAATTATCAGTTGTATCACTGTCAGAGCAGGGTGTTTTTTTCTTATGATTTAGCAGACAGCTTGATCTGTCTTTGCTCGTTAGCTTAATGTACAACTTGCTTGTGAACTTTGCTTAACGTCTTTGATTTTACCCAGAAACCCACGAGGGAGGGTGGGTGTGTGGGTGTGTGGGTGTGTGTGTGTGTGTGGGGGGGGGGCGTTGCAGTACCAGGCTGCAGATCTCTCTGCGTAGGAGAGGGGGATCGGGCGGGGATCGGGCGAGCTTTGGGCGAGCTCAGCGCCACGTACGCGCGGCCCGGTTCTGCTGATTTGCAAATTTGCGTGACGGTGTGGGGGAGACGTGCCCAAACCCTCTAACCCCCCCCCCCGCTGTGCTCTCCCAGCAGGTGTCCGGAGATTAAAGGGAGCCCATGTCCTGGACTGCTCCCTAATGAACAAACACAGAAGAGAAGCGTCACAACATCAAAGGGGGCCGAGGTTGAGGCAACAAGCCAGGCTCAGCTCACTTTCTCTCTGCGCCAGGCCCCCCGAGGGAAGGGTTCGTCCTTCTCACCCCCAGATGCCCGTCTATCTGGCTATCTGTCTATCTGCTTAGAGTCAGGCATGGAGGGCGGACGGGCCAGGTGTTCGCTATCGAGATGGCCAGTGTCGTTTTTAGAACAGGGCCTCAGGTGTGTGTGTGTGTGTGTGACTTGACTGGGGCTGCGTTTGTTATTGCATAAGTGTTAAGAGATAACGCCACGAAGGTGAGAAACATTAGCATCCTCTGCGAGGCGGGGGTGACGAGAAAGGTAACCATGGCAACAGGCTTCTAAACGTCAGCACCCACTCCCAAGTGCCTGGACCTCCTTGTTTTCCTATTCACTCGTCTCTCACCTCCCAACTCCATCCCTTTTCTTTCACTTACATGTGTTGATCAGGGATCAGAAAATATCACCTAGTCCCCGCTGGTATCACTGCACACACGGCTGGCTAATGCCACGGTATTGAGCGGTGTTTTCTGAGTTACTCTGAGTTGATGAACTGACTCCCTACTGATTCAGCCTGTCTGCTCAAGACTGCCTTCAGACTGTCAGGGTCTGCGTTTCATCTCTGAGATCTATGGACCGGTCTCCAAGACAACTCACCCTGATCAAGAACATCCTCCTCCGCTCTCTTTGGCTCGAGCAAGGCAGAGTCATCCTGATCATCTTTAAAAACATTTGAGAGAAAAGGAAGTCACTGCATTGTTCTTGCACTAACCATCTAATTATATAACACAACCATTATCTTATCCTCTCTAAAAAAAAAGGTTGAGGACATTAATTGTGTAAGGTTCAGCAAAATCCTTGTGTGTATTACAAATAGCCAAAAACACATAAATAACATATGTTCCCATATCACAATAACCTCTTGTATATTGACATAATGTAGAGAGTTTAGACATGCTTCACAATAACCTATACAAAGGAAATATACTGCAGCCAGGAGACATATACAAGCAGCAAATTCTTTCCATCCTCAGTTCTTCACACACACACATTTGGAATGTCACAAAATGGTATAGTTTCAACTCCGTTCTTAAAACACTTATAAAAAAGATCTCCCCACCATGCAAAGCATGATTCATGCTCTGCGTGTACACTACATCAAATGAAATGTATAGAGCTGAGGTGCGTTCACATTCGCAAACAAAGGCGAACTTTCGCGAACAATAGCAAACAGTTCTCTGTTTGCCCTGAGTTCTCCATGAACATTTGCGAACAGTTTGAGGAGATAGTTCTTCTTGAACATACAGTAGCACTGAAGGCGAGGAGGCGGGTTACCATTAAAACGGAACGTTTACACCAAATCGTTCAAATTTAACAGTTCAGAGAAAACATCTCTGCCACATATGTTCGCCACTGTTTACCGAATTTGAACGCGCTTCGGGTAAGCTTTTACTCCAGTGAAGTCTGCGGACCCCTACCTGTACCATGGGCGCCTCCGTGCATCATGCCCATCATCATGTGGCCCGCGGGTACGGGGATGGGGACGTTGGCCTCGGGGGGGATGCTCCTGAAGAGCTCGCTGGGCCCGTGATTCATGCAGTCCATGTAGGGCGTCGCGTACTTGCTCTCCATGTAGTACATGATGTAGAAGTTGCACATCTCATCTTCCGAAGTCCCACTGCGGAGAGAAAAGCACAGAGCACATTGCCGAGTCAGCACTGCAGGTGACTCAGTGACTAAAAAAAATAAATAAATAATCTAGAAAGTTCTTTGTTTTCTTATCTACACACTTATCAGGTGTTTTCTGTTCACTAAACTACCTGATTGTGTGCTTGACCAAAAAAAGGTGTATTTTCCAGGCAGGAGAGCATGGATCCAAAATTTGCATCCAATTACCCAGCCTGGGGTACAGCAGTCTTTTGTGGTTCAGGGGTCACTATAAACAATTCCATTTGGCAGGGATGTTCCCACAAGTCGATTTTAATCAAAGCTCCTAATTAATACACCTCTCTACTTTTACAGTCTCTCTCTCTCTCTCTCCCCCCCCTCCTCTCTCTCCCTCGCTCTCACTTGTGTTGCTGACAATAAGGATAGGCAAGTGTATGTGTGATAGAGCGAGAGAGAGAGAGAGCGAGAAAGAAAGGGAGAAGGAGTGCGTGGGCCGCAGCACTTCCTGGGAAGATGCGTCAGTGCACATTCCCCCCGCTGCTGCCACCGCCGCCGCGCCTCGCTAACAATCACCATAGCAACAGGAGTGACAGGGGCAGACACGCAGGCACAGACACACACACACACACACACAGGCACAGATACAACATACAGTGTGACAGGGCCTTGGTAAAGACGACGAGGCTTCTCACCATGAAAAATGCACAGCACTCCAGGGACACCCCGAGAGAGAGAGAGAGAGAGAGAGAGCTTTGGTGGGGCTTAGATTTTCTGAGTGCCAGTGTGCCGATGCATGCAGTCACACTTACTCACTCGTTCGCACGCGTGCACACAATCACACACGCACACGCACACACACACACACACACACACACACACACACACACACACATGTGACACACTCAAGCAGGCATCTTCAGGGACTGGTGAGCAGGACTGACTGATGATGCTTGCCTCTCTGAGCGGGCAGGCAGCCGTACCTGCTGCAGCGGCTGCTCTAACAGACACACACACAGACACACAGACACACACACGCACACACACACACACACACACACACGCACACACACACCGGACGGGGACTGACACACGCAATCTTGACACCATGCAAAACAGATTCAGGGGAGCGTTCAGGCATGCCCCAAAGAGCACAGAGCAGTCACTATGCACAGCACTCAGCATCAGGACCAAGAAAAACCCTCAGTGGATACAATGTGCATTTGATTCAACTAGAAGAGATGGATGCTAAAAAGACTAAGAAAATGTATGCATGTTTAAAATGTATGTATATTAAATCCATTTTTTGTCCGTTTATTATTGTTTATTATTATTATTGCGGTTTTGAAATCCAAATTGTCCCTCGGTTCTCAATTAATTTGATGATTTCCAGGGCCGACATACAGCATCTTGATTAAATATACACCACCACTCTAGATGGTGCATAAATGTAGTAAAAGTAAAATGTGTAGTGCTTGCTCAACGGTCTGGGAACAACAGACTGACCGGTGAACAGCACCGGAACAGCACTATTCACAGTAAAGCTAGTAGAAATCAGTGTACCATCTTGAACTGCACAGCTCCAGAAGCGCTGAGAAGAGCTCTCCGCCATCATCCTGAATTATGGAGTACTGGGACTAGTGTTGTGGACCAGGCGAGGGGCAGGCGAAGATGAATAAATCATCAGTGGAGAGAAGAGAAAGAACTCACCCGATGCGCGTCTTTGTCGTCTTCCCCTCCCCAGTGAAGACGCAGCGGGCAGCCAGCGTGTCTCCGAACTCCACCGTGATTGAGTTGCTCACCGGGTAAAACGCCTGGACAGGAACAAAAGAAAGAAAGAAAGCAAGAAAGAAAAAAAGAAAGAAAGAAAGAAAGAAAAAACACAAAAGAAATGTGTCAAATTGCTAAACCCCAGAAGCAAGTCCGCCATTTTGTTCAAACAGCAAAGTAGTTCCCACAATGTTTTTCCCCCTAAATTATACATACAGATTTGCAACAACCATGCAACAGTGATGGCAGCAAAAAAGGCCAATGGCATATATGATTTTACGGCAACCTTTCTCAAATTGTCGAGATGTCATTTCCAGTACTGACAGAGTTTAAATCCTTTGCAAAAAAAAAATAATAAGAAAAGGGCAAGAGGTAGAAACCAATTGCACTGTAATGTATTTTGAGGCCCAAAAATCAATATACATATCTATCTACAAGAGGAGACACTTATAAGTTTAATAATGAAAAAAAAGTATGTTCGCAGATTTTCATGTGCTTAGCTAAGGTAAAGTGAATCTCTCTCAAGGGCAAAAGTAATTTCATGGTTGAGATGACACCTAAGTATAAAAAGAATCAAAGTTTCTTGCACGGTCATATGTGAGGATTTGGAAAAGTTAAAAGGGTGAACGGCAATGTTTCCAAATCGAATGGTTGGACAGAACTCAACAAAGGGATACAGCAGCAAAGGGCAAAGAGTCCTCAGCCAATCTAAACGACCGGACCAACGGGGTCAGACCAGTGACTGATGATGATGATGATGATGGAAAGTAGAGAATAGATTTGAAAATTCCTGTGCTAGACTAAACCATGTGGAAAGCAATTCTGTACTTTTATTTTCAATGCAAATAGAAGTGGCTGTTTAAAAAAAAAAAAAAAATCTGTAACAGCCGTTCATATTTTTTTGATGTACAATGATCACAGCAAATTTTAAAATGGGGGAATATAACAGGGCTTATTTTCTATTTCACCTTTGATATTTATTCTCTCATGTTTACACAGTGCTGGTGGGGAGTGTGGACATTGGCCCCACTGCTCAAAATGTATTCTTTGTAAAGCATTCTACTTCATCTAGGCCAGTATTCCCCTTTAATGTGCTTATGTGATGAAATATGAAGTGTATATTGCCTGTTTGATTTGCCCTAATGACTGCAGTGCATGCAGAGGG